>NC_090935.1:93528266-93864166 GCF_040938575.1 Ambystoma mexicanum | reverse complement strand
GAGTGCTAGGTGCAGTGACCATTGAGGGCCTGGAAGGAGTGAGTTGAACGGAGAGTGCTGGGCGCCAGTGAGGGCCGGGACCGAGTGAGGTGACCAGTGAGGGCCTGGAAGGAGTGAGCTGAACACAGAGTGGACGCCGTGACCAGTGAGGGCCGAGAAGGAGTGAGTTGAACAGAGAGTGCTGGGCACCTTGACCAGTGAGGGCCGGGAAGGAGTGAGTTGAACAGAGAGTGCTGGGCACCTTGACCAGTGAGGGCCGGGAAGGAGTGAGTTGAACAGAGAGTGCTGGACGCCGTGACCAGTGCGGGCCGGGAAGGAGTGAGTTGAACAGAGAGTGCCAGGCGCTTTGACCAGTGATGGCTCAGAAGGCGTGAGTTGAACATAGCTTGTTGGGCGCCGTGACCAGTGTGGGCCGGGAAGGAGAGAGTTGAACAGAGTGCACTAGGCGCCGTGACCAGTGAGGGCCAGGAAAGAGTAGGTTGAACAGAGAGTGCTGGGCGCCTTGACCAGTGAGGGCCGGGAAGGAGTGAGGTGAACAGAGAGTGCTGGGCGCCGTGACCTGTGAGGCCCGGGAAGGAGTGAGTTGAACAGAGAGTGCTGGGCGCCGTGACCTGTGAGGCCCGGGAAGGAGTGAGTTGAACAGAGTGCTGGGCGCCGTGACGAGTGGGGGCCGGGAAGGAGTGAGTTGAACAGAGAGTGCTGGGCGCCGTGACCAATGCAGGCTGGGAAGGAGTGAGTTGAACAGAGAGTGCCGGGCACTGTGCCCAGTGAGGGCCCAGAAGGCGTGAGTTGAACAGAGAGTGCTGGGCGCCGTGACCAGTGCAGCCCGGGAAGGAGTGAGTTGAACAGAGAGTGCTGGGCGCCGTGACCAGTGCGGGCCGAGAAGGAGTGAGGTGGACAGGGAGTGCTGGGCGCCAGTGACCAGTACAGGCCGGGAAGGAGTGTGTTGAACAGAGAGTGCTGGGCGCCGTGACCTGTGAGGGCCAGGAAGGAGTGAGTTGAACAGAGAGTGCCGGGCGCAGTGACCAGTGAGGGCTAAGAAGGCGTGAGTTGAACATAGAGTGCTGGGCGCCGTGACCAGTGAGGGCCGAGAAGGAGTGAGTTGGACAGGGAGTGCGGGGCGCCGTGACCAGTGAGGGCCGGGAAGGAGTGAGTTGAACAGAGAGCACTGGGCGCCGTGCCAGTGAGGGCCAGGAAGGAGTGAGTTGAAGAGAGAGTGTTGGGCGCCGTGACCAGTGCGGCCCAGGAAGGAGTGAGTTGAACAGAGAGTGCTGGGCGCCGTGACCAGTGCGGGCTAGGAACGAGTGAGTTGATCAGAGAGTGCTGGGCGCCGAGAGCTGTGAGGGACGGGAAGGAGTGAGTTGAACAGAGAGTGCCGGGCGCTGTGACCAGTGAGGGCCCAGAAGGCGTGAGTTGAACATAGAGTGTTGGGCACCGTGACCAGTGAGGGCCGAGAAGGAGTGAGGTGGACAGGGAGTGCTGGGCGCCAGTGACCAGTACAGGCCGGGAAGGAGTGTGTTGAACAGAGAGTGCTGGGCGCCGTGACCTGTGAGGGCCAGGAAGGAGTGAGTTGAACAGAGAGTGCCGGGCGCAGTGACCAGTGAGGGCTAAGAAGGCGTGAGTTGAACATAGAGTGCTGGGCGCCGTGACCAGTGAGGGCCGAGAAGGAGTGAGCTGGACAGGGAGTGCTGGGCGCCGTGACCAATGAGGGCCGGGAAGGAGTGAGTTGAACAGAGAGCATTGGGCGCCGTGACCAGTGAGGGCCGGGAAAGAGTGAGTTGAACAGGGAGTGCTAGGCACCATGATCAGTGAGGGCCGGGAAGGAGTGAGTTGAACAGGGAGTGCTAGGTGCTGTGACCAGTGAGGGCCGGGAAGCAGTGAGTTGAACAGGGAGTGCTGGGCGCCGTGACCAGCGAGGGCCGGGAAGGAGTGAGTTGAACAGGGAGTGCTAGGTGCTGTGACCAGTGAGGGCCGGGAAGGAGTGAGTTGAACAGGGAGTGCTGGGCGCGTGACCAGTGAGGGCCGGGAAGGAGTGAGTTGAACAGGGAGTGCTGGGTGCTGTGACCAGTGAGGGCCGGGAAGGAATGAGTTGAACAGGGAGTGCCAGGTGCTGTGACCAGTGAGGGCCAGGAAGGAGTGAGTTGAACAGAGAGTGCTGGGTGCCGTGGTCAGTGAGGGCCGGGAAGGAGTGAGTTGAACAGAGAGTGCTGGGGAAGGAGTGAGTTGAACAGAGAGTGTTGGGCGCCGTGACCAGCGAGGGCCGGGAAGGAGTGAGCTGTGTGTTGAGTGCTGGCGGCCTGCAGTTGATCTGTGACTGGCTGCGGTGTCAGCTGGCGGTGGGTCGTGAGGGCACAGGAGGAAGAGGCAGCGCCTTGACCCCTGAAAGCTCTGTAATGACATCACAGCCCCCTAATGTACAGTAAAGCCTCTGCCAGGGAGCCCGTGGGACTTGAGCCAACCAGCTGTCAGCATATTGCGTGTCGCCGCCTCGGGCTCCAGGGCTGTCACGGAAAGACCTGCTGACCTTGCCAGTCTCTTTGTCCCCTTTCCCCTCCCCCATGTTATAACGCTCCTTCTGCCTTACAGTGTGAAGCACCCACATCCCGCCTTCTCCCCTTGCCACGCCGGTCGCTACACTTTCGCCCTTTCTTGTCAGTAGCGGACACATGTGCAGTTCCTCTCAGCCGTCTCGACTCTCACCCCTCGCGCAGTCACTTGTATCCCTCCTGGCCTCTGTTCCAGGAGGGCTGTCTGTCAGGGAGGACGCCCACTGTGCCCTTTCTGCCGCTTTCACTGCCATTCCCAGCCTTCCTTGGGGAGGAGGCGGGAGTCACCAGACAGCGACGTCATCTTGCTTGTTTCTCTCTCACTGTTTCTATATATCTCTTAGTATTAGCATTATTATGGCATTCATTGAGCACGGACCTGGAGGTAGACCCCAGAGGTAGACAACAGCGCTTTACAGAGGTATTCAACAATACAGATACATAACGCAGCGCTTTACAGAGGTACACACCAGTACAAATGCCTAACGCAGCGCTTTACAGAGGTATTCAACAATACAGATACATAACGCAGCGATTTACAGAGGTATTCAACAATACAGATACATAACACAGGGCTTTACAGAGGTATACACCAGTACAGATACATAACGGAGCGCTTTACAGAGGTACACACCAGTACAGATGCCTAACTGAGAGCTTTACAGAGATACATAATGGAGAGATTTACAGAGGTATACAACAATACAGATACATAACAGAGCGCTTTAAAGAGATACATAATGGAGAGATTTACAGAGGTATACAACAATACAGATACATAACAGAGCGCTTTAAAGAGATATTCAACAATACAGATACATAACACAGCGCTTTACAGAGGTACACACCAGTACAGATGCCTAACGCAGCGCTTTACAGAGGTATACAACAATACACATACATAACGGAGCGCTTTACAGAGATACATAATGGAGCGCTTTACAGAGGTATACAACAATACAGATTCATAACAGAGCGCTTTAAAGAGATACGTAATGGAGAGATTTACAGAGGTATACAACAATACAGATACATAACAGAGCGCTTTAAAGAGATACGTAATGGAGAGATTTACAGAGGTATACAACAATACAGATACATAACGTAGCGCTTTACAGAGATACATAATGGAGCGCTTTACAGAGGTATACAACAATACAGATACATAACGGAGCGCTTTAAAGAGATACATAATGGAGAGATTTACAGAGGTATACAACATTACAGATACATAACGGAGCGCTTTACAGAGATACATAATGGAGCGCTTTACAGAGGAATACAACGATACAGATTCATAACAGAGCGCTTTAAAGAGATACATAATGGAGAGATTTACAGAGGTATACAACGATACAGATACACAACAGAGCGCTTTACAGAGATACATAATGGAGCGCTTTACAGAGGTATACAACAATACAGATACACAACAGAGCGCTTTAAAGAGATACATAATGGAGAGATTTACAGAGGTATACAACAATACAGATACATAACAGAGCGCTTTAAAGAGATACATAATGGAGAGCTTTACAGAGGTATACAACAATACAGATACATAACAGAGCGCTTTACAGAGATACATAATGGAGCGGTTTACAGAGGTATACAACAATACAGATACATAACAGAGCGCTTTAAAGAGATACATAATGGAGAGATTTACAGAGGTATACAACAATACAGATACATAACAGAGCGCTTTAAAGAGATACATAATGGAGAGATTTACAGAGGTATACAACAATACAGATACATACCAGAGCGCTTTAAAGAGATACATAATGGAGAGCTTTACCGAGGTATACAACAATACAGATACATAACAGAGCGCTTTACAGAGATACATAATGGAGCGGTTTACAGAGGTATACAACAATACAGATACATACCAGAGCGCTTTAAAGAGATACATAATGGAGAGCTTCACAGAGGTATACAACAATACAGATACATAACAGAGAGCTTTACAGAGATACATAATGGAGCGCTTTACAGAGGTATACAACAATACAGATACATAACAGAGCACTTTAAAGAGATACATAATGGAGAGCTTTACAGAGGTATACTACAATACATAACAGAGCGCTTTACAGAGATACATAATGGAGCGCTTTACAGAGGTATACAATACAGATACATAACAGAGTGCTTTACAGAGATACATAATGGAGCACTTTACAGAGGTATACAACAATACAGATAAATAACAGAGCGCTTTACAGAGATACAAAATGGAGCGGTTTACAGAGGTATACAATAATACAGATACATAACGGAGCGCTTTACAGAGGTATTCAACAATACAGATACATAAGGCAGCGCTTTACAGAGGTATACACCAATATAGATACATAACAGAGCTCTTTACAGAAATACATAATATAGCGCTTTAGAGAGGTATACAACACTACAGATACATAACAGAGCACTTTACAGAGATACATAACGTGTGCTTTACAGAGATAAATAATGGAGCACTCTACAAAGGTATACAACAATAAAGATACATAACAGAGCACTTTAAAGAGATACATAATGGAGAGCTTTGCAGAGGTATACAATACAGATACATAACAGAGTGCTTTACAGAGATACATAATGGAGCACTTTACAGAGGTATACGCCAATATAGATACATAACGGAGCTATTTACAGAAATACATAATAGAGCTCTTTAGAGAGGTATACAACACTACAGAAACATAACAGAGCGCTTTACAGAGGTAGTCAACAATACAGATACAGAACGCAGCGCTTTACAGAGGTACACACCAGTACAAATGCCTAACGCAGCGCTTTATAGAGGTATTCAACAATACAGATACATAACACAGCGCTTTACAGAGGTACACACCAGTACAGATGCCTAACTGAGAGCTTTACAGAGATACATAATGGAGAGATTTACAGAAGTATACAACAATACAGATACATAACAGAGCGCTTTAAAGAGATACATAATGGAGAGATTTACAGAGGTATACAACAATACAGATACATAACAGAGCGCTTTAAAGAGATAGTCAACAATACAGATACATAACACAGCGCTTTACAGAGGTACACACCAGTACAGATGCCTAACGCAGCGCTTTACAGAGGTATACAACAATACACATACATAACGGAGCGCTTTACAGAGATACATAATGGAGCGCTTTACAGAGGTACTGTTATGACTAATAAACAAATCTTTACTGAGAGAGCCCGTGTGAGGATTACATAGAAACAAAAAGGTCTCTCACCTAGGAAATGGAACCAGGGATGATGAGGTTCGATGACAAATAGAATTCCCCCCGAGAAACTCCCAGTGAACCGGCACAAAGGCCAGGGCAGAGGAAGGTTCCCAGGGAAACCCTCTTGGGGAATAAAACCCTGTGGAGCTGCTAGAGAACGTAGACTCCTTGAGAAGTCCCGTGGATGTAGGTGAAGCTATCCCGGGAGTTTCGGAGCTGACTGGTCGTGTCTTTAGAAGATCGGGGCCAGAGCAACAATGCCAGGCCGGCTGATGAAAGATAGAGAGACAGAATGATTAGTCTGAACGTTGCCTAGACATTAGATAGATACCCCTGAAGCAGGAATCTTACCAAAGGATCCGTTGGTAACACGGCCTTGAAATGTGAATAGTAGATGACCAGGGATGGAACAAGAGACTGGGCACGCTAGACAAAGCAGAGCAAGGCACAAGGATGGTAAACACACAAACGAAAGGAAAACTCGGAGCCACCTGTAATCAAGGATAAGACCTGAAGGCAATCTTACCGAGAATGACCAGAAACCCTCTCAATATTTAGAGGTAACCGATGTCCAGAAGGAATGAAGTCAAAAGGTGGTGGATCTGAGTTATAAAACAAAAACTAAACTAAGAATCCACAGGTGAAGAGACCAAAACCCCTCTTAATGCTCCAAGCTAAACAAGTGCCTACCACTAGGGAACCAAGCCGGAAGGAGACGGTGGCAGGAACCTACTTCTTCAATGATTGGTAGCTGAGAACTCACGAGACTGAAAGGCACCGAGACGTCCTAAACCACAAACACACATCAAAAACAAAGGTCTGTAAAGCTCTAAGGGAGCAAGGTCGTAATTAATAGAAACTAACAAAGGCAAGGCAGAAGAGAGGGAGTAAGAGATTCCCTAACACAAACTCACGTAGCGTTCGCCAGCTCCTTGGAGAGTAGCAACGCGTCCTCGTTCGGGATGAGCAGGTTGATAAGCCGTCGGCATTCCGTCCCGGAGACATCGCAAAGCATGATGGGGCGCAACAACTAGACCGCCACACACACTGTAGCGGTCCGCAAGGTCCGCCATGTTGGAATCAGGCATGTCCGTGCCACCCGCCATGTCGAAGTCAGGCATCGCACTGTGGGCAACGCGATTCGCCGTGACAGTATGCCCCCCCTTAGGGTTGGCACCTCCCGGCTTGCCTGGATGTCTCGTATGAAATCTTTTAATCAGCCGAGGAGCGCGGACGGCAGATACCGGTTCCCAGGTACGATCAGCGGGCGAGTACCCCTTCCAATCAATTAGGTACTGAAGACGACCCCGGTGATATCGGGAGTCGCAAATTTCTTTGACTTCAAATTCTGGCCCTGAATTGGGAATTATGGGCGCAGGACAGTCTGTAACCGTGGGATGGAAGGCACTGCGATTATCAGGCTTCAATTGTGACACATGAAAAACTGGGTGTATTCTTGACCAGGAATCAGGTAAACAGAGTTTGAAAGCCGCGGAACCTATGACGTAGAGTGATAACCGCGGAGCGGTGTCCTTGACGGATTTGTTCCGTGAGTTTGTTTAAGTCTGGGAATTTAGTGTCAGACCTCTTCATAGTGGGAAAAGATGTTGGACTGAATCCAAAAGAGCACTGAAAAGGAGATGTACGTATGGCCGAATGGTAAGAGTTATTATACGCGAACTCAGCTAGGGGCAGGAGGTCCTTCCAATCGTCCAGAGCCGCCGAGATGTAATTTCTGAGGTATCCTTCTAATGTTTGATTTAGTCTTTCTGTTTGACCATTCGATTGGGGGTGGTAGCCAGAACTAAGAGCCCTGGATACCCCCAGAAACCGACAAACGAGTTTCCAATATCGGGACGTGTACTGTGGACCTCTGTCCGATATGATTGTTTCAGGTAGGCCATGAAGGGTAAAACATGTCTGATGAAAATACGTGCCATTTGAGCTGCAGAGGGAATCCCAATCAAGGGAACAAAATGCGCCAGTTTTGTTAAGGTGTCAATAGTGACCACAATAGTATTATAGCCCTGAGATTGGGGCAGATCTACGATGAAGTCCGTGGTTATTATTTGCCATGGACGGGAAGGCAAGGGCATTCTGACCAGTTCTCCCAAGGGTGTTTGCCTGGGTATCTTATTTTGTAAGCACGTGGGACATGAGCTCACATATTCCTTGATGTCCCTTCGAACAGCAGGCCACCAAAAGAAACGTGAAACAAGATCCAATGTGGAGGTGAAGCCTCGATGTCCTGCTACCTTGGATTTATGGCACATGTCCAAAACCTCCTTCTGAAGAGGACGAGTCGGAATGTAGGCCCTTTGTTCCATGAAATAACATCCATCCTCCTCTACCAGAACTGATCGGTTAGACAATGAAAGTGACTTCTTTGCAATGGAATCAGATTGAGCTCTAAGGCGAGACAGGAAATCTGGAGCTGCCACCACTCCCATGGTCAATGGTGGAAATATAGGTTCTGATCTGAAAGGACTGTCAATAGGATGGTCCTTGCGAGACAAGGCATCAGCTCTTAGATTCTCCCTTCCAGGAATAAACGAAAACGTAATCCTGAAAGGAGAAAAAAAATGAGCCCATCGTGCCTGACGACTGTTACAGGTTTGAGCGTATTGAAGAATTCGGAGATTATGATGGTCTGTCCTTACTTCGACCGAGAATTTGGCTCCTAAGAGTAAATGTCGCCATTCCTCAAAGGCTCGCTTGATGGCGAGAAGTTCCTTCTCCAGGACCGTGTAGTGGATCTCAGAAGGCAAAAGAGTTTTGGAAAGAAATGCAACAGGTCTCTCCTGCTCAAGGTCGTCCGGTTGTAGTAGGACGGCGCCTAAAGCATGTTGGGAGTCATCAGTCTCCACGATGAATCTTCGGTTCTGGTTCGGCGTTAGAAGAATCGGTGCTGATGTAAATAACTTCTTAAGTCTGTCAAAGGCTTGATCGGTAGCTGCCGACCAGACAAACATGACTCCTTTCTTAAGAAGATTGGTAAGTGGCTGAGTAAGTTTTGAGAATTCAGGTATGAATCTCCGATAGAAATTCGCGAACCCTATAAAGCGTTGAATTTCTTTAACAGACGCGGGTGTAGGCCAGTCTCGTACCGCCAAGACTTTTTCTGGGTCCATTGCTATCCCCTGGGCGGATAAAACGTATCCCAAGTAAGTAACTTTGGGTTGATGAAATGAACACTTCTCGGGGTTACAGAACAAATGATTTTGTTGTAGACGTCGAAGCACCTCTTGAACGTGCGGTATGTGGTCTTGTATGGAGGAGGAAAAAATCAAAATGTCGTCCAAGTACACCACCATACTGTGTAAGAGAAGGTCAGAAAAAAGATGATCCATAAAGCGTTGGAAAACAGCAGGGGCGTTGGATAGCCCAAACGGCATGACCCTGTACTGATAATGCCCAAACGGCGTTCTAAAAGCCGTCTTCCATTCATCCCCGGGCTTTATCCGTATCAGGTGGTATGCTCCTTTTAAGTCCAATTTTGTATATATAGTAGCCCCTTTAACTGCTTCAAGGATGTCAGGGATGAGTGGCATGGGGTATTTGTCGGGCACCGTGATCTTGTTCAAACCGCAGAAGTCTATACAGGGTCGTAATTCCTTAGAATTCTTCTTAGCTATAAAGAACAAAGAGGCGGCAGCTGGGGATGTAGATTCTGTTATCAGTCCATTCTTCAAATTGGAGCGAAGATACTCACGTAGAACCTCTTTTTCCGTGTTAGACAGAATATACATACGGCCAAAGGGAAGCGGTTGATCAGGTATCAAATCTTTAGCACAGTCGTCTCTCCTGTGGGGAGGCAACTGGTTAAACTCCGAGGACAGAAATACGTCCTGAAAACTCTCGTAAACTTCAGGGAGGCCTGCGATCTGATTGAGAGAATGTACCCCTTTTGTATTATTCGAGGAAGGAGAAGATTCTATGGCGACCCTTTGGTGATTTCCTATGCAGTGTGTCAGACAGAACTCTGAACCAAGAAAGAAAGACCCAGCGGTCCAGTTGATAAACGGATTATGTTTCCTGAGCCAAGGTAGTCCTAAGATCACCGGATGATGAGCTGCTCGTATGATATCTAGAGTTAGAATCTCCTGATGGGTAGAAATGGACATTTGGATTGCTGCGGTCTGTTCTTTGATGGGACCCGAGATCAGCGGGCTTCCATCCACACTTTCAACCGGGATCGGTTCCTCTTTTGGGAAACGTGGAATCTTTAAAGACGCAGCCCAGTGGTCGTCCACGAAATTACCCGCAGCCCCACTATCAATTAGGGCCGGAACGTCCTGTAAGATGAGACTTCCTATTGTGAAGGAAACCTTTAATACCAACATATTGGTGGTTGAAAGGTTGGAGCAATAGAAAGAATGTGAAGTATATGAGGAACCTTGATCAGACTTAGGTTCCCGGATCGTGGTTCCTCTTACGACCGGGCGTTGGCGTTTCCCGACCGCCGAACTGGAGCAATAGGACATTCTTGGACAGAGTGGGAGCTGGCGCCACAGTACATGCACAGTCCCAGGCTTCGACTGCGATTTCTCTCCTCTGGACTCAAAGGTCCACGAGACGCTGAACCAAGTTGCATAGGTTCCTCTGTTGGCGGGGGTTTAGAGGCTGAGGGGACAAAGGATGTCCTTGCGAACCTACCCTTTCTCCTTTCAGTCATCCTCTCCTTCATACGATAATCGATCTGCATCACTAGGGCGATGAACTCTGTGAGAGTGGTGGGACGTGGAACTCTGGAGACCTCGTCCTTGAGATCTTCTGATAAACCCCTCCTAAATAATGTGACCTGCGCATCGTCCGACCATGTGGTTTCACTGGCCATTTGTTTAAATTTTGTGATATACGCCAGTATGTCCAGATTGCCCTGCTTGAGATCCAATAGATGTTCTTGTGAAGCAACCCTGATCTCCTGTCGCCCAAACATAGTACGAACGCTATTGCAGAAGGCGGTGTAGGAGTCCAATAACGGGTTATTATTTGTAACTAAAGGAGTAACCCAAGCCAATGCGGGTCCTACCATCTGAGATACCATGTAGCCAACCCGATCCCGGTCTGTATGAAAGAAATGTTCTTTAAATGCGAATTGCACCGCACATGCCTCAAGGAACTCCTTCACCCTATGCGGGTTTCCATCGAATTGCCCACCCGGAAGAGGTCCGGGAGGAACCTCGGAACAATGGGGGATGCGAGATATATTAGCTTGTTGTGCAATCTGTTGAGACGCATGCTGCTGCTGTCTCAAGGAGGTGTTGTCTTGTTGCAATTGCTGAACCTCGTTAGTCAGGGATTGCACTGCAGCAATCAATTGTTGAATCTGCTGCTGCGGTGGATCCATCCTAGACTTATAGTCAAAATGTATTCCTCACCCGGGGCAAGTGAAAACAGTGTCACTTCTTATTTCGGGCGTTGCTAACTGTTATGACTAATAAACAAATCTTTACTGAGAGAGCCCGTGTGAGGATTACATAGAAACAAAAAGGTCTCTCACCTGGGAAATGGAACCAGGGATGATGAGGTTCGATGACAAATAGAATTCCCCCCGAGAAACTCCCAGTGAACCGGCACAAAGGCCAGGGCAGAGGAAGGTTCCCAGGGAAACCCTCTTGGGGAATAAAACCCTGTGGAGCTGCTAGAGAACGTAGACTCCTTGAGAAGTCCCGTGGATGTAGGTGAAGCTATCCCGGGAGTTTCGGAGCTGACTGGTCGTGTCTTTAGAAGATCGGGGCCAGAGCAACAATGCCAGGCCGGCTGATGAAAGATAGAGAGACAGAATGATTAGTCTGAACGTTGCCTAGACATTAGATAGATACCCCTGAAGCAGGAATCTTACCAAAGGATCCGTTGGTAACACGGCCTTGAAATGTGAATAGTAGATGACCAGGGATGGAACAAGAGACTGGGCACGCTAGACAAAGCAGAGCAAGGCACAAGGATGGTAAACACACAAACGAAAGGAAAACTCGGAGCCACCTGTAATCAAGGATAAGACCTGAAGGCAATCTTACCGAGAATGACCAGAAACCCTCTCAATATTTAGAGGTAACCGATGTCCAGAAGGAATGAAGTCAAAAGGGGGTGGATCTGAGTTATAAAACAAAAACTAAACTAAGAATCCACAGGTGAAGAGACCAAAACCCCTCTTAATGCTCCAAGCTAAACAAGTGCCTACCACTAGGGAACCAAGCCGGAAGGAGACGGTGGCAGGAACCTACTTCTTCAATGATTGGTAGCTGAGAACTCACGAGACTGAAAGGCACCGAGACGTCCTAAACCACAAACACACATCAAAAACAAAGGTCTGTAAAGATCTAAGGGAGCACAGTCGTAATTAATAGAAACTAACAAAGGCAAGGCAGAAGAGAGGGAGTAAGAGATTCCCTAACACGAACTCACGTAGCGTTCGCCAGCTCCTTGGAGAGTAGCAACGCGTCCTCGTTCGGGATGAGCAGGTTGATAAGCCGTCGGCATTCCGTCCCGGAGACATCGCAAAGCATGATGGGGCGCAACAACTAGACCGCCACACACACTGTAGCGGTCCGCAAGGTCCGCCATGTTGGAATCAGGCATGTCCGTGCCACCCGCCATGTCGAAGTCAGGCATCGCAGTATGGGCAACGCGATTCGCCGTGACAGGTATACAACAATACAGATTCATAATAGAGCGCTTTAAAGAGATACATAATGGAGAGATTTACAGAGGTATACAACAATACAGATACATAACAGAGCGCTTTAAAGAGATACGTAATGGAGAGATTTACAGAGGTATACAACAATACAGATACATAACGTAGCGCTTTACAGAGATACATAATGGAGCGCTTTACAGAGGTATACAACAATACAGATACATAACGGAGCGCTTTAAAGAGATACATAATGGAGAGATTTACAGAGGTATACAACAATACAGATACATAACGGAGCGCTTTACAGAGATACATAATGGAGCGCTTTACAGAGGAATACAACGATACAGATTCATAACAGAGCGCTTTAAAGAGATACATAATGGAGAGATTTACAGAGGTATACAACGATACAGATACATAACAGAGCGCTTTACAGAGATACATAATGGAGCGCTTTACAGAGGTATACAACAATACAGATACATAACAGAGCGCTTTAAAGAGATACATAATGGAGAGATTTACAGAGGTATACAACAATACAGATACATAACAGAGCGCTTTAAAGAGATACATAATGGAGAGCTTTACAGAGGTATACAACAATACAGATACATAACAGAGCGCTTTACAGAGATACATAATGGAGCGGTTTACAGAGGTATACAACAATACAGATACATAACAGAGCGCTTTAAAGAGATACATAATGGAGAGATTTACAGAGGTATACAACAATACAGATACATAACAGAGCGCTTTAAAGAGATACATAATGGAGAGATTTACAGAGGTATAGAACAATACAGATACATAACAGAGCGCTTTAAAGAGATACATAATGGAGAGCTTTACAGAGGTATACAACAATACAGATACATAACAGAGCACTTTACAGAGATACATAATGGAGCGGTTTACAGAGGTATACAACAATACAGATACATAACAGAGCGCTTTAAAGAGATACATAATGGAGAGCTTCACAGAGGTATACAACAATACAGATACATAACAGAGCGCTTTACAGAGATACATAATGGAGCGCTTTACAGAGGTATACAACAATACAGATACATAACAGAGCACTTTAAAGAGATACATAATGGAGAGCTTTACAGAGGTATACTACAATACATAACAGAGCGCTTTACAGAGATACATAATGGAGCGCTTTACAGAGGTATACAATACAGATACATAACAGAGTGCTTTACAGAGATACATAATGGAGCACTTTACAGAGGTATACAACAATACAGATAAATAACAGAGCGCTTTACAGAGATACAAAATGGAGCGGTTTACAGAGGTATACAATAATACAGATACATAACGGAGCGCTTTACAGAGGTATTCAACAATACAGATACATAAGGCAGCGCTTTACAGAGGTATACACCAATATAGATACATAACAGAGCTCTTTACAGAAATACATAATATAGCGCTTTAGAGAGGTATACAACACTACAGATACATAACAGAGCACTTTACAGAGATACATAACGTGTGCTTTACAGAGATAAATAATGGAGCACTCTACAAAGGTATACAACAATAAAGATGCATAACAGAGCACTTTAAAGAGATACATAATGGAGAGCTTTGCAGAGGTATACAATACAGATACATAACAGAGTGCTTTACAGAGATACATAATGGAGCACTTAACAGAGGTATACAACAATACAGATAAATAACAGAGCGCTTTACAGAGATACAAAATGGAGCGGTTTACAGAGGTATACAAGAATACAGATACATAACAGAGCGCTTTACAGGGGTATTCAACAATACAGATACATAAGGCAGCGCTTTACGGAGGTATACACCAATACATATGCCTAACTGAGAGCTTTACAGAGGTATACGCCAATATAGATACATAACGGAGCTATTTACAGAAATACATAATAGAGCTCTTTAGAGAGGTATACAACACTACAGAAACATAACAGAGCGCTTTACAGAGATACATAACGCAGTGCTTTACAGAGATACATAATGGAGCACTTCACAGAGGTATACAATAATACAGATACATAACAGAGTGCTTTACAGAGATACATAATGGAGCACTTTACAGAGGTATACAACAATACAGATACATAACAGAGTGCTTTACAGAGGTGTACAATAATATAGATACATAACAGAGCACTTCACAGAGGTATACAATACAGATACATAACGGAGCGCTTTACAGAGATGCATAATGGAGCACTTTGAAGAAATATACAACAATACAGAAACATAACGGAGCGCTTTACAGAGATACATAACAGAGTGCTTTACAGAAATATACAACAATAAAGATACATAATGGAGCGCTTTATAGAGGTATACAGCAATACAGATACATAACAGAGCACTTTACAGAGGTATACAGCAATACAGATACATAACGCAGCGCTTTACAGAGATACATAGAGGAGTGCTTTACAGAGATACATATCGGAGCGCTTTACAGAGGTATACAACAATACAGATACATAACGGAGCACTTTACAGAGGTATACAATACAGATACATAACGGAGTGCTTTACAGAGGTGTACAACAGAAGAGATATACAGCGGGGTTAGGATAGAGAGGGGAACAGAGGAGGCGTACAGCTGTACTGGGTGGCAGGGAGGAGAGTTGCCTAAGTACAGCTTCAAGGCGCTTTCAGGGAAGGGATAAAAAGGGTGTGATGGGCACGGTCCGCAGGCCGAGTGATAGTTTGATGGGGTCTTCATAGTCAGTGAAGAAGTATTCAAAAAATAAGGGAGAAGGATTGATAATCTGGGGAGCCCCCAGCATGAAGGGATTGAGGAGTGGGGAGAGTAGGACAAACTATGGAAAGTGTCTTGTTTTTTGGAGGGTGCCAGGCTGGTCTCAGCAATACATACCAGCATTGCTACTAGTTAAACATTTTCATTCTGTGTCCAAAGCAGATCAGGAAGCCTCTCAAGACGTTGAATTATATCATAAAGGTGCACCTGCAAACAGCACTTTCATTAGGGTGCCAGTCATGTTGGTCACCGTCTGAATGGCACAAGCCCGTGTGGAGTTAAGGCCACGCTGTTTACTGCTGTTTGTGGCTGATTCTGGCGGTCTGTGGTAAGTGCTTGATTTTTTAATTTCAAGGTGAATTCTGTAAACCAGAATCAGCAAAAACTTGTTTTCTGGCACGTACTATAATAATATCCATGGAACCGTCTAAACCCAGAACTAGGCTGCAAGGGAAGTTAGAGGAATCCACAGCCCAAATGAGCAGAATCCCTATTATTAATATGACACCCGAAGAAGGCACTGCAATAGATACTGACCCTACTGAACACGAGACTCTGATCCCAGATCAAGCGACAGCCAAAATACTTCTAAAAACAACAGAAGTTGACAGTTGCTATACACCAACCTTACAAGAACGAGCGAAAGCAGCAAAACTACACTGGCAGTCAACACATTTAGCAAATGTCTCATGTAATAATGATTATAACAAACCCGTAGCACTCGGAATTGCTTGCCTATCTCTTGACATTACAGAGATAGATGCCATGATGAATTCCCAAGAAAAAAGGAATGAAGTATTCAGTGGAGGCTTTACGCCGAAACCACTAAGAAATATCGAGACATCAACACCAATGGTACAAACAAGATTATCCTCTCCAATGAAAGGAAGTACTATCCCTTTGAATGGGCTGCAACCCAAATTTAATACGGAAAAAATGGATTAATTTTCCTCAACCATAACAACAGAAGAGCATAATGATTCTGTGGAAACCAAACAAAGACTGCCCACGACAATGCTTGACTTACAGAACACATTAGTGGCAGTATTATCTACTGCAATGATCCCTTTTCTAAAGATTCAAGAATACATGGTTGATTCCACTAAAGATCAAGCGACTTTGCTAGCAATGATAATGACTAAACAAACCTACCTAGACACCTTCATAAACACCATACAGGAACTTCTGAAACATGAAGCTGAAACATCTAGGATGTGGCAAATGCGATTAGCGGAACTAGCAAGAGTGGATCGGGTAGATAAACAGAACCTCTTGGAAACTGTCTCATCAATTACCAATAAACTAATTGATGACAAAGCAAAAAAACAACTACAAATGACAGATCCAAAACAATACATAACAAATCAAACACAAACAGAGAAATAAGACAGACGCTATGAAATCAGATCAAAGCACACAATATGAAATTCAGTCATTTGTGGCCGTACCAAGCATTTTGACAATACCGACATCACAGGTTAATGTAGAACCACCTTCTTGCACGCCGTTTGATATCTTTGATCTTTCAAAACGTGGGATAGTGGGTCAATAATCAACAAGCAAACCGAAAAACAGGAAACTCACAAAAAATCCACAAAACGGTTCTCGTGCATTCCTCAGGAAAATGCAGTCAGTTCAGAAATCGTTATCGGAAGGGGCAAAAAACAACAATGACCAACTAAGGAATCAAACAAATCTAAATACGCAACAGAGAACTCAAAAAATGAAAATGCCAAATACACTAAAAACTGTTGCTATTGTGGACAAACAATCAGTGAAGGAACGTTTGGATGCATTGCTAGAGGTAATGAACCAAGAAACGCCCTTCGAGCCAGGAAATTCTATACCAATGATAGATTTATCAACTCCCGATGAGGTAAGTGAGTGTAATTCAATCATATTAAACTCACAAGATGCCACCTTGATCATCGTTGACGAATGCCAAGATTCGGTGACCGAACAATCACAAAGCGAACACGATGAAGAAGTTGATTGAATTAATTTCTCGTTTGAATATTCATCAGTATTCAACGATGAATCTTGGTTAGCAGTAGATATGCAAACTGATGAAACTGACAACAAAAATTCTACGGTCCAACCTAGTCCCTTGCTAGTCAGACCAATTTTTAAAAACCTGCTGAAAGCTTCCTGTGCCCATAGAATAGCAGTGTTTCCGACTACATCAAATACAGAAGAGTCGCTAATAATGAACAGATTTAACATCTTACGCTTATTCAAAGCGATCCCTCAACTGGCTAAAATTAATTCTGATGACCTGGAAGTAGTACTATTTCCCAATAAACGTTATATGGATGAAGCACCTATTGACTTCTACAAACAAGAAACAATGCAACGTGTCCTAGCAACCAAACACCAGCTCTCAACATTGGGTTTTGAAATAGAAGAAATCTTTGTTTCAAGAATGATGGCTGATAAAAAAGCAAAGAATCTGGCACTCTTTAAGCAACAGCCATTTATCAAGGAAATAGAACACAGAAAGGAAAGAAGATCTGCATTAAATGCAAATGATTCACGAACAAAGTCACAAGTACAAGTCCAAAGAAATACCCAAATTCTATGGCGTGAGTATCGTGAGTCCCCACAGCAGAAAATAAACTGGATGGTGGACTAAAGTGGAAGGAAAACCTACCTATAACAACAAAATGCTACTGATTTTCAAAAAAGTAAAACAACTTTAGGCTCGTGGAACATGAGAGGATATAAACATCTACTGGAAAAACACTCTTTAATATTGGATGAGCTGGATATCATTTGTCTCCAAGAAACTTGGCTGAGAGAAGAGGTATTATGTGATGGGTATAGTAGCTTAATGAACCCAGCAATACCCTCACAACAGGGACGACCAGCATCTGGAATGCTGATATTAATAAAACTACTGACGGCATGGAGAATAATTGCAAGCAAAAACGTACACCCGTGGGCTCAATATTTAATTATTAGAATGTCAACAGAAGACAATACCGAAGCAAATGCAACAAAAGCTGGTGAGCTGATAGCCATATTTAATATATATTGTAATCCAAACGCAATGTCAGAGACAAGGTTCATAGATTCAATTTGTGAAGAAATTGACAACCTGGCCCTCTCCAATAATGGAATTGAATTTATTATAGCAGGAGACTTCAATTTCCATCTCTTCAATAAAGAAGGTGACAATTTAGCCTCTAGCGAAATGTCAACTAGAGCAAAATAATGGACTAAAGTACATTTGTGAAACATCCCTCTGAGTGAACAACCGGCAAATAGTAAAGGTAAACCTCTACCGACGTGGTCAAGAGAAAAGTCCAATTCAACCATCGACTATATTTATATATCCGAAGGGATTCGAAAAGTAATAACGTTGACTGCCAACTCGATTCAGCCGGACAGCGATCACCATTTGATACAGATCGAATGGACAATCCATCCAACAAATGACCAACAAATAAATTTACCTGAATTGGAACTGACTAACGGGCTGAATAGACTCTGAATAAAACAACACCAAATATCGGAAATAGTCACAACTTTTGAAGATGCACCAATCCAAGAGAAACAGAATTTGAATTATGGATGGATCTTAGAAAAATATCTACAAGTGGGAGCAAACCAGAGACAGGAACAAATCCATTCCCATTAATTCAACATGGAAATTCAAGCGTTAAAAAAACAACATCATAAATGTTTGAGAAAATTGAGAAAAAAGAGGGAAATAAATTTTGAATCTGAATTAAAAAAAGAAAAACACAAGTATTTCAATGCCAAAAAATCAATTAAAGCCTCTATAAAGCAGAATGACGCAGAAGCAATTTTAAAAGCACTGAATCAAAAAAACACGCGGCAGCTATGGTCCTTACTGAATGGAGCTGCCACATCACAGTATATGATTCAAGAAGTAGAAGCAGAGTGTTGGGTGAATCACTTTTAGACCTTATACCAAAAGACTGTACAACCAGATACTAATGAGAGAGAAAAAGATGATGAACCATGGGATCTAAATTGGGCCACAGAAGCGATTATTAGTACTATCAAGTCTCTTAACTCTTCCCGAGCTCCAGGCCCCGATGGCTTAGCAAATAGTAATCTAAAAGCGGCGCCAGAAGAGTGGGCTAAATTCTTTGTTTTCCTCTTGAATTTAATACAAAGGCTGCAAGAGATTCCTCAGACGTGGACAACAGCTGTTCTGATTCCGATCTATAAGGCAGGTGATCGAAAAAACCCAGCAAATTACAGGCCGATTGCCTTATTAGACCCCTTGGGAAAATTATTTGCTGGCTACCTACAAAAGAAATTGAATGCTGCGGCAACGGATCATGACAAAAAAGCTAAAAGACAAACGAGCTTTGTAAATAGAATTGGGACAAATGTCAACCTTTTGTTGCTGAATATGATAAAACATGGAGCAATAGCCAAATCATACCAAGTATATGCAATCCTTGTAGATCTAAGGACTGCGTTCGACTCAGTCAACAGACAATTACTTTGGATTAAGCTAAGATCTTAGGGATGTCCTTTAAGCATTCTAAATCCAATAAAACAGTTATACTCGAACACCTCGATACGAGTCCGTCTTACGAAGGACGGAAGAGTGACTGAATCTATTCGTAATGGTAACGGGCTAACACAAGGGTGTCCCTTGGCCCCGTGCCTCTACAATCTCTTTACCTATGACTTTGGTGACAAAATTCAAAATAACATGGCCAATCCGCCAAAACTCAACAGTGAACCCATTCAAACATTAATTTATGCTGATGACATTATAATCCTAGACAAAACTGTGAAAGGCCTTCAACAAACAGTGAACAAAGCCCACGTCTATATGACAGAGAATAATCTACAAATTAACATCGACAAAGCGAGAACAATGAAACTTATTATGAAAAAAAATAAGTCTCAAGAGGATATGAAGATTCAACTAGAAAATAAAGTGGTTATGTCAACCAGGACAATAAAATATCTAGGTGCTCTAATCAATCCATCAGCGAATGAAATTGAATGGAAACAACATATTGAGGACAAAGCGAGATCTCTAGCAAAACAAGGACGCTTCTTTCACCTAAAATATGGGACATACTCAGCAAAAGCCACAATATTGCTCTATAAACAAAAAGTAATTCCAATCTTGACATATGCCAGTGAGTCGCTCATTAACCAACAACTAATGAGATGGCCCTGCTACAAAGCAATATTTTGGAGGAAAACCCTGGCATTGCCTAAAGCATTTCCTGTCCAGAGAATACGGTTTGAATCAGCTTTACAATCAGTACAATCCATAGTACTGTGGAAACAAATGGATCTGCTAAGAAAAATAATTTCAGAGGAAAAAATACCAGCGCTAGACATTTTAAAGCAAAAGAAAGAAACATTTCAGGCATCAGCTCTCTTGAAATTGTCCACTGAGATCAAATTGAAAATGAAAAGAGAAGAGATCACGGAAGAGATGTTGGTCCATAGACCACAATATGCAAAACGGAAAATCCAAATGAATGATTGGATAAGAACTGTAGAAGAACAGAAAAAGTATAAACGACATCTGCATGCTGAAACTGAAGTAAGAGCACTGAATGAATTACCACCATGTGACCACATTCATGATCCATTTCTACGTTTTTGATTAAATATACTGCCCACTTGAGATTATCTATCTTTGATTGACAAAACAAACATCAGATCCTCGGTCTGTCCATTCTGCAAAGATCAAGATAGTGTGGAAACTCTATTTCATTTGATTATGGTTTGCTCAGCCCTGAAAACCAAAAAGAGAACTGTTTAGAGACTTTTTCAAAATTTCTGGCAAACAGTCAACAACTGAGGAAAGATGGACAGAACTTCTTGAAGGAAAAAATCAACGTCTAATATTCACGGTGATGAAATTTTGGAATGAGATTATGAAAGAAACCTAGATGAACAAAACAAATATATTTTTCTAAATCTGTGTAAACATTGATGTAAATATAAATGAAAAGTTTGTTAAATCAAACAAACCATTTTAATTAAAAAAAATAAAAAAACGAATGGCACATGTGAGGCTACTCAACAATGCAACGGATTCCCCCACAAAATGGCGTCCTTAAAGAAATGACAAAGGCACTAAAGAGGGAAGCTTCGCTTCAGTGAAGCTTGACACTTCTGCCACGGGGATCAACACACGTCAGTGTCCACACACGAGTGCATCCAGGCCAGACCCCTGCAACAGGCATGCTCTTGCTGCCTTTGTGGGGCAGGCAGGGCCGGCCCTAGGGTTTGCGGGGCCCTCAGTGGCAAAAGATGTGTGGGCCCACCAAATTTCCATACATAGTGACATCAGTGACATCAGAGAATGAATCTTTAGCATCATGGGAAGTTAAATGAAAAACATGTTGCCTTGCGTGAGTTAGTACACAAATACACTGTGGCGCCCAGTATATGAATTGTCACTATCAACGTTTACCTATGTGGCAATTTCTTTTGCAGTGGTAGAGAGCTGAATACCTTCTAATGTTGGCAGATAAGGCCTAGTGTGATAAAAGTTGTGGGAGCACACACCTTGGTTAAGTGAAGAAGCCATAATTTGAGAGCAGTCTGCAATTTAGGAGCCAGAGCACATCGCTTCCCAGATGTAATTGATAGAAATTATCTTTGCAAAAGGTCTTTGGAAACTTTGATTTGAAAACACTATCTGTGGAAGGCATTGCAAAAATATGGGGATTGTGTTTCCCGAACTGAAAATAACGTCTGTTTTTTCAGAACTTTAATGATTGTTTTTATTTTTATTGTGTGTATATTTGGACAATACTAGCGCCTAGATGCCTATGGGCTTAGTGCGCTTTACAGATGTAAAAATCAATAATAAATAAATAAATATTGTCCAAATTAGCAATATGCTTTTATTTCAGAAGCTACAGATATGGATTATTTCGGCTGCCAAAAAAATAATAGCAAATAATAACTACGTTTATCAAGTGCTGCTCACTACAAAATGAGAGGGTAGCCTCATTAATGTACCCATTGGGCCTTGATTGGTGGGGGTGAGCAGGCCAAAATTGTTAGCGGGGTGTAGAATAGCAGGGGATCCTATAGCAGAAAGTTGCAAAGGCAAATGAGCGGGTTGGGAGACTGTGGCTGAGATGTTATAAATTTAGACTTTCCTGGTAATCACGTCTTCTTTCCCATTCCTGTGTGAACATTGCTGTAACATGTGGTGTTTTGACATGAGGATGAGTACGGCTTCCGCATTTCACTCAGTGTGGGAACTTTTGCACCTATTGCAAAAATCAAAAGCAGGCACCCAAGAATATATGCGCAGTAAGTGAACATATCTTAAAGTGACAGATACACATTTTGTTCAATTGACCTTTCCCCTTAGAAGAAGTGCACCAGAAAAAAAATCATTGGCCTTTCAAAAATAGTAGTCAACAACAGATAAATAACCTGATAGAGGACATTTTTCATTAAATACGCCGGCCAAGTATAAAAGGTGCTCACCTTTTCAACCCAGCAATATGTAGTCAAATATTCCATAGAAAACAAAATCTGAAATAGTTTGGAATATACCCTCATCAGCTTCTCGAGACATGAGGTACTATTTTGATCGAGGTAAAATCACTCCTGGATTCAGTTTTATTTTAACCCCTTCTATCCCCTTCAATAAACCTACATCACACGGGCCTGTGGTCCATAGGTCACTTGGCACTTTTTCCAAGTCTTCCTGAAAAGAATGTGGGATGTTGCGGCACTATCGCCATTCGCTGTGGGACTTCCCTTTTCCCTATCCTTATCCCTTATGTAATGCTCATGATGAACACCACTTCGTCATCTTGAAGTGGGAGAATGGAAAACCAGGCTCCCGTCCTTCACCTCTCGCGCTTGGCCTAGAGGGTCACGACCCAAACACCCGCCACGAGAAGAGTTTGCCCATTTACCAGACGACCAGGTACCCTGGTACAGGAACATACGGATGTGTCCATCTGCTTGCCCAGCAGCCCGCACTGGCCATGCCGACACCTGCGGCACGGATCAACTAGACTAAAATCTACACGTCGTTAGAGATGCCATGACGACCTAGACAACGGGAAGCACATCTGTACAAATATACACACTGGACATTCCCACACCAACCTACACGAAGAATATACTCAGTGCTATGACGTAGGCGACAGGCATATTCACGGACGTGCATCTTTATTATTTTCATATAGGCTTTCAGAATGCAGAAACGCAAGACGCGTCATGAACTTTTATTAGCTTGCTCACGCTTCTCTTTGAAACCAGGTACAACGATGAGAAATATAATAAAGACAATACCGATTATGGAATTATATGCTCCTATAACCTAAAGCACCTGTGCACCAAACGAACAACTTATGCACCGGGCCAAAGTAGGCCTCAAACAAGAGCTCCCGTGGACATCAACAAGACAAAAGTCAGTTGCTGATCCTACAGAATGAGCTTGGCAAAGCAACCAGCCAAGGTCGCAATGTTGCAAACCCACGTTCCAAGAGCAAATCATCAAAGGCACGATGTTGCAATCTCGCACTCCGCGCACCAACGTTAAAGTCACACCGACAAATTAAACCAGACGCACAGTAGAAAAACAATATTAATTGTGCAGAATTATGCCTCTTTCACGGTCCCTCCCCACGTGATCAAGCCGAACCTGACGAGATGCCAAACCCTGGAGAACAGAGGCGTCTGGATCCCTCGCTACGAGACACTGGCAGATACACTTGAAAGGCTCAATGGACATCTGCAACAGTGGGAACGGTACCCCGTCTAGCTATGAATAAGTCCTCACATTGTCTGCATGTACCCATAGTGAAACATTGTTGCAACTTACAGGTACACCGAGAGCTGGGAACGACGGTGGTCCCAGGCTGGGAAGCTCACGGGTGCACCAATCAGAACTTGGGGCTCTTATCACTGACGCCAGCACATTTAGCCAATCCTCAGGAGCCTTCATGTAACAATTTTCATGTATCTTATTGTAGGGACAACCCAGATATACCACCTGACTACACCTTATCCACTAATATCTTTCTCTATATGTGTGCTATACTAATCCTACCACTCGAACATCCAATTAAGAGTGGCGATAGGTTTTTTGTTAACTTTCTGAAGTGACGCAAGTAGCGCGTCATAATACAGTAAAAAGGGCCTGCGAGCCCCACAATTATGTGTGTGTCAGGACGAACGCATGCGCTCCTTGACCCATCCCTGCCGTTTTGTCTAATAAACAGCAGAGTCACCTTGCTCCTTGTGTGCGTCTCATACTCTATCTCATCTTATCTGGGATACACACGGGAGGAGTTGGGGCCTCCCTGCCTGGAGGTCTGCGGACGGCCCGGCCGACCCCGGCAGAATTTCCCCCCGACAATCTGTTCGGTCCTCCTTGACCATATCGTCAACGGGTATGTCAGTCAATCTATACCCTTCCTCAAGAGCTATCACTGTTCTCCATGGTCTACCCTCATCGTCTATTCCTTCAAGCATTGCCATTGCCACTATGGCTGCTTCCAACTTTATAGGAATAGTGTGTCCATAGATAATTATGACCTAAACAGAAACTCATCAGGTATTCGCACAATCTTTTTCCACCACGCCAGGTAGCCATGTCAGTAAAATGCTCCTATAGAAAAAGTCGGGATCTACACCAATGCCTCGCAGAACCTCTTGCCCTGTGAATGCCAGTTTGAACTCTCCCATGTTTAAATAGTGTATTCCTGGAGTGGAGCACACTACTCCTTGATCAGTAAATAAAATCGCAATATTAAGTTTTGTTATTAAATCTCTTCCCAAAATATTAACCAGAGTCTGTCATTAATATAACAAGGGAACGGACATGTCACATTCTCCTATGGAGACTGGTAATTTATCAATAAAAGAAACTCGACTAGTGGCTCCAGAGAACCCTTGAGCATTCATGGCAATTCCTGACATTGGATATTTTCCCTCTCATATACACAAACAAGTTGCCCCAATGTCTATAAGAAAAGAAAAGGATTTGCCTTCTATCATCACATCGAACCTTGGTTCCTCTTGGGGGCCTGGTGTCACTGATAGTACTGAACACATCAAATCACCCTTTGAGCTGTCCTATTGTGGATACAGATTCATCCTGTCCCTGTAAAAGGATTTCTTCCTACCACAGCGACTCCTCCTATTCTGGGAGTCAATACTTGTCCTGTGTTTGCATATTGCTGTGTTTGCAAAGGGACCTGTTGCGACTGCCATTGTGGCGGATTCATTTGCACTCGTTCTTGCTGTTGTACCTGCTGTACTCGTGGCACTTGCGTCTGATAAAATGTGTGATCTTGGGCAAACCCTTCTCTGGTCTGTGTGCTGTATGATGGAGGATAAACTGTTCCCTCCGCTTGAGAACTGTCCATTTTGTACATTCCCTTGGCTCCTACATACGCGCACAATGTGTCCTGTCCTTCCACAATTCCAACATACAGCAGGAACTCTCATATTAGTCTCTCCTTGGTTATATCCTCCCTGAACATTCTGGTTCTCATTCTGTGTACCTTGTAACCCACCTTGATTATTTTGAAATCCGCCTCCTCTTCCTCTGTAACCCATACCTCTGCCTTGTGGTGTGAATCCATCTCTACCTTGATCCATCAGGCACAGATTTCTCTGGGAATTTGCACATTAAGTTATCCTTGTCCATCTGTAGCCATGGAATAAATTGCGGTCTTGCTCCCCCTTTTTCTAACAAGGGAAACTGCGTAAACCCCGCCCCATAGTCATATCCCACTATTAGCCTAGCCATTGCAGTGATGATCGGCCCTGTCTGTCTGCTTGTGGGTAACAACCTTAACCTACTCATGTATGGTGGCGACTCTCCCTTCTCACTATGTTGTCATCCTCTGGAAAGCTCATTATAACCTATAGGACCTGGTGTTCTATCCTTAGGTTGTTCCAGATCCAACCATCTTACTTCCTTATCCATCTGCAGGCTTCCTTCAGGGGCACACAAGCTCCCTCCTTCTGCGCCCAGACCAGACTCGCTTTCCTCATTTGACATGTCTTGTCCCCAACTAGTATGACTATCATCCCCTACGCCCTTATTCAGATTCAGTCTACTTGAAGACAATGCCCGACATTCGTTACTGAACAGGTTTCATTCCTCACTTTGTGATTAGATTACTGGGGATCGATCACTATTCCCTTAAGTTCTATACTTGTTATCTTGCCTTAACTGTTGACAGACCTTATCAATCCTTTCTCCAATAAATTCTGCATCAAATCTTTCTTCTTCCAATGCTACTCTAGATACTGCTGTTGTTACTTCCTTTTTTGGAAGAATCTCTTCCACTCTGTCCTATCGTATTTCGGGGCTCGGCCTCATTTCTTCTTTACAGATGAGACTGCGATCGAGACCTTGTTGTCTCCTTTTCCGTTCTATTTCTTTGTCTTCTTCTCTTCGCTTTCTCGTGTGTCTTCGAATTCTTTCTTCCTCTAGCCTTTGTTTTTCTCCTCTCCTTACTACTTCCGTTCTTTTCTTTTTTTCCTTAGCCTCTGTAATCTTTTATCCCTTATTCTATGTGCTTCTTCCTCCTCTCTCTTTCTTTCCCGTCCATCCCTTTCTTCTATTGTTCTTCATCTATTGTCGTACTTTCTTTGTTCTTCTGCCCATTCTTCTTGTTTCTCTTGCTCTTCCTGATATATCTATTCTCATCGCTCTCTGCTTTTCCTTTTCTGTTCATCTTCTTTCAATCTCTTCTCTTGTTCTTTATCTTTTCCTTCTTGTTTGTACTTCCCTTCTCTTTGTCTAACTTCCTCAATACTTTTCCCATCTATCTTAAGTAATATCTGTCCTCCCATCCATTCATTTTGGGCGAGCGCTATCTCGTCAGCCTTATCCTTCTATCCTTTCCATCTCTTAATCTCCCTATCTCTGTCGACAATTTTGACCACTCACTCTTGTCTTCGTTGTCTTGTATAATCTTATAAATCTCTTCCTTTCTTTTATTCTCCTCCAGACTATCGTCACTACTGTAAGCGGGGGGCTCATATATTGGATTACTATACACCATCGCTACTTTCATTTCCTTTAAAGCAGGCTTGTCCAACCTTTTTGAATGTGGGGCCGAAGCATGAACTTTTTTTCACCCGGTGGGCCGACGAGCCAAAAGTCAACCCCCTCACCCAAAGCAGTTTATTCAAAATCGATGGTGTGTGACCTTTGACACAATAGCATCACTGGCAGTGATAGCCATGCAGTCCCAAAGATATCTTTTGGTGCCAGGGACAGTGATCAAATGTTAGTTTCTTGTGATTTCTTCCACCTGTGTGTACTGTTGATATTTTTCTGAAACAGTGGGGGCGACCGAGCGTAGCAAGGGAGCTATAACGATCTAGGGAGGCTTTGGGGGGTTCCCCCACCAAGATTTTTTTCCAAATATGGGGCTGAAATGGTGCATTGCACAGCAGGAAAAGTGACCAAAAAGCCATAAGTTTACAATCAGTTCTAAAGGGGAACATGTACATTCCATTTCACCAACAGCAGACAAGAACATTGTAGAACACAACACATTTTAATGATCAATGTGTCCACAGTGTAAGACAGCACTGTCACTGATGTAACACAGTGGCATGCTGGTTGTGCCCAAAATATGCCTCTGTAGCAACATGTCATAGGTGACTGGTCCAGGGGGCACCAGAGGCAGTAACAGTCCACTGCCACGGCCCAGAAATAAAATTACTCGGGTCCACGGACCCAACAAATATTGAACACATTCCTACAAGAATGGATCACCATATGTATCGATAATATCTTTGGGTATAGATCCATATTGTCAAATTAGTATGAGTGGCAGCAGACGTCCAAGGCCAAATGATAATGTTACTGTATATAGCACTTACACTAAAGCTCTTTTTTATAGAACAAATATGCATACAATATCCCCCAACCTGTGTTGGTACTCATTTTTCGACCTAAGAAGGGAGAAAGGCTGAGATGGCCTGGCTGTGATTCGAACATGCAGATCACGCACACAGCGCAGCATTGGACGCTCAACCCACTGAGCTATCATATTGGCTATGTTTGTCGGGTCTGTGGACCCGATAATTCTATTTATTTCTGCAATGTTGGTCGGACCCAACATTGCGGAAATAAATTAATCAGGTCCACGGACCCTAAAAAACATCGAACAAATAAATAAATAAACATTGTGGCAAAACAAAAACCGGGCCTGTAACTGCCTCTGGTGCCCCCTGGAAGGTTGCACCAGAGGCAGTAAGAGTCCCCTGCCACGGCACAGAATTCAGGTCCACGGACCCGACAAACATTGTTGGAAAACAAAAACAAAAACCGGGCCTGTAACTGCCTCTGGTGCCCCCCCCTCTGGGGGCACCAGAGGCAGTAACAGTGCTCAGCCATGCATGACCCGGTTTATTTATTTATTTATTCAATGTCTGTCAGGTCCGTGGACCCGATTAATTTATTTATTTCGCAATGTTGGTCTGCCAAAATTGCGGAAAAAATAAATAAATTAATCGGGTCCACAGACCCGACAAACAGAGAACAAATACATAAATAAAGTGGGACGTCGCCTGTTACTGCCTCTGTTGCCCCTTCCAGGGGGGCACCAGAAGCAGTAACAGTGCTCTGCCACGCACGGCCCGGTTTATTTATTTATTTGATCAATGTTTGTCGGGTCCATGGACCCGATTAATTTATTTATTTCCGCATTGTTGGTCGGGCCCAACATTGCAGAAATAAATAAATTAATCGGGTCCACGGACCCGACAGACATTGAACAAATAAATAAATAAACTTGGACGTGGCCTGCAAAAAAAAAAAAAAAAACACAAAGAAAAGAAAACGTACCAGGCCTCGCTCGGTCGCAGGTGTGATGCTGGGGCTGGGCTGCTGGCTGGAACAGAAGTGTGAAGGTGGTGCCGCTGGCACGTATACCTTACCTTCACTCCACCCATATGTGATTTCTATTGGCTGAGAAACAGCCAATGGAAATACTGTGACCATGCAAGGTTTTCTTTTTTTTTTTGTTTACTATGACGTACCTTGCATGGCAACAGTATTTCCATTGGCTGTTTCTCAGCCAATGGAAATCACAACCCATGCCGGCTTGGTCCTTTGAGATTTCCTTTCTTTGTCTATACAGCCTCGCGGGCCACATGAAATGGCTCGGAGGGCCGCATTGTGGTCCGCGGGCCGTATGTTGGACAACCTTGCTTTAAAGGATACACCTCTATTTCTTCCGTAGTTACACCCTTTCCTTCAGGTGAGGTAAGGGTAGCTGAGGGTTCAACTCCTTCCTCTTTACGCTGACTAAGCATCCACTCCTCAGGTGGCAGGTCTTCTCTTTCCTCTTGGTACATTTCCAGGGCTCTAAAATCGTGAATCTTTTCGCTACATCTTATCTGCCGTGCCTTTTACCCAATCCGCACCATACTGTTTGAACGTGGGCACATGCTTTGGTAATGTTTTGCATGAGTGCATAAGAGGAGTGTCTCCCATAATGACAAGTCTCAATTGACTGTCAATACTTACCAGACGCTTAAATAAACTTTATACCTTTGCCTAAATCACCACTTTTGAACGTCTTAAACAAACAAACATGAGCATGCACCATCAATCGCTACTCAAGCCTCTAATTTCAATAGCCTATCTAGTCTCTCACTTGATATATCTATTCTCTTGATTGGCGCCAATCACTTTGTTATGCTCGATCACTGTTGCTCCTCAACCTTTTCAATTTTTTCACAACCTCTATCGCTCTTCAATATTTTTATTCGAAAAACAACATTCAGACTAGTGAAACATTACACATTTATAAACACTGTGATCACCTTATATCTCGCCTTTATTTATACCCTATACAGGGTTTGAAGCATCACCCTTACGTAATCCTGATTACTCGTTTTATTTTTCTGCTCTACTCCCGTTGGAGTTTGAGATGTCTCCTTCTGACTCCCTTAAGCCAGGACTTCTAGGTGCTACCTCTTCTTCACAATATTTCCCGTTACTCAAAAATTATTACAATCCAATCCCCTTATTTGCCATTCGACTTAGTCTACTCACCATTCGTTAATCAACTCGAGGCCTTCGGTATCAACTCCTCCTTCAATCCGACCACTTCGCCTTCTGTCCACAGAGCGCCTGTGGAAACTGGGCAGGGATTTCGCCAAAGAGGGACCTGCCCACCGTCTCAGTTCTTCTTGCAAGTTTATTTCTATCAGCCACTCGCCACAGAAAACCCTGCGATCTTCCACCCAATGGCGGAGGACGCCCGATCGTCCAAAATACTGGAGCCATACTGGTTTGGATCTTTTAACCATCCGCACTGTTACCACGTGAGCTTAGGGCCCTTTAGGAACGTGAATGCAATGGATGGGTTCGCAGAATAACTCTGAGTCCAAATAACCGAACCAACTCAGGAAGATGGCAAAGATACTGTTTTATTAACAATCATCTAAAACAGAGAGCTACAACAAACATCAACGGATGTTCGCTCAGTCTGTCTCGATCCTTTCATAAAACATACATTTTATACTAAAAATACATCAGAGGTGACGCATGCTACGTGGTAAATAATAAAAAACCCACTAGGGATTGTCATTGGCTTAAGAGGATCATCTAAGTACACATTACATAGGGACTGGAATTGTGATTGGCTGCCCACTGTCAGGTGGACAATATATGCCTACCTCTTAAACATGGCATCTTCAAAATCATTAAGTGCACTGTTTTCAATTGGTCTTCAAACTATAAGGTCCTTCATTATATGGACCTGTACAATTGGTTGAAATGCTTGTGCCATGCCTGGAACATTCGGTCCGCTTAGCAGCATGTAAGCCCAGACCCAACAACTATAAACAACTATACTGTCACATGGCCTATTGGTAGCCAATCACAGTGCTCCAGATGACTTCAAGACAGGATGCAGGCAAGGTCCAGGTGTTGTAGGCTCATGGAGCTCCATTCTGCAGGCAAGAACCACAGATGGTGCACAGGGTCCCTAACCTGAAAACGAACATCCAGTCACGTGACCCTCCGGCAGCCAATCACAGTGCTTCAGAAGGCTTCCACCCTGCCAGCCAGGATGTAGGAAGGGCCCTTGATTTGGGTCATTATCCATCAGCCTGCTGTTACATGCCTGGAGTTTGTCCTGCAGGGCATCCTGTGGTGCCACCATACCTATCCACTTGGATGTAGAGGAAGACTACTGGAAGTCTCCCTCTGTTATGATATGAAATGATTTGGCATTTGTATTGTGCATCTACACCAGTTTTTCTAGGTGCCTGTTTCCTCACAGGCCTATTTGGGTTTTGCTCAAACCTTTACCGGTGTGTCCGATTATTGCTGCTTTATTGATGTCTCTGGAAGATAGCTCAGGGGTAATGCGCTCTCCTTGGAAGCAAGACGACCCAGCAACACAGGTTCGAGCCCCGTATCTGCTCTTAGAAACCTCTGGGTATTAAGTGTGTTGTAAATAACCAAATATATATATTTAGTAGTGGCCGTGTAGTTATGGTTAAGTTGCTAATCCCATAGGAAGAGCACTTTGTGGGCGGCTTATACCTTAGCTCCCCCTGGACGAATGCTCACCAAACTTTGCAAAACGAATGATATGGCCCATTGTGAATTCTATTGCACAGTTTGGTGAGGTTGGGTCCAGGGGGGGCAAAGTTATAGGGGGGTCCCAAAATGTCTTTTTTCCCCATAGAGTGAATGGGGAAAAATAATTGCTCACGCCTATAGCCCAAACCGCTGGACGGGTTTTCACCAAATTTGCAGCAGGAGCAGTGGCTTGGTCATTGCCTATGTTTATATATGATTAGGTTTCATTATTAACGACAACACTCCAATACAATGATACTAGATGAGTAGATTCTTTAATAGATTAAGTAGTTCATGATAGGTCTCCCGATCACCCCTGGCATCTTGTTACCAACAATATAAACACAACTCCTTGTAGAGATTTTTCATCAAAATTTATTTCACATTTGATGTCATCAGTGATGTCATCAATGACATTTGTGATGTCATCTTTGATGTCCTGGGTGTTAGTCTTAGCAGTGCACGGTGGTGGCGCATGTTATGGTTGTTTAGCTTACAATAACTGGCGAATTTCTGGGGGTTTTCGATTTTACTTGAAACCATAATGTCCCTTTCACAAAGTTTTTTCTTTGAATTTCATAGGTTTTCATTAGTCCAACATAACCATAACGTCCCTTTAACAAAGTTTTTTCAGTGAATTTAAATGGTTTTTATTAGTGCAATTTAACCATAACGTGCCCTTAAAAACGTTTTTTCATTGAATATATATATATATTTGCTTTGCATTTTCTGCTGCCCTCCTGTCCATGGATATATGAAAAATAAAGGACTGTTTTGCAGCTGATTTTCTCATCTGAGATTTGCCTTGGTGTCATCTTTCATTGCCTGAGTGCTGCTGCTATTTTTGGACTGTCAGTCAGCCCGCCGTGCTTATCAATATATATATAGCGTCCATGTAGTTATGGTTAAGTTGGTGTTTCCATAGGAAGAGCACTTTTTGGGCGGCTTATAACTTCGCTCCCTCTGGACGAATCCTCACCAAACTTTGCAAAAGAAGTATATGGCCCACTCTGAATTTTTTTGCAAAGTTTGGAGAGGTCTGGTCCAGGGGGGCAAAGTTATAGGGGGGGTCCCAAAACTTTTGTTTTTTCCCATAGACACAATGGGAAAAAACTTTGCGCACGCCTACAGCCCAAACCGCTGGACGGATTTACACCAAATTTGCAGCAGGAGCGGGGGCTTGGTCCCGAAAGCGTGCTTTTGCAAATTTGGTGTAAATCCGTCTGGTAGTTTTTTTTAAAATGACGAAACTGTAAGGCAACATTTTATTTTATATCTCCGTTCGCTCCGCGGACAGACTTCCCGGTTCGCTCCGCAGACAGTGCCCTGATTGGCCGAGCGGCTTGCGTGATGTCCGCAGACATGCAACGTGTTCGCTGATTGGACGGCGTGGTGCGTGAAGCACGTCATATTTTCTGTGGCGCCCGCCATCTTGCATTCGCCGCAGACAGCGCGGTGAAACTTGGATTAAAAATTGTATTTAGTGGAGTGTGTTGGTGTGTAAGAGTGTTTGGGGAGGGTGGGGGAGTATGAGATAGGTTCAATGTTCTGTTTTTTTTATACGCTAGACACTTTTGTTGTGTTCGATTTGTCTGCGGACAACAAGGCTGTTCTGAAATGTTCTATATAAACTAAATGGTGGGGTGTTCTGAGGACGGAGTATGTGTCCGTTTTGTTCGCAAGCAAGCTAAAATTGAGCTAAGAACACTCGCGGTGTCCTTAAATGTTCGTACATAAACAAAATGGGGGTGTCCTGAGGTCGCTGTCCGTATTGTACTCTGGCAAGTTGAATGTGTTCTAAGAACACTCGCGGTGTCCTGAAATGCTCTTATTACTTACTGGTAATCTTCATTACTCCTAGTCCTACTCTTCCTCATCACAGTACTGACGACCCTCCTCACCCTCCCTGCGGGGAAGGTCCCATGCTCCGGCTTGGTAATATGAAACTGAGTGATGTGGATGTGGGGGAGGAGTTATAGGAATTTAAAGAAATAGAAGAAGGCTCTGTGTCGGAGGCAGGGGCCTCATGAAGTAAGTACTGGGACGAGGAAGAGTGGACGTGAAGGTAATGTTTGCAATTAAACAAAATGGGGGTGTTCTGAGAACTCTGTTCGTATTGTTCGTTGTCAGGTTGAAAGTGTTCTAAGAACCCTCCTTATGTCCATTGACATTACAATTTCCGATGGGCCTTACCCGACTTTTTGTCCACTAAACAAACAATAAATCAGGCTGCTGTGCGCCGACATTATGTGATAATCCTATCACTTGCCCCATCGACCTGGCTGACCTGCTTTTGCGACACTAAATCATATCTCCGCCCCTAAGCCTAACATTATCAAAGCATTAATATTCCCCGTCTCTCTCCGTGACGTTACAGGGTGCGTGGCCAAACGGGCACAGTCATCTCCAGTCCTACGCGACTTTACACAGAACCCGGAAAACAACACAGATCATCTCACAACACAGCACGCCACAATTCGGAATATGAAACTGTGATTTAAAAGCAAACTGCAAGATTGGACATTTCGTAAAGTACTTTTATTTGACATCGAATGTTTAGAGAATATTCAGCGATTTGCATTTGTCTTTGCTGTCGATCTGCAAAAGTTCATCTTGAGTCACGCGCTGTTCCTTTGCGGTACACAGGGTGTTGGTTTATGATAAAAGAAGCACTATGGTCGCACTGATAATCGGAAGGCTGTTCCAACAACGAGGCATTAGACCACCATAATGGTTGGTATGTTGCTCCTAGCCGCTAGTACCGCGTAAGGGCATATTGGTCCTTGGCGATTGTCCCATAAAATGGTGAGGGTCATGAAGTTGTTTAGAAGTAGCTGCACCTGGCAGTTAAAAAATCCGTCGGCCGGGGTCTGAAAATCGTGGCATTGACAGTAGGGCAGGATGTACCTGTTTTAAAAACATAAATTAGTTTCACGAACCGATCTTCATTAAAAATATTCATTTTATTTATTAGGGCGTGAAACTATTTGCTAGCGAGGATAGTGCAACAGAGTATGTTAACTTATTCCCACTAACCCACCCTCTCTCCTCTGTCTTTTTCTGAGCCGTCTGAGCGCCGGGGGATCACTTCAGCGGTGATAGTGCGCGGTACAAAACAATATGCCACATTGAACGAACAAGTACAACTTAACCGGGCTTTGACGCCACGCTATTGTTATTATATACCGGTATAAAATAATCTAAAGGGTTACTTACATTATATTGGCATTTTCCATTGTCTACGCGTAATGCAGTCCTTAAATACGACTCTGTCTGTGCCAACGATCTTTCTCATAGTGATATAATATATAAAAGCGGTTTCGTTTCAGAAATGTCATCCTTATCGTTTCTTACATTTTTGCACCCCTCCTTCAAAAGAAGTCTTTTGGCACGATCCCTGTCTGTCAAGGTAAAAAAACAATAGAACCTTATAGTGCGAGTCGTGGGCCACTCCGGCCCGCGAGCAAAAAATGGAAGCAGCTGACCTTCACTGTGAACGAGCATAAATTCTTACTTTGCAACATTCTGTGTAAAGCCATCCCTGAGAAATTGCTTTTTACACTCCATCTTTGTATATTGTCTGCGTGCTAATAAAAAAGTTTGTTAAAGGGAGTTTATAGTTAACTTGCGCTACTAAAAACCTATGAAATTCAGTAAAAAAACGTTAACGAGACGTTATGGTTAAGTTGCGCTACTAAAAACCTATGAAATTCAGTAAAAAAACGTTGTTAACGGGACGTTATGGTTAAGTTGCGCAACTAAAAACCTATGAAATTCAGTGAAAAAACTAAGCAACCATAACTCGCGCCACCACCGTGCACTGTTAAGCCTAACACCCAGGACATCAAAGATGACATCACAGATGTCATTGATGACATCACTGATGACATCACATGTGCATTTACCTTTCATGAAAAGTCTGTACAAGGGATTCTTAGGGTAATGTTAATAAAAAAAGTGTCACGACTATCAGCGTTAATCCTAACGCGATGCCTGACCCCAACATGGCGGCTCCTGCAGTCCACTGCAGTATGTGCAGCAGTCTAGTCGCCGCGCCCCAGAATGCCCTGCAACGTTTCCAGGCCAACACGCCGACAGCTTTTCTGTCTGCTTCTCCCAGACAAGGACGCGTTGCTACTCTCCAAGGAGCTTGCGAATGCTACGTGAGTCCGTGTCAGGGAATTTGTTTCCTCTTTCTACTCAGACTTACTTTTGGGGCATATATTCTTATTGCCACTTTTCTATTGAAACTAATTGATCTTTGTTGTTGTATATGTGTGTTTACTTTAGGATGCTTCGTTGCCTTCCCGTTCTGGGGTTCTTTTAGAGCTGCCCAAGTCACTCGCCTTGAGAGAATTTGTTTCCAACATCTGCCTTCGACCGGTGTGGATTACTAGGGTGTCCTCTGGTAGGCACCCTTTTCTTCTGAAACATTTATAAGAATTTTTGGTTTCTTGTCCTGCGGACTTACAGTTTGTCTTCGTCTCCCAGACACAACACCCTGTACTCTCATCCCTTCTGAAACGCAGTCACTCATCAAGCTAGAAGGGGTCTCCGTTTATTCAGGGTAACTATTGTTCTCTACTCCCCTCTTGGAGGTTAGGTTGTTTTCAATTACTCTTGAGTGTTTTGTTCAACATTTTCCCTTCCAGTGTATCCAGTCTTTCAGATCATACCGGATGGTCGGTTACTCTCATTTCTAAGTCTTATTACAATCAGATCCCTTGGTAAGGATTCCGTTTCTAGAAGTGTCTTTTCCAGTATTAGGCAGAATCATTTCCAATCACTTTGTTTCACTATTTCCCTTTAGCCAATCTGATTCTTCTGCCCTGGATCCTATCCTTTAAAGACACGCCTATTCATCACCATACTCCCGGGATAGCGTAATCTACCTCCACGGGACGTTTCCAGGAGTCTACGCTCTCTAGCAGCTCCACAGGGTTTTATTCCCCAAGAGGGTTTCCCTGGGAACCTCCCCTTGCCCTGGCCTTTGTGCCGGGTCTTTGGGTGTTTCTCGGGGGGAATTCTAATAGTCATCTGAAGCTAGAACATCTCCATCTGGGTACCGTTGTTTTCTACATCCGTAGCTGCTATTCTGCTCCTAATCCTCAGGTGAGAGAACTTTGTTTCTATGTTTTCCTTACACGGGACACTTATGATTGTTAAACAGTAAAGTATTGTGTTCATTCATAACAAAAAGTGTCAAAGATTATTGGAATAATATCAATTGCTAATCAGTGCATTAAGCTATGCATTGATATTAATAGCATTCTATTATTAACTTCAATCCAGTATACTAAGCAACTCATGCAGAAACATAGGCAGTGTGTGCAGCATACATGATGGAGGTGCAATATTCATAAGCTTGCCATGTTGAATAGTGAAATGATAACTGTTTTCATATTAGAGTTTTGCGTACAGTGAAACTTGTGATAAGTAGGTAATAAAACCCACTTACTACATAATTGCATTATTATAGACAAATCACAACACCACATACAAATATGAATATATACAAGGGAATTGAAGTAGGAAAAAGAAACAGCAATAGTAGCAGAAAGTGTTCATAACCTAACTGATTACCTTTATGCAGAGAAATGATTGCTCTGTTGCAAAGCTGTTACTTACCCTATCTATATATATCACATGATGTGTCTGGACCCTAAGGAAAATAGTGCGAGTACAACATATAAAAATATGAGCATATACAGGGAAAGTACAGTAATAAAAAAACATCAAAACTATCAGAAAATGCTGATAACTCTACTGATAATTTTAATGCACAAAAAGGATTGCTGTCTTTCAAGGTTGTGTCTTCCCCTATGTATATGTTTCATATTATATGACTGGACCATAAGGGAATTATTGTAAGACCATACTGGAAGGATAAGTCTACGAATATAGTAATTTACAATTTTTAGTTCCTGACTGTTACTGAAGGAAATCATGTGCCCTAGATATGTCAGGAAAGGAAAAAAGAGGGAGTCAAACATGTGATGTCATCAGTGATGTCGTCAATGACATTTGGGATGTCATCTTTGATGTCCTGGGTGTTAGGCTTAGCAGTGCACGGTGGTGGCGCGAGTTATGGTTGCTTAGCTTACCATAACTGGCGAATTTCAGGGGTTTTTCGGTTTTACTTGGAACCATAACGTCCCTTTAACAAAGTTTTTTCACTTAATTTCATAGGTTTTTAGTTGCGCAACTTAACCATAACGTCCCGTTAACACAGTTTTTTTACTGAATATATATATATATATGAATATATATATATATAACATTGATGTTCTTGCTATGCTTCTTTTAATCATGACGTTCTTATTAAAACAAGAATGCTTGCAATAATTTGTGCACTCTGTACAAAAACAATCATTAAATCACCTTTATTGGCCTGGTAACACTTTGTTATTCTGTCTCGAGTGCCCTCCATCACACCCCCTGCTTAGAGCATGGTTCTTGATGGCTCAGCCACCACTACCACAGTAGAGTCCAGGAAGACCTGAGTCCTGTGAAGTGGGAGAATGGAAAACCAGGCTCCCGTCCTTCACCTCTCGCGCTTGGCCTAGAGGGTCACGACCCAAACACCCGCCACGAGAAGAGTTTGCCCATTTACCAGACGACCAGGTACCCTGGTACAGGAACATACGGATGTGTCCATCTGCTTGCCCAGCAGCCCGCACTGGCCATGCCGACACCTGCGGCACGGATCAACTAGACTAAAATCTACACGTCGTTAGAGATGCCATGACGACCTAGACAACGGGAAGCACATCTGTACAAATATACACACTGGACATTCCCACACCAACCTACACGAAGAATATACTCAGTGCTATGACGTAGGCGACAGGCATATTCACGGACGTGCATCTTTATTATTTTCATATAGGCTTTCAGAATGCAGAAACGCAAGACGCGTCATGAACTTTTATTAGCTTGCTCACGCTTCTCTTTGAAACCAGGTACAACGATGAGAAATATAATAAAGACAATACCGATTATGGAATTATATGCTCCTATAACCTAAAGCACCTGTGCACCAAACGAACAACTTATGCACCGGGCCAAAGTAGGCCTCAAACAAGAGCTCCCGTGGACATCAACAAGACAAAAGTCAGTTGCTGATCCTACAGAATGAGCTTGGCAAAGCAACCAGCCAAGGTCGCAATGTTGCAAACCCACGTTCCAAGAGCAAATCATCAAAGGCACGATGTTGCAATCTCGCACTCCGCGCACCAACGTTAAAGTCACACCGACAAATTAAACCAGACGCACAGTAGAAAAACAATATTAATTGTGCAGAATTATGCCTCTTTCACGGTCCCTCCCCACGTGATCAAGCCGAACCTGACGAGATGCCAAACCCTGGAGAACAGAGGCGTCTGGATCCCTCGCTACGAGACACTGGCAGATACACTTGAAAGGCTCAATGGACATTTGCAACGGTGGGAACGGTACCCCGTCTAGCTATGAATAAGTCCTCACATTGTCTGCATGTACCCATAGTGAAACATTGTTGCAACTTACAGGTACACCGAGAGCTGGGAACGACGGTGGTCCCAGGCTGGGAAGCTCACGGGTGCACCAATCAGAACTTGGGGCTCTTATCACTGACGCCAGCACATTTAGCCAATCCTCAGGAGCCTTCATGTAACAATTTTCATGTATCTTATTGTAGGGACAACCCAGATATACCACCTGACTACACCTTATCCACTAATATCTTTCTCTATATGTGTGCTATACTAATCCTACCACTCGAACATCCAATTAAGAGTGGCGATAGGTTTTTTGTTAACTTTCTGAAGTGACGCAAGTAGCGCGTCATAATACAGTAAAAAGGGCCTGCGAGCCCCACAATTGTGTGTGTGTCAGGACGAACGCGTGCGCTCCTTGACCCATCCCTGCCGTTTTGTCTAATAAACAGCAGAGTCACCTTGCTCCTTGTGTGCGTCTCATACTCTATCTCATCTTATCTGGGATACACACGGGAGGAGTTGGGGCCTCCCTGCCTGGAGGTCTGCGGACGGCCCGGCCGACCCCGGCAGAATTTCCCCCCGACAAGTTGGAGGCACTGCTGAGATCTGTTTAAGATCGACTTTTATTTTTACTTTTTCCAGGCACTCCCGTTGCGAGGAGGCCCGGCGGCGCGGCCCCCTCTGCCGTTGCCCCCTTCTGAGGACTACAGGACCATCGCGGAGCTGCGAGAAGACCGGACAGCGCAATCCGGATATTGGCCCTCGGGAGCCGGTTGAGAAGTATCCCGCCCGCGGTTGGCGAGTGTCCAGACGTGGTCCAGACGAGGGGAGGTGGCGAGCCGCTTGGAGGGGTGCACGCAGTCGAGCGGCCCTGCATCGAGAGAACTTGGTGAGCATGGCACACACAACGAGCAATGCGAAATTGTGAGGGAGGGGGGAGGAATTAAATAAGGGAGGAGGGAGGTGTTGCACAGGTGCGCGGCGAAGGGTTGACAATATAGTGTTGGCAATGGAATGAAAGGGAGTGAAAAGAGTGCGAGAGCAGTGACGTGAAAGAGGGGGGCGGAGCACGAAAACATCACGTGTGGTCGCTCGTAGACACTGATTGGCCTAAATCGCGACTAACGTGTAGGGGTGGGCGTGTGTGGTTTCCTACGATTTGGCATTTATTGATCAATGAGTAGATGAGGTTCCCTATTGTTCGAGCAAGAAACTCGATAGGTAGATGAGGTTTCCTATTGATCGAGCAAGAACTCGATAGGTAGATGAGGTTTCCTATTGTTCGAGCAAGAAACTCGATAGGTAGATGACGTTTCCCTGTAGGGGGTAGCTAGTTGCATAGTTGCCAAATACGGAAGATAGTTGGCTGGTTAAGCCCTCCTGTTGAGGGGCGTATCACACGCGAGGCGACGCAGCGTGTGCAGTCCAATTATATTATTGATGAGATTACCTTGTTCCAGGAGAGACAGGAAGACAGCTGTAGGGTTAGCGGGGATAAATTGCAAGTGTATTTTGAAACTAATAATGAGACTGTACTAGTAGCGTAGAGACATCGGTGACGTCACCAGTAGGGATTTTATAGGATATCACGAGCACAAGGAAGATTGAGTTTTGAAGGCGGTGGGGAAGAGAAAAATGATGAGGGAGTGGATAAGAAGATAAACAATAAACGAGTGGATTGGAAGAGGAGAAGGGGAGAGGGGCGTGGCTGAGCACGGAGAACGCCAGCCACGGCAAATGTAAAAGGGGGAGGAGAACGAGGAATAAGGACGACTGTATAAGATCGTCGTAAGGGGTACGCAGCCACAGGGGGCTGCGTGCGCTTCGGCCGCAGGGGGCCGTAGGGGAAGGAATATACAATACAAAATTATACATATATATATATATTTGTGTTTTATTATTTCTTGTTTTTTTTTAATTTTTTTTTTTACTATTATTGCATACTTTGTAAAGGATTGTCGTAAGTCCCCACACTTACGGGGCCAGGTAAACAATATAAGGTTGTAAATTGTAAACTGATAACGAAGGGAGGAGTATCAAGTAGGGCACAAGTATGTCATCTGGGAAAGGGTCAGGAGGGTGGGGGAACACCCTCACTACCCCACTACAACACATATGCACAACACTGCCACCCCATAGGGAGAAATTAATTAAGTACAGCATAGAGTGGACCCAGGGGACGGATAACAAAATGTTAACACCATGGCCGCCTAATGGTAGTTTCGATCCATATGCCCAACATTCATTGCTAAACCATCTGCATAATACATACAAGGGGAAGAAGTTGGCGAGCCATATGGAGGTGTTTAACTTATGGAGGATGTTCCAGGGATCCCGACCAGGACCAAATGGAATGTTCTCTGTGGGAGAAACACCGGAAGTAAAGGAGATTATAAAGGAGGGAACGGATGGGGGAAAGGGGTGTGAAAGGAAAAAGAATGAGGAAAATGAAGGAGAGGGAAGAGAAAAGATTGACACTTTAAAAGACATAAAAAAGGAACCGAGCAACGAGATACCCATAACACCGGGAGTGAAAACTGAGAGAGAAGGGTTGTACCCTTTAAGAGAACTAGGAGAAATGGAAGGACAGTTAAGGGCGGCTGAAGGATACTCGAACCCGGCTTACAGCCCTCCACCATATGTGGCTCACAGGAAGATAGTGGGGGAGGGGAGGATTGGAGAAGAACAGATTGTAGAGATAGGACATGATGAGTGGGTAGCTGCACAGATATTATTAAAATTACGGGGTTCACTAACGGGAGAAGAAAGGGAGGCTGTAAAGAGAACAGGCGAGGATAGTAGAAGGGAGAGTGAGATGAAGGGGGAGGAGCTACTAACACAAAGAGAAGAGATTTTGGAGGAAAAATTGGCAAAACTAAGGGATGAGCAGAATGAATTACTAACACAGCTTGAGAGGGGGGAAAAAGAGAGAGTGAGGAAAAGGAAAGAGGGTAAAAACGAATTGGACAAATTAAGGGAACAAAATGAGGAGCAAAGGATAGAAGATGGAAGGGTAAGAGCAGCAGCAGAAAGGGTGTCAAGAGTAGTATTGAGAGAAAAAAAGAAGGAAGAAGAGGAAAAGGAAAGGGAATTGGAAATATGGAGGAGGAGGGTAGTATCAGAGGCAGCTAAGAAATATGAAGAAGAGAAAGCAATAGAAAGAGAAAGGGTGAAATGGGAAAGAAAGAAAGAAGATGAAAGAATATTGGAACAGATGAGCAACGAAATGATGGAGGAATTAAAAAGGAAAAGGGAGGAAAATAGTAGGGAAATGGAGGAGAGGAGTGATGGGGAAAGAGGAGGGAGAAATAAGGAGAGTGAAAAATGGGGGGATGTATATAGAAGTAGAGAAGTAGCGACAACATCAACACCCGGGGGAACAGTTGATAACAAAGGAAGAGGAGAAATGGAGCGAATAGACTTAGAAACAGTAACAGTAAAAGGGAAAAGAACAGAGTGGGGGATAACATCTATGAATGATTTTTGCAGTGAGGAGGAAGAAGGAGTAGAAAGGGTAGGAAGAAAGAGTGAAAGGGAAAGCTTAGATAAGCTGTACCTCACTAGAACCAATATAGACTCGCCATGGATCCGTAAGAGAAGGGAGGAGCTGGAACAAAGTGAGGAGAGGGTGCAACAACTAGTGGAAAAACAAACCCATGAAACCACACCATCGCCATCTCCATCACGCCCTCCCCCATCGCACCCTACATGTTCAACAACCACACGCACGCTGCGCAAAATAAAGCTTGCGCCATTCATGGACGAAGTGACTCCCTATGCGTGCCGGCTTAGAGACCTCCCTAGCCGCAGGCAAGACAGACAGATAAGCATACCCATATTAAGCACAGAGGATGACGAAAAAAGGGGAAGGGAAGGAGAGGTAGGTAGGAGGAGGGGTAGCAAGGAAGAATTTGATGTGGTAAGGGAAATAGGGGAGGAGGAGGGGTGTGAGGACTCAATATTATGGAACATAAAGGGTGATATAGGACACAACTTAATGCCACTGTTGGAGAGAGGAGGGGTTAGACCGCAGTATGTACCATGGAAGCATACGGATAAAGAAAATATAAAATGTAGGCTCCCATCACTAAGTGGAGGTGCGGGTAAGTGGATATATGAAATGGAAAAACACACCGCAGGGCAGAAACTAGCAGTAGGAGATGTGAAAGGCCTGTTAATATCAATATTAGGAGATAGAGCGGACGACATTTGGAAGAGAGCGGGATTCCATGGGATAACAATAACAAACACATCGCATGATGGGGCGCCATTTGCAAACTGCAGACATGCGCTATGGCAGGCACTGAGAGTACAGTACCCAGACACATCAGATATAGGAGCAATCACTTCCCGTAAGATGCGTGAGAATGAAGATCCCGTTGATTATATACAGGATATTCAAGAAAAGTGGCGCATGGAAACGAGAGAACAATGGGATAAAACACCAGCCATATTTTATCATATACTAGTACAGGGGCTCCCAGAAGGAGTACAGAAACAACTAAAGAAAGTAGTGGGAATGGAAGTAAAACCATGGCCTGAAATACAGCTGACAATAGTACATCACTGCAGGATATGGCAAGGAAAAATGAAACAAAAGGAAGAGGACAGGAAAACAGAAGAGGCCAAACTAGTACAGAAAAAATTAACTAAATATACAATGGAGGGGGCACTAATAACTGCGCCCACAACAGTGGCCCAAAGCCCCACGCAAATAGTGGCTGCACAAGACCCAGCTCTAATAGCACCTCGACAAAGTATAATACAGCAAATGCCGCCACTACAATTACAAGCACAAAACGTGGGAGGAGGGTACCAGATGCAAGGAGCTGGGTATTATGGGTATAACAGAGGGAGAGGTGGATTTATGAGAGGGAGAGGATACGGATATAATACCCAACAGCAGGTGGGGGGAGTTGGAAGTTCATACCCCACAGGGCAACAGGTATACCAGGACAACACAGGGAGCTTTCCATGGCAAAACAGAGAACCACCCGTGTGTTGGAGTTGTGGACTACTAGGACATATGTCACGCACGTGTAGGGTCAGGCCAGGGACACCAGCATGGAATGAGCAGGCACAACCTAGGCCATCGCAAGAACAGCAGGGCATGCAGCAACAGCAATTAACACAACAACAGCCACTGCAGCAACAGCAATTAACACAACAACAGCCACTGCAGCAACAGCAATTAACACAACAACAGCCACTGCCACAACAACAAATAGTGACAACACAACAACCCCAAAATGAACAAACACAATTGGGTAGGGTGACAGTATTGGGACACAACCCTTACACAGGAAATGGCCAATCATTGTACCCCCAATAGGACAGCCCACAGACGGCCTTGGTGTGTCCCATCCTGTCAGTAACACCTAATAGTGCGGAGGAGCCACGCATAGAGGTAACGATAGGTGACAAAAAATTATCTTTCCTTGTTGACACCGGGGCAACCCGGTCTTGCATAAGGGAAGGTAAATTTAAGATGTCAGGCGAAGCCATGAACACCCAAGGATTTTCTGGGGCTAAAGGATTGGTTCCTTTTACTGATAACGTTCCCTTATCTATCGGAGATTACGATCTGTCAGTTCCACTATTGTATTATAGTGCCTCACCAGTAAATATACTGGGGAGGGACATAATGAATAGGTTAAATATGACAATCTCCTTTACAGAGGATGGTATAATTTGCTCTACTCCAGGGATTAACATGCTAGCAGCACGACAGATTATGCAAGCATACTGTGGGCAGACAGCGATTAGGGCGGAACCAATAGATGGCGCGATATTCCAGTATGGGACAGACATGGCAATTGCATGGATGCCAGGGATAGAAGGTAAAATATGGAGGAGGCCAGCAGCTTACCTGTTCCGACCAGAAACACCTGTTAATGAACAGGAAGGAAAAGTGTTTGCAATAGACATTGAAAGCATTATTACAACAGCTGAGTATATTGCTGTGCACGCCCAAGACAAAGAAGGAAGAGCATGGAGGGCAGTGATTGCACTAGCAGAAGGATGTAGGTTGACCCAGGTGTCAGATGAGGAACTGTTTTCAGAAGAAAAAGAGGAGGGGGAAATGGTGTTGATGATGAGTGTAGAAATATGGTTACGAGTGGCTCACAAACATATAGCGCAGAAAATTGCTATGGCACTTGAGGCACCTGCATGCACCCCAGTCCCCTTCTTTAAGGAGGATATGGCAAAGGTGCCCAAATCATTATGGACCATTAGCCCTTATGACGTAGGATGCATTAAAAGCATAGGGGGTGTACGGATAAAATTGAAAAAAGGTGCAATACTACCAAGAGTAAAACAGTACCCATTGTCAAAAGAGGCAGATGAGGGCATATATGAAACTATAACGGCCCTTATAAACAATGGCATATTGGTCCCCTCAGAATCACCATGTAACACGGCTGTGTACCCAGTGCGCAAGGCTAAAGGGGGGTCTTGGCGCTTCATACAGGACCTAAGGCCCTTGAACAACATAGTGGAAGCAGAATATCCAGTAACAGCAAACCCGGCCACAATACTGTGTGGCATTCCAGCAGAGGCATCACGATTTACAGTAATAGATCTTAAGAATGCTTTTTTCTCAATACCACTACACCCCGACTCACAAGATCTAACAAGTTTCACTTACCGAAATACTAAATGGAAACATACCAGGTTACCACAAGGGTATTGCGAATCACCCTCAATTTTCAATAGAGTTATACAGATGGATTTGGGTAACGTTGAGGTGGAAAGCACAGTGTTACAATATGTGGATGACATAATAATTTGCAGTACAAATGAAAGTAAATGCAGAGAGGATTCTCTAAAAATGTTGACTATATTGGCTGAAAAAGGGTATAAAGTAGACATGGAAAAAATACAATACTGTCAGGAACAGGTACTGTACATTGGCCAACTGATATCCCAATATGGAAGAAATATTGCACCACAAAGAGCACAGGCCATATCAAGCACTCCCATGCCACAGACTGTGAGAGAACTGCAGCAATTTTTGGGGCTATGTAATTACTGTAGAGCATGGGTGTTTGATTACAGCTCATACATAGGACCCCTGCTTGAGGGGTTGAAGGAAGCAAATAAAGGGGAGAAAAGGTTGGGGTGGACTATGGAAATGAGGGAGGCATTTGACGAATTAAAGGACGCGATATCAACAGCTCCAGTACTGGCAACCCCAGACTATGAGCGACGATTTTTTATATTTTCACATTGCGACTCAGCAGTAATGAAAGCAGTATTGGCCCAAAAAACAAGCATGGGCTATAAACCAGTAGCGTTTTATAGCGGTCACTTAGATCCCGTGATGTTAGGCCACTTCCCTTGCGAACAAGGCCTCGCTGCAGCTGCTTTTGCAGTAGAAAAGGCATCAGCAATAACCATGGGGTGTCCAACTACACTGTTTGTGGAACATGCATTATTTGCAATATTGAATAAACCCAAGTCCACACTAACGACACAAAGGGCATCAGGTTATGAGATCATTTTGTCTAGGGCTGAACTAGCGATTGTTAGATGTAGCACTGTTAACCCTGCAAGATTTCTAGCAGAAATAATTGAGGAGGGAGATTACGCCCACGACTGCACCCAACTAAATGAAATGTATTCATGTACTAGAAAAGTTGAAGAGAATGCACTAGAGGGAGGTGAGCTTTTGTTTATTGATGGGTCATCAACTATTGATCAAGGAGATGGGATAAGGAGAACTGGGGCAGCAGTGGTAAAAATGATGGAGGCTCCGGTGTGTGTGGCTATGAAATGTGTACAGTTACCACAGCATTACTCTGCTCAAGCCGCTGAACTAGTTGCACTAATATTGGCATTGAAAGAAAGTTTTAACAAACGTGTAACAATATATTCCGACAGTGCATATGTTACATCCACTGTCCACTCAGGGTTAACAAAATGGAGGAGAAGAGGGTTTAGGAGAGCTGACGGCACTCCAGTGCAACATGCCCTCTTGTTGGCTGAATTAATTGAAGTAATAAACGACCCCCAAGAGCTAGCCCTAGTAAAATGCACCGCACACACCAATGGTGAAGACCATGTCTCAAAAGGGAATGCAGCAGCAGACGCACATGCGAAATATGCTGCATACTTTGGTGAGATATGGGACCCCACAGACTCACAGAGAGGGAGAGGGAGGGGAATGGCTAGGGAGATGTTAATAAGAGAAGGGTATACCCATCTCCCAGCCACACAGATTATGGAATTACAAGCAGCAGCACCAATGGCCGAAAAGGAAATATGGGTAAAAAGAGGATGTACAATGTCACCAACCGACGCACTATGGCGCCAGAGTGGTACTGGGAAAGTTGTAATACCATTGGCACTTTTAAATACCGCCCTGAGCCAATTACATCACCCAGCCCATACAGGCAAGGAAATAATTGCAGCACGAATTAGAGATGATTGGTTCTGTCCCGAGTTAAATTCTCATGTTTCAAATTTTATTAGCAATTGTCTCACATGCCAACAGTTTACGGCCGGTCACACCCTAAAAGTGATAAGAGGTACCATACCCCGGCCAGAAGGACCCTTTCGGCACCTCCACATTGACTATGTTGATATGATCAACATATGTCAAGGTAATAGATACATGATTGTAGTAGTATGCCCATTTTCTAGGTGGATTGAAGCAGGGCCCTGTTCACACCCAGATGCATTTAGAGCAGCCAAATTCATAGTAAGAGAGGTCTTCCCCAGGTGGGGAGTGTGCGAAGTATTAAGATCAGATAATGGCCCACATTTCGCAAACGAAATGTTCCAACATATCACAGCCCTGCTGAGCATAAAGCACAAATTTGCATGTGCATATCACCCACAGGCTAATGGCGTATGCGAACGCCTAAATGGCTTATTGAAGGAGGCAATTGCAAAGATACAACAAACAACAAAGAAAAGTTGGTTGTATTGCCTTCCGTTAGCATTGTTTGAGCTGAGGAACAGGCCAGGGTCCGACCACCACCTCACCCCACATGAGGTGGTTACTGGACGTCAAATGCGCCTTCCTCTAACGCCAACGTCAAGGGCATTCACCGACCACGAAAGTTCAGCGAATATACTAGGTGATGAAATGTATCAATATGTGTCATCTTTAATTACTAGTGTTGTGTTTGTGTCTCAACAGCTCGAGCGCACACGGGGCGGGTCCACCAGAGATAAAGAAGAAGGTGCCAGTACAGAATTAGAAAAAGAGAACTTGTGCAAAATTGCCAAAGGTGACCACGTGCTACTTCGTAATTTCAATAGAAGATGGAACGATAAAAGGTTCACCGGTCCACATCTGGTAGAAGACGTATCAACAAGAGCAGTAAAACTAAAGGATAAGCGTGCTTGGAACCACCTACACGATGTAAAGATATACAAACTGCAGACCCGCCCCAGCGCCAACGACAGGCCCATTGGAACAACAGCAACAACATCCCTGACAGCGGAAGGAAGTTCTACCACAGATAACGACCCAATTGTTCCCTTACCTTCCCACTACCCAGACACCCCAGAGACGATAACTGACGAAGAAAGGGGTGATCACTGCACTGCCCACCCCATGGTCACACGTTCAAAGAATAAAAATAATTACGCCATCCCCCCCTCAGGACAGTTGTAACATAAACTAAAAGAACTTGGTCGCACAAATACACATGTAAACACGTGAATGTTCTCTTTCTCTCTCGCACATACAGGAACTGCGTATTATTGTATTGTTAAGTAGAAAAATAACTAACAAAGTCCACTGTCCAGGCGTAGATGGTACTCCCAGACGATAACTACCCAGAAGAATTGTCACACCAATTTGTATACGAAATAAAAAGGCCAACATACCTAAAAAGAAGAAGGGTACGTGTTTACTACACAGCCTTCCTCCTGGCCATAGAATATTACATGCCCCACCTCCGCCCATACTTGCCGGTCTTAAGAGACCAATCACTTAGAGTAGCGTGGGAGCAGCTCTTCGCCTGGGCACTGAATGACTATTTGATAGGGAGAGCTTAAACAAAACAAAACTAACATTTAAAACGAGCATTTCTGAGAATTTTTAGGCGGGCAACTTTAACGTCGCAAGAATAAGCTGCCAGGACTGCAGCAAGGTAAGAGCAAAATGCCGGTGAGATTAGCAATTGTAATAAAAATAATAGGGATTTTGATAATCACCGGATTTGTGGCTGCTTCTGTATGGCAGTATAGCTGTGCTATCAATTTTGTTGCTGCACCCAAACCTAATGTACCCCCGTTCCTTGCTGCAACAGGTGTTACGTCAGGTGGTAGTAGTAACATTACACCAAAGAAAAATAGAGTTAAACGCAGCACATACTCAGACAATAAAGGTATTGATAATTATGTACAAGATTCAGCACACGTCACAAACAATATATGGTACCAACACATGACCCGCATTGGTAAGCAGACAACTGAGGATAGCTGCTACGTCTGCTCATTAATACCATACGCCATGAGTGCGTCACGAACATTTGTTGCTACAGAAATAAATGAGAAGGTAGCACAGTGCATAATATACTTGGCACTGTTCCAGACGAAAGGAAGATTTCAAGGAACTGTAGTGCACATGACATGGAAAACACGAGACTCATACCCATATGAAAACAACTTCCTCAAGACCTACCTGAGTTATCACAAGACCAGTTTACATGCTGAAGCATTCAAATATATAACAAGTGGCCCTGCAAAAGGAGAAACACAGAAAGTAACACTGAAGTATCTACCATGTGATTGGTACGCCACTGAAATTCCGGGTAAACAAGGATGCTGGGAGAGGCCGCTACTGACGATAACGGGAAAGGTGTATCTGGATAACAGCTGGGAGATAGGAGTGATTGGCAGCAACATGGTAACAAAAGAAACTATCTCAACCATCGAGACACACAATCACCGATGTTGGACGACGTGGATCAAGTATGTACCAATGCTCACATGGGTAGAAGAAGATGAAGACCCAATAACGATACTACCGTTGACTGCGCCCAAGGTATGTTACCAACATAAAGGAGAGGTGGACGTAGGATATAACACCAATTGCGCAAGTGTGACGGAGTTACCTGAGGGGGGAGCAGGAACAGCAGTAATAATGGATCATTATTGGGCCTGTGGAGAAAAGGCATACCATACACTGCCTCCCCTGTGGAATGGTGTGTGCACAATGGTACACGTCAATGTACCATCACTAGTGGTACCTAAGAAGCACGTCGATGTGGCGAAATTTCCCAGAATGAATGAGGGGGATAAGAGAAGAAAGAGATCTGCACCACTCCAGGAGGAGCAAAGGAACAGGACCAACAGCAATGACACTGTCCTAAATAGAAGAAAAAGACAAGGAGAGCCGCTGACAGGAAATTACCTATGGGGAAGGTCGGAAACGGCACTAACATCAATACCGCCAGAACACAGACTATTCAGCAGAGCAGCAATGTTCTTCTCCTCAATAATACACCCGGGATTACAGGCTTACGCAAACGCAAAATGGCTCCAAATAACTAGATGGGAACTAATGATGACCATCAATTCTACAGTAAATGGGTTTAACGCAATAAAAGAAGAGCTGCGAGCTGTAAGGATGGTAGCACTACAGAACAGATATGTATTGGACCTTCTCACAGCAATGGAAGGAGGAGTTTGTGCAAAGATAGGACAATCATGCTGCACGTTCATACCTGCCAATGATGCTGACAATGGTACACTGACAGAAGCAGTTTCACAATTAGCCCAAATGCACTCTAAAATGACGGATGAAAGTAATGGTGTGAACAAGGATGAGAGCTGGTTTTCACTATTATGGTCATGGATGCCATCTTGGCTGTCAGATGGACTGAAAATAATAGTGGGCTGCACCATATTGGCTGGAGCTACCCTGATCATAATTAGATTTTGGAAGGCACGAAAGGCACGCAATACTGACGAATTGCTGGAAATGGTGGGAATGCACCCCTTGATGCCAGCAGATGACGGCCAGCATACAGGTGTAATTATACAGGAAAGAGAGAAGCTGCGCACCCAAATAATTACCAACCATCTAGACCCACCGTCAGTAAAGACCGAGAACCCAAGAAACCCCAGGAGCTACATAGGAAGATGGGTATATTGTACTCCTGGGGGTACCTGTGAATATATGTATTGGTCATTTGAAGATCATGTAAACCACTATGGACATCTCGGAGGAATAACCAAGATATGGCGAGTAAGAGGAGATAACGAGAAGGATATGTTTGTGGTCGACAAGTCGACCAGAGGGGGGACTGAAGTGGGAGAATGGAAAACCAGGCTCCCGTCCTTCACCTCTCGCGCTTGGCCTAGAGGGTCACGACCCAAACACCCGCCACGAGAAGAGTTTGCCCATTTACCAGACGACCAGGTACCCTGGTACAGGAACATACGGATGTGTCCATCTGCTTGCCCAGCAGCCCGCACTGGCCATGCCGACACCTGCGGCACGGATCAACTAGACTAAAATCTACACGTCGTTAGAGATGCCATGACGACCTAGACAACGGGAAGCACATCTGTACAAATATACACACTGGACATTCCCACACCAACCTACACGAAGAATATACTCAGTGCTATGACGTAGGCGACAGGCATATTCACGGACGTGCATCTTTATTATTTTCATATAGGCTTTCAGAATGCAGAAACGCAAGACGCGTCATGAACTTTTATTAGCTTGCTCACGCTTCTCTTTGAAACCAGGTACAACGATGAGAAATATAATAAAGACAATACCGATTATGGAATTATATGCTCCTATAACCTAAAGCACCTGTGCACCAAACGAACAACTTATGCACCGGGCCAAAGTAGGCCTCAAACAAGAGCTCCCGTGGACATCAACAAGACAAAAGTCAGTTGCTGATCCTACAGAATGAGCTTGGCAAAGCAACCAGCCAAGGTCGCAATGTTGCAAACCCACGTTCCAAGAGCAAATCATCAAAGGCACGATGTTGCAATCTCGCACTCCGCGCACCAACGTTAAAGTCACACCGACAAATTAAACCAGACGCACAGTAGAAAAACAATATTAATTGTGCAGAATTATGCCTCTTTCACGGTCCCTCCCCACGTGATCAAGCCGAACCTGACGAGATGCCAAACCCTGGAGAACAGAGGCGTCTGGATCCCTCGCTACGAGACACTGGCAGATACACTTGAAAGGCTCAATGGACATTTGCAACGGTGGGAACGGTACCCCGTCTAGCTATGAATAAGTCCTCACATTGTCTGCATGTACCCATAGTGAAACATTGTTGCAACTTACAGGTACACCGAGAGCTGGGAACGACGGTGGTCCCAGGCTGGGAAGCTCACGGGTGCACCAATCAGAACTTGGGGCTCTTATCACTGACGCCAGCACATTTAGCCAATCCTCAGGAGCCTTCATGTAACAATTTTCATGTATCTTATTGTAGGGACAACCCAGATATACCACCTGACTACACCTTATCCACTAATATCTTTCTCTATATGTGTGCTATACTAATCCTACCACTCGAACATCCAATTAAGAGTGGCGATAGGTTTTTTGTTAACTTTCTGAAGTGACGCAAGTAGCGCGTCATAATACAGTAAAAAGGGCCTGCGAGCCCCACAATTGTGTGTGTGTCAGGACGAACGCGTGCGCTCCTTGACCCATCCCTGCCGTTTTGTCTAATAAACAGCAGAGTCACCTTGCTCCTTGTGTGCGTCTCATACTCTATCTCATCTTATCTGGGATACACACGGGAGGAGTTGGGGCCTCCCTGCCTGGAGGTCTGCGGACGGCCCGGCCGACCCCGGCAGAATTTCCCCCCGACACCTGTCTCTTTGCAGGCAGAACGCCCAGCCCCAGGACAAGAAAGAGCTAGCAGTACTACTTCAAAAGCCTGCTGGCCCCTCCCCGAGGACCATGATTTAAGGAGGGCGACTGCAGCTCATGAAGAAGCTACATGGTGTAAATTCAGCCACCAGAATCCAGGTCTACTCTGTACACTCTATTTACTGGCCAGAGATTCAACTATTTCAGTCTAGGTAACAATTGCTACATTTTGGAGTTCATTGCCCGCCTAGAGTTTTGTGCAAATCAGTACTCACTTGAAGGCCTTGGAAGACGATGGAGTAAGGCCCTGAAAGGCAAGGAACAATGTATGCAGCTTCTAACCTAATGACCTCCTCACCCGCACATGCCTTCATGCAGTTCTTTTCTGAACTTGCCAGCGCTGCACTCTGTTCTGTAATTTAGTAATTTTATTATTATTGTGATGTAGTCTATAAATAGACTTTACACATGACAAATAAATGTACAGTATACAAAATTTCAAAATACACAAATAAACGTTGTATTTACAATAAGTAAAAAGAAACCCAATTGACTATATTTACATATGTTTTACAACACATATCTTCAAAATCGGCAGCAGTACACCCAAATCAAATCATACTTCAAACATATGTACGATACACTTACTCAGGTTAACGAAAACAGAGCAAATGTGAGATCTCATTTTTTTTCCATAACCAATGGCTAACAACTATTATTCGTTACTTCCATGAACAATAAAAATGTAAAACCTTCCGGCCTAAAATTAATTCATTTTATACAGGGACATCAGTTCAAATAGATATTTCCAGTAAACTCTCAATCAGTAACCATACATTGTACATAGCCAGAAAAGATTGATATTTGTTGAGTTAATACTGCTATGCTAGAAGGCTAGTGCTGCTATGTACTCACTGTTGTGGACAAACGTACCATAGTGAGTCAAATGTGTGGTTAGTAATTTAGGACAGTTCATTAGAACATGTTTGCCTGTTTCTGCTATAGAATGGTTCTTACATAGTCGGCAATAGCGTTCCGAGTAAGGAATCTGATTTACAGGGCTTCTATTGGCCAGCACCGGAAGATGGTTATCCCTAAGCAGCTAAATGAAACACCTTACTCTCATTGCCGGACATAAATTAAGGTACAATTGTGGTTTTTTATATGTATATAACATATACATAACAAAATATTTTTTCTTAAGCTTTTCCAGGTGAGCATAATTCTCAATCCAGTCACCCAAGTCCGCTTTTTTTGTAATGCCGTTTTTGACTTGTGAGTAAACTCCCCATCGTGAGTATACCATCCAATTTCTTTCAGGTATGTCTCGACTTCAGCTCTCAGGAGTGATTTCCCGGTCTGTCTAATGATCTCTTTCCTCATGGTATCCGTTAATTGGTTACCAGAGTTACTCAACATTAGGAGATATAATTCAGCTCTTTTCTTGAGAACGTGCAATTTTAGGGAAGTAAAACCTAGTTCAAGCCTAATAACAGCCATTGGTATGCAGGCTGGGAGACCTGGAATCTTTTTCCAATATTTGCCTTCCACAACCTGCAGCCAATTAAGGTTCATTGTTTGTAGGGCTTCAGCACCATAGGTCATCACCAGGGCTAAAACGTGTTGGTACAGCAAACGCGCGGCACAAACAGTAAAACCGCCATGGGAGATGGTAAAATGGTATACCATTGCGCAAATTTGGGCTGCCCTGATCATCCTCGTCTGCTTGCATTGGAGGTAATCCCCTTTAGTTTTGAATTCGATTCCCAGGTACCTGTAATTCGGGGTGTATAAAATCTCCATCTCCTGAATCTTAAGGCTAGTACGTGCTACTTTTTTTGCCGTAACCAACATCATTTGGGTTTTCTACAGATTTATTATTAGACCATTGCTTTTAGCGTATAGCCATAGAGCTTCCACTGATCTCCGCAGGCCACTCAGAGTGTGATCTAATATCACTAAGTCGTCTGCATAGGTGAGGACTGGGCAATGTTTATCACCAATTTTAGGGGGGCTGTTATGGGCCTTTTCAGTTGCAGCCGGTAGATCATATGTAAATATATTATATAGGGTCAGCCCGTAACACAGCCCTGCTTGGCTCCTCTATTTTGTTCAATTTGAATGGTCATATTCCCTTCATGGTCCAATTTCAGGGAGACTGTGTTATTTTGATGAAGAAGCCTAAGGTAATACAGCAGGCCTTGGGGGCAGCCGAGAGATTCTAATTTGGACCAAAGAATGTCTCTACAGACCAAATCAAAAGCTGCCCTAAAGTCTATGTATAACATATATAAGGGAGGATTATCCTTTTTCCTGGCTACCGTACGTAAGGTATCTAAGATGATCAAATTATGTGTCGTGGAATAGCCCCTCCTAAAGCCACTTTGAAAACAATTAAGTATATTGTCCTTGTCCACCCATTTGTGTAATTTATCAAGGATTACACCTGCAAAGATTTTCCAAGTGCAATTTCAACATCGATAACAATATGTAGTTGCTAGGGTCGCTCTTGTCACCCTTCGTATGCACAGGTATAAGTGTAGCTGTTTGCCAAGAGCAGGGTATTCTACCTTCCAACATAATTTTTTCAAAGAGAATCTTTAACAGCTCGGCCCAGAATGTAGGGTTACATTTCAATGTGATATTGGCCAAACCATTAGGTCCAGGTGCCCTTGAAGATTTTAACTTGTTTATCTTATCAATTAGCGTGTAGACCGTTACTGTAAACAGGGGCCTAGATAGGAATATGTTTTTGGCCACCGTTATCTTGATGTTGCTAGGCAAATTACGCTCTCTCAGGAATCTTTCCCAAATATGGGCACCAATAGGATTAAGGATTGAATTTGTCCTATTGCCTCTTACTTCTCCCAAGAGTGCCCAGATGTTACGAGAGTTCTTGGTACATAGTAGCCTTATGGTATCTTGCCATTGTTTTAATTTCTTGAGATACTTCTTTGTCTTAACCACATCTGGAATTTACCCTTGAACGTTTTACAGAGAGGAAGCATTTGATCGATACCAATGTTTTCCTTGCCTTCCTTATTTCTGCTCTGAGTTGCCTTTTAGCATCTCTAACTTCACGGTCAAATGGATTTTTCTTGGGCAGCCCTAACACCGCGCCAGTCTTACCAGCAGTGGCATGTTCATAAGAAAGTGTAGAGATCCAGTGTTCAATATGATCTATGGACATAACCTGGAATCGGCTGGTATCCCTGTACTGGTCTAATGACAATATAGCTACCACTTTGACTAGGTTTTTCTCTGACCAGGAGATCCTAGTTGCTGCATGATTTACCCTTAGGACCCCATAGATTTAACAACATGATTTAACTCATCAGCACTCAGAGTTAACCCAAGTGAGGCATGATCACTCCAGATGTTTTTGGTAACCTTCATATCCTTCACCCGGCTAGCAATATCAGTAGACACAAAAATGTAATCCAAGATACTCTTTGAGCCACCACTTTCCCAAGTTGGTTGACCGGGAAAATCATTAATTGTTCTGCCATTAATCATCTCCATGTCCCATAGTTCAAAAAGGCTCAGCCAATACTGTCCTTTGTGGTCAACTTTCTTAAAGGACATTACATTCTTAGGTCTTAAATTAGGGTACTCATAGTCCCCACATCTCCAGACATATAACAATTGAAGTCCCCAACAATCATTACAGATTTATTCTCCTGTTTGAAGGTCCAATTGATCAAAATGTCATGAATAGACTCTTGAATAGAAGTAGTTTGAGCATCCCCAGGAGGATTATACAGGCTTATCAATAACATTTTCTCGTCCTTATTCTCGATGCATATAACCAATTTAACCGCAATCACAAAGTCATCTGTTTTAGTTTCTATGCGACATGATTTAACGTTATGCTGAATGCCCTTTATCAATCCCCTAAATGGTCTTTCCTTTTCACCTTTTTTGGCAAGGGATTGAAACACTGTATATGATATGATATGATACGATATGATATGGGATTTATAACGCGCCTATACACAATTGTTTCAAGGCGCGACGAGGCAAGGGAGAGGGAACAAAGGAAGACAGAACAACAATCCTACTAGGCCAGGTATCATTCAGATCGCGCAAGTGCATGGGGAGGGGGAAAGGGAAAGGTGCATGGGGAAGGGAGAGGGGAAAGTGCAGTACATGTTATAGTAGAATAAAATAAGATAAATAAAACGGCCACTGGTGGCAAGTGCAAGGCAGTGCAGACAAAAGTGGTGGTAGGGGGACTGTAGTGATACAGAAAACAGTCCCCGGTGCAGGGGTTGCCAGGGAGGCAGTCCAGGTGGGCAACTGGTGGGGCCTGGGCCCGAGAGTCAGAAGGGTGGCCAGGTAACCAGTGCCGTTTCAGCCAGGAATTTAGCAGAGGAGAGGGGGAGAGAAAGCAGAGGCAAAGATGAAGGTTTTGAGGTGCTTCCGGAACCGGCAATGGTTCTCCTCAAGTTTCACGGAGGCAGGAAGGCTGTTCCAGAGGGAGGCCCCTGCCGAAGAGAGAGATATACCACCAACTCATTGCTTGGGGAAGCGACTGACCCTTAGGGAATTGGATGCGGGTGAGCGGAGAGCTCGAGAAGGAAGATATTTAGGAAGAGAGAGTTGGAGGTATTGCGGCCCCAAGCCCTAGAAGGCCTTGTGGACAATACAGAGGGTTTTGAACTTAATCCTCGTAGCCACTGGGAGCCAGTGAAGAGATTTCAGTCCTGGAGAGATACGATCCCTGGGCTTGAGGCCAAGGACAAGTCTTTCAGTCCTGTTCTGGATCTGTTGCAGAGGGCGGAGAGTGGAGGCAGGCAGATTTAGATAGAGGCTGTTACAATAGTCCAGCTTAGAGAGAACCAGGGCTCTGGAGACAATGAGCTTTTGGGGGAAGGAGAGGAAAGGGAGTATACCTCTGAGGATGTGCAGCTGGTAGTGTTACTTCTTAGAGACATCAGAGATGTGAGGAGAGAAGGTGAGTGTGGAGTCGAAGATGACTCTGAGGTTTATTGCCGTGCAGGTGGGAGCAGGAATATCCATTCAAAACAATTGGGTCAGCCAGCCATACCTCTTGTAGGCAAATACATGTATAGTTATTTATGTATGGCAATGATCCATCCTGAGAAATCAAATGACTGAAACCCCTAGTATTCCATGAGAGAAATTAAATCCATCAGTCTTTTTTCAATACCACCGCCAAAGATTCTGCCAGGCATTTTAAGATGTTTGTACATCTGCCAGTTGAACCTCGTTACTTGAAGGGAGCTGGGTTATACTGGTCTTGATCTCAGGTTCAGACGGCACTTTCCTTGGGCAGTCCGGGTCTTCTTTTCCTGGATCCACATCGATTTCCACATCAACCTCCAATAAGTAATGCGTATATGTACGTAGCAAATTAGCCGTGGCCACAAATTTGCAGTGAATTGCCGATACATTCGTATTCAGAGTATTTAGTGGTTCGATGTATTCAAAGTCATCTGATGTTAAGACTCTTAATTGTGGAATAGAGTGGAGCCTAATCAAGAATTCTGTTCGTGTCAACCAATCATGATCGTTATTTTGGTAAAGATTCTTGATTATACAGATACGGTTGTTTCTCATTTCTGGCGTCTGCCCCTCATTCATGCCCTAACTTCTGTGTAGGTTCAGGGTAAGGGGTCAGCCTTGAATTATTAGGAGTAGATGCGATGTTTTCTACCGATTGTTTGGCATAATAGAGCTCATGAGGCACTCTTCTCTTTCAGAGTTTCTCTTTTTCGGTCACGCTGCTTTTTTCCTGGCTTTTTTCGTGTTTTTAGTCCCAGGATTAAGCTTAGAGGATAGTAAGGGTACCTCACATGGTCTTTTCTTTGTTATAGCCCTTCTGGCTAAACGCCGCTGTTTCCGTGAAAAATAGACCTCAGAGTTATTAGTCACATTCTGATCCACTTCCAACGGTGGGGTGGGGTCTTTAATCATCCAAATAGATTCAGACAAGTTATTCTCAGTGTCCTCAATCACCTCTTTCTCTACTGTATTCAATGCTGCCAAATTAATTGTGTTTTCCAAGATACGGCTACACAATTTTAGCAGTATTTTTAATGCAACCTGCAGTGAGGCCATGGTAGATTGCATCTCAGCCAAGGTATTTGCATCCGAAAAGGAGCCCGTATTGGATTCTGATTCTGGGATTTCTGAGTGTATCGCTAAATCCGGTGACATTGAAAGCCTCTCAGGAGTTGTCATGGTTGGTGGAAGTTCTTTCGCTGTTGCTTCATTTTCTTTATCAACAGCCAAACTATTCAAGACAGGAGTCATTGATCTTTGAACGGAGAGGCAAAGCTCCAATAAGGAATTGTTGTAATACTGAGGAGTTATCTTGCACAATGCTTGCGCTCTAATTATTCACTATCTCCTTTTCAAGAGTATTCGGAATGGATTCAACAGAGGTGTTGCGTGGGAAAAAGTTTGTGATAGTGCCTTTACTTATTGGCATTTGCTGTTTAAGTTTATTGTTAGCACCCCTTTCCCCGTTCTACCAGTGGGTACTTTGGGCTGCTTATTGCGCAAGTTGTATTTGTTCTGTGCAGGTTTTCGTCGGGGGGACATTCTACTTTTTTGGTGATTGCTAGTTCTCCGCTTTCCCTTTCCCAAAGGACTGCCTCGCTGAACTTATTAAGGTCCAGCTGATGTTGACAGTTAGCACAATGGCCACTGTAAGTAGACCGAGTCAAAAGGAATTTTTCAAACAAATTCCTGTATACCCCCTACGGCAGTTATTACCACTGATGACAAGTAACGGGTGGCAATAGAGATTATATGCCGCCGTCCACAGAACTCACAGTCAACCAAAGGGACCGTCAAGCCGCACCAGCCCCGCGTATTGCAGCGAATCACTTGCTGATACTCACTGCTGGCCAGCTCCGACAGGACTCATTATTGATTATTTATAAACCACCCACAATGTGGTATAAGCCAATCCCTCACAGCACCTTGATCCACTCCTCAAGCCGGAAGAGCATTGTCGTAATTAATAGACAGATTCTTTCTCTGTCAGAGGTCAATGTACGCCCATGGACCAGTGTATAGAGACTATTAGTCAACACGGTTCGGCCCTTCTCACGCAGACCGGCCCTTCTCACGCTAACAAGAGCAGAACTTGCCGTGGGAACACTCGGTCTAACAATAGGCAGAGGACTGGTCGGGGGTTGGAGGCGTCAGTGACTGATTGCAAGGTGCCTGATAGAACTATATTTGCGTCTGCTCCACAAAGGGCAATATCTCTTCTGGCGTTCCCCTCGGGGCGTGTACCACCTGAGCACCCGAGCACCACAGCGCCACAACAAGTCCCCCTGCACTCCTGTTCTGGGTGCGCCTCGAGTACCCAACTTGCCACGGATGTCACAGCGTTCCTTACGGAGTGATCAGTATTGTACCACGAAACACCAAAGCAGACAGGAAAACGCAGAGTGCGCTATGCCCCGTCTCCCGGGGGCCGAACACCGTCATGGGAGAGTCCAAACGTTCCGCTGCTCCACAGTTCCTCCGACGTCGTTTACTAGAGAAAAGGACCTACGGAAGGGAAAGGAGTCGAGTGTCAAGCGGCACTGCAGAGTGTCTCACGCACACAAAGACACACCTGTTCTGGACTTGCCACTAAGGCTCTCGGTGACCTTTTGTGACAGAAAGCCATCTGCGCGGGTAGGCAAGCCAAAGCTTTTTTTTAATTTTTATAACACAAAATGATTTTGGCAACTCTGCTAATCAGGCCTCACTTTCTTAGTGCTTCATGCTGAAAATGTACAGTGCACAAGTCTTCTCTGGACTGCGCAATGTCCATGTCTCCTGACATACCAGCAGCTGCCATGTAGTTTGGAAGCAGCCTCGGTTGAGGGGTTTACCTTGACCGTTGCTGACATAGATGGGTTGTGAAAGAAGCCTCTTGCAAGGGGTTTACAGTGGCCATAATTTGCATAGATGGGTTGTGAAAGCAACCTCGAGCAAGGGGTATACAGTGGCCATTACTGGCATAGATGAGTTGTGAAAGCAGCCTCGGGCAAGGGGGTTACAGTGGCCGTTACTGGCATAGATGGGTTGTGAAAGCAGCCTCGTGCAAGGGGTTTATATTGACCTTTACTGACGTAGATGGGGTGTGGGAGCAGCCTTGTGCAAGGGGGTTACAGTGGCCGTTACTGGCATAGATGGGTTGTGAAAGCAGCCTCGTGCAAGGGGTTTATATTGACCGTTACTGGCATAGATGGGTTGTGGAAGCAGCCTCGTGCAAGGGGTTTACAGTGGCCAATACTTGCATAGATGGGTTGTGAAAGCAGCCTCGTACAAGGGGTTTATATTGACCGTTACTGGCATAGATGGGTTGTAAAAGCAGCCTCGTGCAAGGGGTTTATATTGACCGTTACTGGCATAGATGGGGTGTGGTAGCAGCCTCGTGCAAGGGGTTTATATTGACTGTTACTGGCATAGATGAGTTGTGAAAGCAGCCTCGGGCAAGGGGTTTATATTGACCATTACTGGTATATATAGGTTGTGGAAGCAGCCTCGTGCAAGAGGTTTATATTGAGCATTAATGACGTAGATTGGGTGTGGGAGCACCCTTGTGCAAGCGGTATATAGTCGCTGTTACTGGCATAGATGGGGTTGTGGAAGCAGCCTCGTGCAAGGGGTTTATATTGACCGTTAATGGCATAGATGGATTTGTATTTGTATTTATTGTTTTATATAGCACCATAATCCAAGGCGCTTATGGAAGCAGCCTCATACAAGGTGTATACAGTGGCTCTTACTGGCATAGATGGGGTGTGGAAGCAGGCTCGTGCAAGGGATTTACAGTGGCCATTACTGGCATAGAAGGGTTGTGGAAGCAGCCTCGTGCAAGGTGTATACAGTGGCTGTTACTGGCATAGATGGGGTGTGGAAGCAGCCTCGTGCAAGGGGTATACAGTGGCATTACGGGCATAGATGGGTTGGTGAAGCAGCCTCGTGCAAGGGGTATACAGTGACCATTACTGGCATAGATTTGTGGAAGCAGCCTCGTGCAAGGGATTTACAGTGGCTGCTACTGGCATAGATGGGGTGTGGAAGCAGCCTCGTGCAAGGGGTTTATATTGTACGTTACTGGCATAGATGGATTTGTATTTATTGTTTTATATAGCGCCTTAATCCAAGGCGCTTATGGAACCAGCCTCATGCAAGGTGTATACAGTGGCCGTTACTGGCATAGATGGGGTGAGGAAGCAGCCTCGTGCAAAGGTTATACAGTGGCCGTTACTGGCATAGATGGGTTGTGGACGCAGCCTCGTGCAAAGGTTATACAGTGGCTGTAACTGGCATGGATGGGTTGTGGAAGCAGCCTCGTGCAAGGGATTTACAGTGACTGCTACTGGCATAGATGGGGTGTGGAAGCAGGCTCGTGCAAGGGATTTACAGTGGCCATTACTGGCATAGATGGGTTGTGGAAGCAGCCTCGTGCAAGGGGTATACAGTGGCTGTTACTGGCATAGATGGGGTGTGGAAGCAGCCTCGTGCAAGGGGTATACAGTGGCTGTAACTGGCATAGATGGGGTGTGGAAGCAGCCTCGTGCAAGGGGTTTATATTGTCCGTTACTGTCATAGATGGATTTGTATTTGTAGTTATTGTTTTATATAGCGCCTTAATCCAAGGCGCTTATGGAAGCAGCCTCATGCAAGGGGTTTATATTGACCGTTACTGGCATAGATGGGGTGAGGAAGCAGCCGCGTGCAAGGGTTATACAGTGGCTGTAACTGGCATAGATGGGATCAGTGACCATCTATCATGCTGGATTCTTTTCATGCGTTTCCTTAGAGAATGCATCGTAAATTGTATGGCTTTCTACCCCATTGTTTTAAAAAATATGGCTGTAAAAGGCATCATTTCAGCACATTATTTGTAAAAAAGTGTTTAGGGGAAGCTCCTATGAATCTATGTTAATTATTTTAGGCTAGAGTGACCAGACATCTCGGTTTTCCCAGGATAGTCTGGGGAAATCACCCCCCGTCCCAGGGTCCTGGGAGTTCTTTTCATTTTAGAAACCCCATCCGGGGTTTGCATGGTTGGGTGGCTAAAGTAATTATAATTCTAATTATTTTTCACAACACTTTCAGAATTTGAAGTTGAAGGATTGGCGTGAAGCCCCACCCCTTCAAGTACAAGTTACAACACTTACTGACTGTGCCACCGAGACTGGCTTGGAAGTGGTTGTACAGCAAGCGATGTAATATCAATTAGAGTAAACGCTTGTTTTGGATTAACATGCCTAGAGTCACAGACAAAACTGCATCCATGAGATCATATACACTTTATAGAAAGGAGAAGTGCTGGAAATATGATTGGGTGGTGGTTGTGGGGTCGTGTTGGGGGATGGGTGGTAATTGGTGGGCTGCAATGGGGTAGTCTCTCGTTTATGTCTCGTTTTTTTTGGGGGGGGGGAATCTGGTCACCCTATTTTAGGCTCCCACCCTAGGCTCAGTCACTCGGACTATTCTGAGGGATCATTTAGGCCCTTCGACTGACAGCATTCATAAGGTGAATCTTGAAATGTAAGGATTCTTTTCACGGTGCTCCCTAGTGAACCAATTATACATTTTGTTGTTTTTTACCCCATTCTCTCAAACACTGTTCTTCAAAATCCCTAATTTCAGCACTTTATTTTGAACTTCTTTGGGGGTCCCATCCAGAACCACGTTTAATTATTTGGGGTTCCCTCACTACACCCAGTCATTTTTGGGCAATCCTATTGTTTTTTTATAACGCGTCTCATACATACCTGCGTGGAACTGGGATTCGAACCTCTGTTTCTCTGTGGTCTTGCTTCCAAGACAAGCGCGTTGCCCCTGTGCTATCCTCTGCTGCTCTGTGGTCTTGCTTCCAAGACAAGCGCGTTGCCCCTGTGCTATCCTCTGCTGCTCTGTGGTCTTGCTTCCAAGACAAGCGCGTTGCCCCTGTGCTATCCTCTGCTGCTCTGTGGTCTTGCTTCCAAGACAAGCGCGCTGCCCCTGTGCTATCCTCTGCTGCTCTGTGGTCTTGCTTCCAAGACAAGCGCGTTGCCCCTGTGCTATCCTCCGTTCATCTCAGGGCATTTCGGGATATTTAATGACGCAGCAAATATGATTGGTTGTATTTCAACACATAATTGGATAACATGTATGCATTCCCGGTGGTAATGCTCTGCTCCCATGTATTTTACAGAGCAAGGACAGGTTACATGCTCTGCTGTGAGGCATTGAGGTGCCTACTCGCGCAGGTCTTTAAGCCTCGCCCCAAAAACCCTCCAGGGGAGGCATGGGGGTGCCATAGAGGGCCCAGCGACCCTCTGATGGGTGCAAGCATTCTGCCAAAGGTGCAGTAGCCCAGCGGACACTCACCCTAACTGTCTAGTCAATTTGTGCGTTCCCTTGTGTATGGCAGCGTACTGCATGCCTCATCACAGTCTCGCTGCCAGTGAGGTGCAAGGTTGCCATAAGGAACCCAACATCCTTTAAAGGGTTCAAGCAGGTACCCTTAGGCACAGTAGTCCAGTCCTTTGCCCTATGCCTTGATTAATTATTTGGTGCCCATGGTACACAGCGACATCTGGAGCGCTGCGGAACCCGCACGCTACCCCCACACTTTCTGATGAGACACCTGTAAGTTTCTGGAGAGGCTGGCGAGCGAGCTGGCCTAATGAGAAGCAGCTCACAGCGTGAGTTCACACTCAACAGAGGGGCAGGTGAGTGTTGGGGGCCTCTCTGTGACCCTGATGGCGATGCCCTTGAGTCCCCAACCCCACAGACTCAGCCGTAGACATCTGCACAGTTCGGGCACCCCGGTCGCACTCAAACAGTGCAAATAACCAACAACTCTTCCACGGCTCCCCTTTAATCACAGCCGCCATGGGTCCCCGTAACAATTATAACGACCCACGGGCCATTCAGGATACTTGTCATAGCACATAGTCGGTGAGGCGAGCAGGTTTCCCTCGCCCTGTCCTCAGGGGGTACCTCCTGTGGGCCTCCGGCACGGGCGATCCCGCAGGCGGTGTTTCCTCCACTGGAGATGAATGGAGGGGGCCAGCGCCTCCACCCTCGTCGGGTACTTCCATACTATCCTGCTCCTGTGGTGGGTCAGTTCTTGTGTCCCCCAGTCTCTTAAGGAAACTCACATTCCTGATGACTGACGATTTACCTTCTGATGCCATCACCATGGATCCCTTGACGGCCACCATGTCCAGCGGTTCTGATTCATACGGGAGGGACAGCTTCCCGTGGGGGTGCCTATTTTGTATCAGCACCTCGTCCCCAGGTTCTAGGCGTTGTGGGCAGAGCCCTCTCCTCGCATTGTCCTGCTCCGTCCACAGCCGGCGATCAAGCTCCACCTGCTGGTCTTCGATCACCCCGGGCTCCTTCTCGCCAACCTTGCGCAGAAGCCCCCGGGGACACAGTTTGAACAGGGCCTCGGCTGGGGCCACTCCCGTTGATGCATGGTGAGTGGTTTGGTAGACTCTCAAAAACTGATATAGCGCTCTTTGCAGACATCGTCCTTGGCCCTGTGCTATCCGGAATGTCTTATTCAGAGTCTGCATCCATCTTTCCGCCTCGCTCTTGGCCAGAGCGGGCTGATCTTCCAGTGTTGGACCCCATACCCGTCCATCAGTTCCAAGAAACGCTCACTCTGAAAAGGCACTCCGTTGTCCGAGCACACGGTGTGAGTAAAACCATGAGAAGCAAAGACTTTCTCGAGAGCTACAACCACATGTTCAAAAGCCACCAAGTCCACAAACTCAACCTCAGGGTATCAGGAATACTTGTCCACCACCACCAAGAAGTGTGTGCCTTATGTGGTAGACCCAAAGTCCGCATGCACCACCTCCCAGGGGTGCGTCCCTCTGGGCATGGTCTCAATGGCGGGCTCTCGTTGGGGTGGAGACGCCTCCTGGCACCAGACGCATGCGGCCATGTGTTCATCAACTCGCCGTTCCAACTCCGGAAACCAAACCTTGAGGCCTAGTCGGGCCTTACTCTTCACGGCCCCTTGGTGTCCCTGGTGGGCCAGACTTATCACCTCCTGGATCTTGGCTTGGGGCACGACGATCCGGTCACCCCTCAACACCCTCAACAGGAGGCCTGTGGCTGAGAATGACAGTTCCTCCCTCACATTCCACAGTTGTTCCAGCACCATCTTTGCTTCTTGGGTGCGTCCGGCCAGTGAATCAAGCACAGTTCTTCATGATCCCTACTGCATCGCGGTCTTCAGGATGTGAAAACACTTGTCCCGGGCTGCTGCAGCCTCCCATTCCTCTAGGGGCATGGCATTCGGGGTGGCCGCTTCCAGCACCATCTGCACGTGGTCATCCGCCTCCTCAGCGCATTCATCCAGTGCCTCTTCGCTACCATTCCCTGGGTGACAGGACAGGTAGTCCGCTGCATTCTTGGCACCGGGTCTGTACACTAAGGAGACCCTGTACTCGAGGAATGCAAGCATCCACCGTTCAATCCTCGCCGGTGGCTTAGACGAGGATCCCGCCAGGATGGGAAGCAGCGGCTTGTGGTCAGTCACAACAGTCACTGGCCAGCCCAGGACGTACAGCCAGAAGTGCCTGCACCCCCACAGGACAGCGGGGGCCTCCCACTCGATATGGGAGTAACGCTGCCTTGCTGGCGTATGCTACAGGGCAAATGCTGTCCTCCAGGCCGATTTGCATCAGTATAGCCCCCAGGCCGAATGTACTGGCATCCACAATTATCTCCGACTGGAGTGTTGGGTCGAAGAAGGCCATGGTGTCTTCGTCTGTGAGGGCGCCTTTGATATCTTCAAACGCCGCCTGCTTGAGAGGGCCCCATTGCCACACTGTTTCTTTCTTCGTGAGGGCCTTCAATGGCTCCGACCTGGATGCTAAATTCTTAATGAATCGACCACAGTATGTCACCATTCCAAGAAAACTCCTCACCTTCGATACATTCTCCGGTGGTCGGGCCTCTTTAATGTCTTTCACTTTCCTTGGATCTGGTGACACACACCCTTTCTTGAACATGAATCCAAAGAATTTGATGATTGGCTGCAAGAATTCACATTTTTCCCTGTGGAGCGTGAGGCCCAATGACTGCAGCCTCTCAAAAGTCCTGGCCAGATTGCGTAAGTGGTCCACCTCAGTCTTGGCGAACACCATGATGTCGTCACTGATATTCAAGACTCCATCCAGGTCAGCCAGGGCACCTCTGATGATATTTTGATATCTGCCGATGACACCCCAAAACTGAGTCTCTTGTACCTATGCAGGCCTCTGTGAGTGGTGAAGGTCGTTATATACCTTGACTCCAGATGAAGGACGACCTGGTGGTATCCGGCCGTGAGATCTAGCTTTGAAAAGAATCGAGCTCCCTGCAATTCCGCGATGATGTCATCGATAGTTGGAGTCAAATGTCTTTCTCTCCTGATGGCCTTGTTGGGGAGCCTCATGTCGATGCATATCCTTACTGAGTCAGGTTGTTTTGGTTTCCTCGCCACCACTATCGGTGACACCCATGGTGTGGGACCCTCGACCTTCTCAATAATGTCCAAGTTCACTAAATTGTCCAGTTCTTTGTCCACGTGTTCCCTGAGATGGAAAGGTACTCTCTGATGTTTCAGAGCTATAGGCTGAACAGACTCATCTATGTGCAGCCTCACTGGATCACCGGCCATTTGATCAATTCCTTGGAACAGGGAAGAGTATTTGTCCAATAGGTCATGAATGTCTTCCATATACACGGAGTAAGCAAAGCTTAAGATGCCCAGGGCCTCTGCCGCGGCGCAGCTTAGTAGTGTATTCATGCTCACCGGTGTAACGTAGAATCTCGCCTTGATTTATGACCCAGCATGTTCCACTTTTGCCACAAATGCGCCATCCAACGGGATTGGCTACGAACCTCTGAATGTAAAGATGCAGGCTCTAGGGCTGACCAGTTTCGGTGGTGTGTCCATCGCATCGTAGTATCCGCGGGCCATTACGTTGACAGACGCACCCATGTCTACTAGCACCGGGATGGGTGACTTGTTCACCGCCACCACACACCTTTGTTGTCATCTGCTTTTCGACTTGAGAGCCTCCACACTTGACACGAAGAAGATGTTTTCCTCCTCTTCTTCCTCTTCCTCTTCTGTTTGGGCACCTTCCTCCCCTTGGTTGACCTGTGCCACGTTGGTGGGTGGGATTAACACAGGAACCCAGACTTGACCGGTCCCCTGGGCACCATCACAGGCATAGATGCCTTGCACACGCATGCATAGTGGTGAGCAAGGCCGCACCGCCCCCAGGTTCTTCCTACCGCTGGACACTCGGCGGGGTGGGGCAGGTCATAGCCACACTTTTGGCCTGCTTCTCTAGCTCTGCCGTCCCTGTCACGGAAGCTGGTGCCTGGCCTCCTGGCACCTCTGCCACCACACCCCACGGCACATACCTCCTCATTTTTCACTGGGCGTATTCCTGCTTCCATCTTGGATGCCTTTGCCTTTGAAACTTCATGGCAGCGTCCCAGTTCATGGATGCGAGCAAGGGTGGTGCCCGGCTCTCTCAGTACCTGTCGCCGTAGTTTTCCCGATGAACAGGCCTGTATCAGGAGTGTTCTAATCATGTCATCTGGGTCACCCCATGCACACGCCAGGGAGAGGCATTTCAGACGACCGTAAAAAGTGTCCAAAGTCTCATCTTCCTTCTGTCCGGCCGACAGCATGACAAACCTCTCATAATCTACATTGGCCAGTGGTATGAAGTGGTTGCGGAGGGCCGTTTTGGCGAGCCCATAAGAGGCATCAGTGGTCGGAAGTGATTCAAAAATCATACAGCAGCATCGCCAGCTTACTGTCATCATTCATCTCCATGGTGGCCCTGAAGTACATGTCCAAACGGTCCACCCACCTTTTCCATCTGGGCCCCAAGCTGGATGGGTGGCCTAAGACATCAAACTCTGGGATTGGCTGGAGCGCCGCAGGGGCCCGCATTTGTGCCATGACTTGGGGCACCGGCTGAACAACTGATTGTGCCAGAGGTTGTGGCTGAACTTGAGGTTGCTGTTGGTCTGCAGGCTGCCCACCGTCCTGGTTGCCAGGTGCACTCATGGGTTAAAGCACACAGGCACCCCCACTAGTTAAATGGGGCAGCAAATCACCCAGCCAGCACAGGTCTAAGAGGCCGTGGAGTGCACCAGTCCACACACACAACAAAGTCAACTGTCCAGACCTGATGATGATGATGAGGATGGGTAGCAGAAGCTGCATGCCACAGATAGCCAGTCTAAAAATGTGCTTTTAAGCACAGCTGCTGGTCATGATGATGAAGGTGATGATGAAGATGAAGATCCTCAGCTGCTGGACAGCATGGAGGTTCCACAGTCCAGTCTAGATGGTCCAAAAATTGAGCAAGGGAGGTGTGGGGGTTAAGCAGGCCTCAGCATCCTTCCCCCAGCCCCTCGCCTTCACTCGATGTACCTCGGCCAAAAATCAAAGCAAATTCTAAATCTGGGCATGTGTGAGCAGGTATAACTGCCCGCTATCATATTGTCCAAAAATTAAGCATGGATGTCACTCACGGGCCCAACCGAAGTCCCGTGAGTATCCCCTGCCAAGGTTCCAGAATGGCCACCTGCCGCGTGGCATCTACCCGGCCCGCGGCATGGAACGAACGAGCATTGTCATCTGCTCCGTTCCAATAAAAAAATGTTTTTCCAGATTCACCACCAGGCCCGGGCAACGTACCGGCCTCATCACCTCTGTTTGGGGTCTCTCTGTGACCCTGATGGCGATGCCCATGAGCCCCCAAACCCACAGACTCAGCCGGAGACGTCTGCACAGGTCGCGCTCCCCGGTCGCACTACTGCCGCCAGGAACGCCCACTTTATTTATAGTGCACGCAGCAGCATGCAACGTCACGCCGCCGCATGCGCTTTCCTTAAAGGGGCAGCACCACAGTGAGAAGCAGCCTGACGCAGCCTCTGTGGCCACGGAAGGGCGATGTTGGGGCATGGTGGGCAGGAGTGCATAAATGCACCGGGGAAGTCTCTGACAAGAGGGAGGGGGGCCTGCATTGTGGCATGCAGAGTTGTGTTATCTATCTAGCGAATAGGTCGCTGGGTGGAGTGTAGCGGAAACCTCAGGGGTGCATGGAGCCGGTCATGCCTGAGGCGCAAAGCCACTCGGGGTTCCCCCTAGATGAAAACACAACATATGCACAACTTTCTCGACCATTTACTGATTTCCACTTTATTCTGTAAAGTTATTCCTTTTTTCTCATATATTTGACTGATCGGTGGGACTCTGTAGAAGGCAGGTGCGTGCAGGGAAGCCAATGTAGCTCCCCACCGCGCTGCAGGCGGGAGTGGGGTGGGGGGTGTCCTGCGGAGGTCTCCATGGCTCTGGATTCCATATAATCACAGTAAAGAGCAGCACCGGTCCCAGCTCAGGGGCGCAGCGAGAGGGAGGCGGCGACAGAAGTGGAGGTTTGATATTTAATGCATGAGTTGGGGGTACCCCATTCCGTGATCAATGTGGTGGGGTTGGGCCAGCAGCCTTCATCGCCTTGAAGTGAGCCCTCAGAGGACCACATCAGAGAGTGATGCAGCGGTGGTGCACACCGGGGAGGGGCGTATCTTGCTACTGACATCCGGTGATCAATGGGAGCACGCGGGCAGTTCCTGCCCGAGGACCCGCCTCGGCTCCACCTGGAAAAGAGACAGTCTGACAGAAATCTTAGAAGCAGAGCTGCACCAAGTACATTCCTTAAATACAAAACTTTATGAAAGAGGAGATAGGGCCGACCCAGCGAATTATCGCCCAATAGTGTTGCTTGATGCGAACAGTAAAGAGTTCGCTTCAATTGTGCTTTACCATCAGGAAGCATGGCTAGTTGAGAAGGTTAACATCTCTAAATGGCAAACTTGCTTTAGACGAAATATGTGAACTCCACTCAGTGGATTAGTGATTAACACAATTCAAAATATCGCTGTTTATGGCGCGTCTCTCGACTTAACGGCAGCCTTTGATGCACTTGATTAAGAGTTACTTTGGAAGAAATTGGCAAGCTGGAGTATCCCAGCAGGCATTCTGAACCTGGTAATTGCTCTTCACCACAAAACCACTATCCATGTTCGACTGAACAATCACGGAACGCTATCAAGAGAGATCCCCACTGCAAGAGGAGTGAGACAAGGCTGTCTGGTTGCACTGTGTCTATTTAATCTGTACTTGGCAGATATATTAGAAGCCCTAAATGATGCTTCACTTATTGCGCCAAAAGCTATGAATCTCCGCCTTCAATGGCTCTCCTACGCTGACGGCTTTTTCCGATTTGACGCCACTAGGCTATGAATCTCCGCCTTCAATGGCTATCCTACGCTGACGGCTTTTTCCGATTTGACGCCACTAGGCTATGAATCTCTGCCTTCAATGGCTCTCCTACGCTGACGGCTTTTTCCGATTTGACGCCACTAGGCTATGAATCTCCGCCTTCAATGGCTCTCCTATGCTGACGGCTTTTTCCGATTTGACGCCACTAGGCTATGAATCTCCGCCTTCAATGGCTCTCCTACGCTGACGGCTTTTTCCGATTTGACGCCACTAGGCTATAAATCTCCGCCTTCAATGGCTCTCCTACGCTGACGGCTTTTTCCGATTTGACGCCACTAGGCTATGAATCTCCGCCTTCAATGGCTCTCCTACGCTGACGGCTTTTTCCGATTTGACGCCACTAGGCTATGAATCTCCGCCTTCAATGGCTCTCCTACGCTGACGGCTTTTTCCGATTTGACGCCACTAGGATAGGTCTTCAGCGTACCCATGGGCTTTCTGTTTAATCCTGCTAAATCGAAAACAATCAGATTCTCTAACAATAGGAAGCAAAGTAATTTTAATTGGTACACAGACACAACACTAATTCAGTGCACAGAATGATTAGATTTCATGGGATTCCCAGTGGTTGTAAGGACTACTTTGTGTAACAGCCTGTCGTGGTTGAACAATTTAATCTAAAAGTCAATCACCCAAATAAAAATGATTGAAGCATAATTTGGTAAATTCTCGCTTACACCTGTAATTCGGTACTATCACGCAAAAATGGTACCTAATATACTGTATGGTAATGAGACTCATCCTTTCTCACTTCTAAAATACTTGCATACTGTGGAGGTAAGAATTTGGAAAACTGTTTTGAGACTTCCTCTAAGTCTGCCAGGAGTAGTTGTGCGATACGACCTGGTTATCTCCTCCCTGCAATCGCGTGCCTATTGAAAAAGTCTCTCTCTCTCTTGGGGCAAATTTTGATCCCAACTGAGAATTCTCTTTTTGAAGATTCTAACCATCTTTACACCTTGCAAGCTGGCTCACATACGAGAGCGATAAAGACCCTATGCTCCATGATACTGGAAAATGCAAGTAGTACGGTCTAAGACCAGACCGACTCTCCTATCAGTATGATTGGATCTTGACTACTGATCGCCTTCACTCTTAACCCTCCCTTGTACATTTAAGAGCAGATTATAAAAGGAAAGGAGTCTTAGCTCCATTTCTTAGTATTTGTCCCGATAAGGTGGCACGCATTAATTTTACTTGCTTTCGATGGAATCTGTTAAAGTCCAAACAAATCCTAATCAGATATGGCAAGGTTTCAGCAATTGATAGATCCTGCAGACATCACTGAATCCACCAATCACTGGGTGCTGGATTGTCCTGAGATGAAGTCTGTTTGAGAACTCTATCTAAATAAGGTGATCCACGCCTCGACACTAGCGGACAGAGATGAATTCTGGAACATATGCTTGGCTGGTCGAACTATAGCTGTTGTTATAGGTATCTCTGGCTTTATTCGAGCGCTTTGTTTGGATGAAACATCTGGCATTTGAAGGCATATGTCTGGTATTCTTGGAAAAGTCTATACAGTATTGAACATGGAAATCAAGATTTGCAATGCAATGCCCACACTCCCGGTGAGTATCCCGGTGAGTATCCTGCTCACCGGCTGCCTTATACCTGAGTCACCAAGACCACTCTCTAGTTGGTTGTACGGTAGGATGCACTAGATTGTACCTTAGCAGAATTCTCTCTTTTATGATTGATGTATTTTAACACCTTGTGAATTTTAGAGTTTTGTAAATTGTTGACTTTTGTAATTTGACATTCTTTTTCTTTCTTGAGATTCCTGAGGCCGTCCATGCCACATCCCCTCATCCCCCACTCCCAATCAAGAAAGGTTACATGACCTCGAGGCCCTTAGAAATATGCTCTCCCAGCTCACCCATGTCATCTCTCAGACCCTTCGCCACTTGTATTGAATGTTCCCCTTCCCATAGAATCCCCTCCACGTGCTGGCATTGCCCTGTGTGTCCTGCTCACAGTATGCCTTCCAAGTCCTGGTATTGCTGTGTGTGTCCCGCTCACAGCATGACTTCCGGGTCCTGTCATTACCCTGTGTATCCTCCTCACAGCATGCCTTCCAGGCTGCCCTGGCATTGCCCTGTGTATCCTGCTCACAGCATGCCTTCCAGCACCTGGCATTGTTCTATGTATCCTCACAGCATACCTTCCATCCATTGTATCCTGATCTCAGCATCACTCCTGGTCCCTGGCATTGCCCTGTGCATCCTGCTCACAGCATGCCTTTCAGCACCTGGTGTTCACCTGTGTATCCTCCCCACCGCATGCATTTCAGGCCCTGGCATTGCCCTGTGCATCCTACTCACAGCTTACCTTCCAGCCCCTTCCATTGCTCAGTGTATCCTGATCACAGCATCACTCCTGGTCCCTGGCATTGACCTGTGTACCCTCCTCATAGTATGCCTTTCAGAACCTGCCATTGCCCAGTGTATCATGCTCACTGCATGCCTTCCAGCACCTGTCATTGCCCTGTGTGTCCTACTCACAGCATGCCTTCTAGGTATTGGTATTGCCCTGTGTGTCCTGCTCACAGCATGCCTTCCAGTCTTCCCTGTGTATGCTGTTCACAGTATGCCTTCTAGCACCTGCCATTGCCCTGTGTATCCTGCTCACAGCATGCCTTCCAGATCCTGTCATTTCCCTGTGTATCCTACTCATATCATGCCTTCCAGGTTGCCTTGGCATTGCCCTTTGTATCCTGTTCACCTTATACCTTCCAGCACCTGCCATTGTCCTGTTTATCCTGCTCACAGCATGCCCTCCAGCTCCTGCCATTGCCCTGTGTATCCTGCTCACAGCATACCCTCCAGCACCTGGCATTGCCCTGTGTATCCTGCTCACACCATGCCTTCCAAGTCCTGTCATTGCCCTGTGTATCCTACTCACATCATGCCTCCCAGGCTGCCCTGGCATTGCCCTGTGTATCCTGTTTACAGTATACCTTCCAGCACCTGTCATTGCCCTGTTTATCCTGCTCACAGCAGGCCTTCCAGCTCCTGCCATTGCCCAGTGTATCCTGCTCACGGCATACCTTCCAGCACACCCTCCAGCACCTGGCATTGCCCTGTGTATCCTGCTCACAGCATGCCTTCAATGTCCTGTCATTGCCCTGTGTATCCTGCTCACAGAATACCTTCTAGCACCTGGCATTGCCCTGTGTATCCTGCTCACAGCATGCCTTCCAAGTCCTGTCATTGCCCTCTGTATCCTGCTCCCAGAATGCCTTCCAGCTCCTGCTATTGCCCTGTGTATCCTGCTCACGGCATACCTTCCAGCACCTGGAATTGCCCTGTGCATGTATCCTGCTCACAGCATGCCTTCCAAGTCCTGTCATTGACCTGTGTATCCTGCTCACAGCATACCTTCCAGCACATGGCATTGCCCTGTGTATCCTGCTCACTGCATGCCTTCAAAGTCCTGTCATTGCCCTGTGTATCCTGCTCACAGCATACCTTCCAGCACCTGGCATTGCCCTGTGTATCCTGCTCACAGCATACCTTCCAGCACCTGGCATTGCCCTGTGTATCCTGCTCACAGCATGCCTTCCAAGTCCTGTCATTGCCCTATGTATCCTGCTCACAGAATGCCTTCCAACACTTGCCGTTGTAATTGAAATGTAATTGTAATTGGTCATTTATGACGCGCTTAATACCCAGAGGTTTCTAAGCGTGGACCCGAGGATCAAACCTGCGTTGCTCCATGTCGTCTTGCTTCCAAGGCGAATGTGTTGCCCCTGAGCTATCGCCCTAGACTTTGCCCAGGGATGTCCTTTAGGGGTCGCCAGAGGTTGCAACTGCGACCCCTAAGGTCTCCCTTGCTACCCCCCCTTTTTTTTTAAAGCAAGCTCCTGGGCTGTGGCCAGCACCCTGTGGCTCTTTGCTTCTGGAGTGGCTGGCTTTCTTGTTCAGGCCTCTTAATAAATAGAAGGAAAAAAGAACAGGGTTTCCACAAGTCTAACACTTTCAGCAGTGACCCGAAATAAGAAATAATAGGAATACCAAATAATTTGTCTTTCTATAATTCTGTAGAATAATTGCTAGACTCATGTAAGGTTTATTTCAGGCAAATTTCAGGGGGTGAGTCACTGATTTAGCCTGTTCTTAAACACCTCAACTCAGCCTTTCATCCTTCTGAGGTTGATAAATGTGTACCAACACAGGTTGGGTGATAGTGTATGTATATTTGTTCTATATACAGCGCTTAAGCATAAGTGCTATATAATAACACATCATTATCATGTGGCCTTGGACGTCTGCTTGCATTCACAGTAATTTGGTATGCCCTGTGTATACTGCTCAGAGCATACCTTCCAGCAACTGGCATTGCCCTGTGTATCCTGCACACAGTATACCTTCCAGCACCTGCCCTGTGTATCCTGCTTAGAGCATACCTTCCAGAAACTGGCATTGCCCTGTGTATCCTGCTCACAGTATGCTTTCCAGCCCCTGCCATTGCGCTGTGTATCCTGCTCAGAGCATACCTTCCAGCAACTGGCATTGCCCTGTGTATCCTGCACACAGTATGCCTTCCAACACCTGCCACTGCCCTGTGTATCCTGCTCAGAGCATACCTTCCAGAAACTGGCATTGCCCTGTCTATCCTGCTCACACTATGCTTTCCAGCCCCTGCCATTGCGCTGTGTATCCTGCTCACCGGCTGCCTTATACCTGAGTCACCAAGACATGTCTGATGTGCACCGGCTGCCTTATACCTGAGTCACCAGGTCATGTCTGATGTGCACCGGCTGCCTTATTCCTGATTCACCAAGACATGTCTGATGTGCACCAGCTGCCTTATACCTGATTCACCAAGACATGTCTGATGTGCACCGGCTGCCTTATACCTGAGTCACCAAGTCACGTCTGATGTGCACCCGGCTGCCTTATTCCTGAGTCACCAAGACATGTCTGATGTGCACCGGCTGCCTTATGCCTGAGTCACCAAGACATGTCTGATGTGCACAGGCTGCCTTATACCTGAGTCACCAAGTCATGTCTGATGTGCACCGGCTGCCTTATACCTGAGTCACCAAGTCATGTCTGGTGTGCACCGGCTGCCTTATACCTGAGTCACCAAGACATGTCTGATGTGCACCGGCTGCCTTATACCTGAGTCACCAAGTCATGTCTGATGTGCAACGGCTGCCTTATACCTGAGTCACCACCGTACCTGATTCACCAAGACATGTCTGATGTGCACCGGCTGCCTTATACCTGAGTCACCAAGTCATGTCTGATGTGCACAGTACCTGATTCACCAAGACATGTCTGATGTGCACCGGCTGCCTTATACCTGAGTCACCAAGTCATGTCTGATGTGCACCGGCTGCCTTATACCTGAGTCACCAAGTCATGTCTGATGTGCACCCGGCTGCCTTATACCCGAGTCACCAAGTCATGCCTGATGTGCACCCGGCTGCCTTATACCCGAGTCACCAAGTCATCGGCTGCCTTATACCTGAGTCACTAAGTCATGTCTGATGTGCACCCGGCTGTCTTATACCCGAGTCACCAAGTCATGTCTGATGTGCACCCGGCTGCCTTATACCCGAGTCACCAAGACATGTCTGATGTGCACAGGCTGCCTTATACCTGAGTCACCAAGTCATGTCTGATGTGCACCGGCTGCCTTATACCCGAGTCACCAAGTCATGTCTGATGTGCACCGGCTGCCTTATACCCGAGTCACCAAGACATGTCTGATGTGCACCGGCTGACTTATACCTGAGTCACCAAGTCACGTCTGATGTGCACCGGCTGCCTTATACCTGAGTCACCAAGTCATGTCTGATGTGCACCGGCTGCCTTATACCTGAGTCACCAATACATGTCTGATGTGCACCGGCTGCCTTATACCTGAGTCACCAAGACATGTCTGATGTGCTCCGGCTGCCTTATACCTGATTCACCAAGTCATGTCTGATGTGCACCGGCTGCTTTATACCTGAGTCACCAAGTCATGTCTGATGTGCACTGGCTGCCTTATACCTGAGTCACCAAGTCATGGCTGATGTGCACCGGCTGCCTTATTCCTGATTCACCAAGTCACGTCTGATGTGCACCGGCTGCCTTATACCTGAGTCACCAAGTCATGTCTGATGTGCTCCGGCTGCCTTATACCTGAGTCACCAAGTCACGTCTGATGTGCACCGGCTGCCTTATTCCTGATTCACCAAGTCATGTCTGATGTGCTCCGGCTGCCTTATTCCTGATTCACCAAGTCACGTCTGATGTGCACCGTACCTGAGTCACCAAGTCATGTCTGGTGTGCACCGGCTGCCTTATTCCTGATTCACCAAGTCATGTCTGATGTGCTCCGGCTGCCTTATACCTGATTCACCAAGTCATGTCTGATGTGCACCGGCTGCTTTATACCTGAGTCACCAAGTCATGTCTGATGTGCACTGGCTGCCTTATACCTGAGTCACCAAGTCATGGCTGATGTGCACCGGCTGCCTTATTCCTGATTCACCAAGTCACGTCTGATGTGCACCGGCTGCCTTATACCTGAGTCACCAAGTCATGTCTGATGTGCTCCGGCTGCCTTATACCTGAGTCACCAAGTCACGTCTGATGTGCACCGGCTGCCTTATTCCTGATTCACCAAGTCATGTCTGATGTGCTCCGGCTGCCTTATTCCTGATTCACCAAGTCACGTCTGATGTGCACCGTACCTGAGTCACCAAGTCATGTCTGATGTGCACCGGCTGCCTTATTCCTGATTCACCAAGTCATGTCTGATGTGCTCCGGCTGCCTTATACCTGAGTCACCAAGTCATGTCTGATTTGCTCCGGCTGCCTTATACCTGAGTCACCAAGTCACGTCTGATGTGCACCGGCTGCCTTATACCTGAGTCACCAAGTCACGTCTGATGTGCACCGGCTGCCTTATTCCTGATTCACCAAGTCATGTCTGATGTGCTCCGGCTGCCTTCTACCTGATTCACCAAGTCATGTCTGATGTGCTCCGGCTGCCTTATACCTGAGTCACCAAGTCATGTCTGATTTGCTCCGGCTGCCTTATACCCGAGTCACCAAGTCATGTCTGGTGTGCACCGGCTGCCTTATACCTGAGTCACCAAGTCATGTCTGGTGTGCACCGGCTGCCTTATACCTGAGTCACCAAGTCAAAACCTGGGGCAGATCTGTAGGGTCCTGCAGCCCACCTTTGCGACTTGCACACGCCCACCACAGAGATGCGGTTTAAGAGTGCAGGCGCAAATCTGATGAGCTCCAGGCTCCCCTTTTGCGTGGCTTCTTGCAAGGCATTCATCTGTTTGCAGTACATCCACTTCAATTTCAGTCTGACAGCAACAAAGAAGCGTAAGTGACATCTCCAGGCACAGCTGAAGACGTGTGGGGGTGCATTTCAACATTACGGTTGGGTCCCTTTTGCTTAGAGCGAAAAGCAGTCTGAGGTACCCATGGGGGGCATTCATTATAATGGAGACAAAGATAAGGCTGATAGCCCCCAATGATCATGACAGGGTAAGCCAGCATGAAGCTGAAACACTGAATACCCGTGGAATAGCAATGAATACTTCTTTGTAGGCAAGTCGCTGACTTAGATGAACCAGTGTTGAAAGGCAACGATTTCCCCAATGGAAGCAAACGCAGCTTGCAAGGCGAGCGCTACAAATATGGGGTCAGTTGCTGGGGGCCCTGCTGAGGCTCGACGCCGCTATCATTTGAAATAATTGAAAGGCCCTGGCGCCGTCCCTGCACACATCTATGCAAAACCAACGCGGTGAGAAAAGCAATGGTAAGAAGTAAAAGAGCCTCAAAAACAAAACAAATCCATTTCCAGTAAACATCCGCTCCCCCCAGAAGTCATGGAACGGATGTGAGGCCACGTTACATCACACATGTAAAATAGCAAGTGTTAACGTCAGACGTCAGGCATCAGAATCGATGCTCGATCACCCCCCACCCGTGCTCCCAGGGCTCTTCCTGTTGGGAGAAGGTGGGCCCTCGCGCTGATTGCGTCCACTTCATTTCTGCGGCTCATTAAGACACATGGGCCTCTCCATCGACGAGCTGTCAGCCCGCATTGATTAACGTCCGTCTTCAGTGACATCCAAGCAGCATGCGGCCAATGGGGACCCGGGAATTCAGGCCCGGGCGCCGAGTAGTCCCACCGCCGCCCCCTCCCGTGATTATATGCATCTTGTAATGGAAGTGAAAGATATCCTGGCCTGCACACAGGCATGGATCTGGCTCCTGGAACATGGATTAACGCTTACAAACCCGCCAGACGAGCGCCCAGCTCGAGGCAGGCACGATTACAAGGGTGCAGCGGCCACCCACCTGTGCCAAAGCTATGGGAGCCGTGTGCGGCGGCCTCAGGGCCTCTGAAGCTTTTCAAATGAATGGCTCCTCGAGCCTCAGGGGCGCCCTTATATTGCCAGGCGCCTAATAACAGATCACTATATTCCTTTATATATGACTTGCGTTCCGGAGCTTACAATGTGCGCTTTGCTGCGTTTGCTGCAGCCCGTCCAGCTGTCGCCTCCATTGGGGAAAACAGAAGGGTTATCACCTCGTTGCCTTTCAACACTGGTTGCTCCACGTCAGCCACTTGCTTACAAAGTAGGATGCATAGCTATTCAGCTATCATTTTGTGTTTCAGCTCCCTGCTGGCTCGTGATAATTGGCAGCTATTAATCATATCTTTATCTCCATTGTAATGTATGTCCCCTATCCCCATGGGAGCCTCAGACTGCTTTCCGCTCTAAGTATGGGGGGAGCCTCAGCGATCATGTTGAAATCTGCACCCACATATCTTCAGCCAGGCCCGAGTAGCAGTTAGCAACCAATGGTACAATGTCATGCCCATTGGGCCAGTGACAGTGCCACTCACCAGGGCAAGCTCCCATCAACGCCTACATGCCTCTTTCAGAACACATTTGTTTTTCATGCCACAAAATGTACAACACGTTTTCTGGCGGCCCACATCCCTCAAACACTGCTTATCTAAGATAAGAACCGCCTCAGCCTACATTTCCTGAATATTCCTCGCCTGGGTCTTTTTCCAGGGTCGAGTTTGTTGAAGAGGATCTCCCTGAATCTGACCTGTTAGGATCACTTCAAGCATTAAGTGTATAAACAGATCTAGGAGAGATCCTTAGTTAAACGGATGTTATGGTTGCAGCACCAAACAACACATTCCCCAGTGATTTCAAAAGCAACCAAACCACACGTATGACTCGGCCACTGCCACGCATTGCTGTCTTATCACGCCTCGCACTGACTGTGACTCGGCCACTGCCACGCGTTGCTGTCTTATCACGCCTCCCACCAACTGTGACTCGGCCACTGCCATGCACTGCTGTCTTATCACGCCTCCCACCGTCTGTGACTCTGCCACGCACTGCTGTCTTATCACACTTCCCACTGACTGTGACTCGGCCACTGTCACGCACTGCTGTCTTATCACGCCTCTCACTGACTCTGATTCAGCAACTGCCACACACTGCTGTCTTATCACACTTCCCACTGACTGTGACTCGGCCACTGTCACGCACTGCTGTCTTATCACGCCTCTCACTGACTCTGATTCAGCAACTGCCACACACTGCTGTCTTATCATGCCTCCCACCGACTGTGACTCGGCCACTGCCAAGCACTGCTGTCTTATCACACCTCCCACTGACTGTGACTCAGCAACTGCCAAGCACTGCTGTCTTATCACGCCTCTCACTGACTGTGACTCAGCCACTGCCATTCTCTGCTGGCTTATCACACCTCTCACTGACTATGACTCAGCCACTGCCATGCACTTCTGTCTTATCACGCCTCGCACTGACTGTGACTCGGCCACTGCCACGCACTGCTGTCTTATCACGCCTCCCACCAACTGTGACTCGGCCACTGCCACGCACTGCTGTCTTATCACACCTCCCACCGTCTGTGACTCTGCCACTGCCAAGCACTGCTGTCTTATCACACCTCCCACTGACTGTGACTCAGCAACTGCCAAGCACTGCTGTCTTATCACGCCTCTCACTGACTGTGACTCAGCCACTGCCATTCTCTGCTGGCTTATCACACCTCTCACTGACTATGACTCGGCCACTGCCATGCACTTCTGTCTTATCACGCCTCGCACTGACTGTGACTCGGCCACTGCCACGCACTGCTGTCTTATCACGCCTCCCACCAACTGTGACTCGGCCACTGCCACGCACTGCTGTCTTATCACACCTCCCACCGTCTGTGACTCTGCCACTGCCACACACTGTTGTCTTATCACGTCTCCCACTGACTGTGACTCGGCCACTGCCACGCACTGCTGTCTTATCACGCCTCCCACCGACTGTGACTCGGCCACTGCCAGGCACTGCTGTCTTATCACGCCTACCACCGACTGTGACTCAGCCAATGCCACACACTGCTGTCTTATCACGCCTCTCACTGACTATGACTCGGCCACTGCCATGCACTTCTGTCTTATCAAGCCTCTCAGTGACTATGACTCGGCCACTGCCACGCATTGCTGTCTTATCACGCCTCCCACTGACTGTGACTCGGCCACTGCCACGCATTGCTGTCTTATCACGCCTCCCACCAACTGTGACTCGGCCACTGCCACGCACTGCTGTCTTATCACGCCTCCCACCGTCTGTGACTCTGCCACGCACTGCTGTCTTATCACACTTCCCACTGACTGTGACTCGGCCACTGCCACGCACTGCTGTCTTATCACGCCTCTCACTGACTGACTCAGCAACTGCCACACACTGCTGTCTTATCACGCCTCCCACCGACTGTGAATCGGCCACTGCCAAGCACTGCTGTCTTATCACACCTTCCACTGACTGTGACTCAGCAACTGCCAAGCACTGCTGTCTTATCACGCCTCTCACTGACTGTGACTCAGCCACTGCCATTCTCTGCTGGCTTATCACACCTCTCACTGACTATGACTCGGCCACTGCCATGCACTTCTGTCTTATCACGCCTCGCACTGACTGTGACTCGGCCACTGCCACGCACTGCTGTCTTATCACGCCTCCCACCAACTGTGACTCGGCCACTGCCACGCACTGCTGTCTTATCACACCTCCCACCGTCTGTGACTCTGCCACTGCCACACACTGTTGTCTTATCACATCTCCCACTGACTGTGACTCAGCCACTGCCACGCACTGCTGTCTTATCACGCCTCCCACTGACTGTGACTCGGCCACTGCCAGGCACTGCTGTATTATCCGCCTACCACCGACTGTGACTCAGCCAATGCCACGCACTGCTGTCTTATCACGCCTCTCACTGACTATGACTCGGCCACTGCCATGCACTTCTGTCTTATCAAGCCTCTCACTGACTATGACTCGGCCACTGACAAGCACTGCTTGCTTATCACGGCTGTCAACGACTATGACTCAGTCGCTGCCATTCTCTGATGGCTTATCTCGCCTCTCACTGACTATGACTCGGGCAGTGCCATGCACTTCTGTCTTATCACGCCTCTCACTGACTATGACTCGGGCAGTGCCATGCACTTCTGTCTTATCACGCCTCTCACTGACTATGACTCGGCCAGTGCCAAGCACTTCTTGCTTATCACACCTCTCAATGACTATGATTCAGCCACTGCCCCACACTGATGTATTATCACGCCTCTCACTGACTATGACTCGCCGCTGCCATTCTCTGCTGGCTTATCACGCCTCTCACTGACTATGAGTCGGCCACTGCCATGCACTTCTGTCTTATCACGCCTCTCACTGACTATGACTCGGCCGCTGCTATTCTCTGCTTGCTTATCACGCCTCTCACTGACTATGACTCAGCCACTGCCCCACACTGATGTCTTATCATGCCTACCACCGACTGTGACTCGCCCACTGCCACGCACTGCTGTCCTATCACAGCTCCCACCATCTGTGACTCGGCCACTGCCACTCACTGCTGTCTTATCACGCCTCCCACGGTCTGTGAGCAGGCCACTGCCACACACTGCTGTCTTATCACGCCTCCCACTGACTGTGACTCGGCCACTGCCACGCACTGCTGTCTTATCATGCCTCTCACCGACTGTGACTCGGCCACTGCCACGCACTGCTGTCTTATCACGCCTACCACCGACTGTGACTCAGCCACTGCCACACACTGCTGTCTTATCACGCCTCTCACTGACTATGACTCGGCCACTGCCATGCACTTCTGTCTTATCACGCCTCTCACTGACTATGACTCGGCCACTGCCAAGCACTGCTTGCTTATCACGCCTCTCACTGACTATGACTCAGCCGCTGCCATTCTCTGATGGCTTATCACGCCTCTCACTGACTATGACTCGGCCACTGCCATGCACTTCTGTCTTATCACGCCTCTCACTGACTATGACTCGGCCGCTGCCATTCTCTGCTGGCTTATCACGCCTCTCACTGACTATGACTCGGCCACTGCCATTCTCTGCTGGCTTATCACGCCTCTCACTGACTATGACTCGGCCACTGCCAAGCACTGCTTGCTTATCACGCCTCTCACTGACTATGACTCAGCCGCTGCCATTCTCTGATGGCTTATCACGCCTCTCACTGACTATGACTCGGCCACTGCCATGCACTTCTGTCTTATCACGCCTCTCACTGACTATGACTCGGCCGCTGCCATTCTCTGCTGGCTTATCACGCCTCTCACTGACTATGACTCGGCCACTGCCAAGCACTGCTTGCTTATCACGCCTCTCACTGACTATGACTCAGCCACTGCCCCACACTGATGTCTTATCACGCCTCTCACTGACTATGACTCGGCCACTGCCATGCACTCCTGGCTTCTCACGCCTCGCACTGACCATGACTTGTCCACTGCCACGCACTGCTTGCTTATCACGCAGCTCACAGACTATGACTCAACCACTACCACATACTGTTGGCATATCACGCCTCTCACTTGTAGAGGTGGAGCCAAGTGCCTCTACCGGAAGTCCCACCCCCATATTGCCTATATGTTGGAATCCGGAAAATGTGACATGCACAACGGCAGTAATGGTCTGTATCCGGCAAAAATTCCTTGAAGCAAGGTATCCATTGAGAAAGCCCTACATGATGTACCCGCGGAGAAATGACAGCCTATTAAAAGAGAATCCAGAAGAAGTGCGAAGATGAATGAAAGAGAAGACTGGTGACGTCATATGGAGCCGAAATGACGCACCCAGAAGCGATGCCAATAGATTACATAGACCTCATGAAATCTGATGGCGAAGGAAAGAATTGAGCAACATTTCATGTGCGGAATGAAGATTGCATGTGTTGAAAGCACAGAAGAAAAATGCAAGCTGTGTTATAATTGAACAGATGCTGAAATGCAAGTAGACTAAGCAATCATAAGGCTGGCTATATGTAGTGGATAGACTGCTGGCCGTGCAGCCATTATATATATGTGTATTGAATCTGATTGTTCCACGACGCATTATAGCAAACTAGGACCCCATGAGCAGAAGGGCTGAAAGTGTGGTGCATTACAATAAAACGGGTTATAGTCATAGTTTCGAATCAAAAGATTTGAAAAAAAAAAGTTTCGAAACAAAAGTTTTGAAAACAAAAGCTGTGACATGCTATGTTTAACATGCAAAGTGCATTTCTTTCGAAACCAATCCGTCGACAATAGTCATGGATTGGTTTCAATTGAAATGCACTTTTACATGTTAAAAGTAGCATTTCAATGATTTTTTTTTGGTAATGTTGAAAAGTTAGATGGAGCTGTCCAGTGCTGTAATTTCAGCACTGGACAGCTCCATGTAACGTTTCAAAGTTTTTGTGCACATTGGGATTTAAATGCCTTTTTTAACTTTGAAACTTTACATGATCTGTTCAGAAGTCTTATGAAACCTCCCACTAACTATGACTCAGACACTACCACGTACTGCTGGCTTATCCTGCATCTCACTGATGATGACTCCGCCACTTCCATGTATTTCTTGCTTATCACACCTCTCACTGACTATGACTCAGCCACTGCCACATACTGCTGGCTTATCACTTCTCTCACTGACTATGACTCAGCCACTGCCACACACCTGTGTCTTATAACGCCTCTCACTGACTATGACTCACCCACTGCCACGCACTGCTTTCTTATCGCGCATCTCACTGACTATGACTCGGTCACTGCCATGCACCTGGGTCTTATCACGCCTCACACTGACTATGACTCACCCACTGCCATACACTGCTTGCTTATCACGCATCTCACTACGACTCGCCCACTGCCACGCACTGCTTGCTTATCACGCATCTCACTATGACTCACCCACTGCCACACACTGCCTGCTTATCACACCTCTCACTGACTATGACTCACCCACTGCCACGCACTGCTGTCTTATGAAGCCCCTCACTGACTATGACTCGGCCACTGCCATGCACCTGTGTCTTATCACGCCTCTCACTGACTATGACTCCACCACTGTCACGCACTGCTTTCTTATCACGCATCTCACTGACTATGACTCGGCCACTGCCATACACCTGGGTCTTATCACGTCTCACACTGACTATGACTCACCCACTGCCATGCATTGCTTGCTTATCACGCCTCTCACTGACTATGACTCACCCACTGCCACCCACTGCTTTCTTCTCACGCAGCTCACTGATTATGACTCGGCCACTGCCATGCACCTGGGTCTTACCACGCCTCACACTGACTATGACTCACCCACTGACGCACACCGCTTGCTTATCATGCATCTCAATAACTATGACTCAGCCACTGCCATTCACTTCTCTCTTATCACACCTCTCACTGATTATGACTCGGCCACTGCCATGCACTTCTGTCTTATCACGCCTCTCACTGACTATAACTCATCCACTGCCACATACTGCTTGCTTATCACGCATCTCACTATGACTCAGCCACTGCCATACACTTCTGTCTTATCACACGTCTTACTTACTATGACTCGGGCACTGCCACGCACTGCTTGCTTATCACGCATCTCACTATGACTCGGCCACTGCCATGCACTTCTGTCTTATCACACTTCTCACTTACTATGACTCGGGCACTGCCACATCCTAACCGTTGCTAAGCACTGCTTGTTTTCCTGCATTTGGGGCCAAACATCCGCCGGCAGGCGGAAGAGCCGGCGGTAACCTAAGGCCAACATAAGGCCACGTGCCCTGTTTGCCCCCACAGACCCCCATCGCCGTGGAGTGGGCAGGAGACCCCCACCACCGACCAGGACGACTCTCTGAGGACCGACCGGCATTGCCAGCACTGAAATCCCTCGGCAACACGCGGCGGCGCCTCAACCCTTCACAGGGTCAAAAAGCAGAATCCATCTGCCCCTGCACCTGCCTCCCCTGAGTACCCTCCAACAACCCATTGCAGTGCTCAAAGGAGCCCCCTGCAGCCTTCCTTAGCCCCCAGGTTCGCTTCACGCCGACATTCGCAAAAAACAAAATGTCGCGCACTATGCGGCCTGAAAGCGAGGCTGGGCGTCCTAACCGTTGCTAAGCAACGCTTGTATGCTCGCATTTGAGGCCAAACGTCCGCTGGCAGGCAGAAGAGCTGGCGGCAACCTAAGGCCAACATAAGGCCACTTGCCCTGTTTGCCCCTGTTCGTTGCGGTTCGGCGCAAGGTGCTGCTCCTAATCTAACTCTACTGCATGAACTCACATCTATTCACAGGTACCTGCCTACCTGATGTAATAACCATAATAATTGTACTATAACCTATTACTGTGACCCACCTGATGCTTTTACACTATAGCAGCCAGCCCGACTCTATCCTGCTCCAATAGCGCCACCCATGCTCATGCCTGCGCGCCGCTCCATTGCCTTCTTAAGATCTACCAACTGTGCGCTGCTCCAAACTACAATCCTGTACCCGGCGGCACTAACATGCCTTCACCTATGTACCTCTCCTCTAATTGCCTACGCTGACTGTCCTATGGCACTGAAATGTCCAAGTGGTTCCCTATCAGCATATTGGCCATTCTTTGATTGCTGCATTTAGCCCTATGTTGCCTAATATCCGAGTGCTGCATTTAGCCCTATGTTGCCTAATATCCGAGTGCTGCATTTAGCCCTATGTTGCCTAATATCCGAGTGCTGCATTTAGCCCTATGTTGCCTAATATCCGAGTGCTGCATTTAGCCCTATGTTGCCTAATATCCGAGTGCTGCATTTAGCCCTATGCTGCCTAATATCCGAGTGCTGCATTTAGCCCTATGTTGCCTAATATCCGAGTGCTGCATTTAGCCCTATGTTGCCTAATATCCGAGTGCTGCATTTAGCCCTATGTTTCCTAATATCCGAGTGCTGCATTTAGCCCTATGTTGCCTAATATGCGAGTGCTGCATTTAGCCCTATGTTGCCTAATATCCGAGTGCTGCATTTAGCCCTATGTTGCCTAATATCCGAGTGCTGCATTTAGCCCTATGTTGCCTAATATCCGAGTGCTGCATTTAGCCCTATGTTGCCTAATATCCGAGTGCTGCATTTAGCCCTATGTTGCCTAATATCTGAGTGCTGCATTTAGCCCTATGTTGCCTAATATCCGAGTGCTGCATTTAGCCCTATGTTGCCTAATATCCGAGTGCTGCATTTATCCCTATGTTGCCTAATATCCGAGTGCTGCATTTAGCCCTATGCTGCCTAATATCCGAGTGCTGCATTTAGCCCTATGTTGCCTAATATCTGAGTGCTGCATTTAGCCCTATGTTGCCTAATATCTGAGTGCTGCATTTAGCCCTATGCTGCCTAATATCCGAGTGCTGCATTTAGCCCTATGTTGCCTAATATCCGAGTGCTGCATTTAGCCCTATGTTGCCTAATATCCGAGTGCTGCATTTAGCCCTATGTTTCCTAATATCCGAGTGCTGCATTTAGCCCTATGTTGCCTAATATGCGAGTGCTGCATTTAGCCCTATGTTGCCTAATATCCGAGTGCTGCATTTAGCCCTATGTTGCCTAATATCCGAGTGCTGCATTTAGCCCTATGTTGCCTAATATCCGAGTGCTGCATTTAGCCCTATGTTGCCTAATATCCGAGTGCTGCATTTAGCCCTATGTTGCCTAATATCCGAGTGCTGCATTTAGCCCTTTGTTGCCTAATATCTGAGTGCTGCATTTAGCCCTATGTTGCCTAATATCCGAGTGCTGCATTTAGCCCTATGCTGCCTAATATCCGAGTGCTGCATTTAGCCCTATGTTGCCTAATATCCGAGTGCTGCATTTAGCCCTATGTTGCCTAATATCCGAGTGCTGCATTTAGCCCTATGTTGCCTAATATCCGAGTGCTGCATTTAGCCCTATGTTGCCTAATATCCGAGTGCTGCATTTAGCCCTATGTTGCGTAATCTCCGAGTGCTGCATTTATCCCTATGTTGCCTAATCTCCGAGTGCTGCATTTAGCCCTATGCTGCCTAATATCCGAGTGCTGCATTTAGCCCTATGTTGCCTAATATCTGAGTGCTGCATTTAGCCCTATGTTGCCTAATATCTGAGTGCTGCATTTAGCCCTATGCTGCCTAATATCCGAGTGCTGCATTTAGCCCTATGTTGCCTAATATCTGAGTGCTGCATTTAGCCCTTTGTTGCCTAATATCTGAGTGCTGCATTTAGCCCTATGTTGCCTAATATCCGAGTGCTGCATTTAGCCCTATGCTGCCTAATATCCGAGTGCTGCATTTAGCCCTATGTTGCCTAATATCCGAGTGCTGCATTTAGCCCTATGTTGCCTAATATCCGAGTGCTGCATTTAGCCCTATGTTGCCTAATATCCGAGTGCTGCATTTAGCCCTATGTTGCCTAATATCCGAGTGCTGCATTTAGCCCTATGTTGCCTAATATCCGAGTGCTGCATTTAGCCCTATGTTGCCTAATATCCGAGTGCTGCATTTAGCCCTATGTTGCCTAATATCCGAGTGCTGCATTTAGCCCTATGTTGCCTAATATCCGAGTGCTGCATTTAGCCCTATGTTGCCTAATCTCCGAGTGCTGCATTTAGCCCTATGCTGCCTAATATCCGAGTGCTGCATTTAGCCCTATGTTGCCTAATATCTGAGTGCTGCATTTAGCCCTATGTTGCCTAATATCTGAGTGCTGCATTTAGCCCTATGTTGCCTAATATCCGAGTGCTGCATTTAGCCCTATGTTGCCTAATATCTGAGTGCTGCATTTAGCCCTATGTTGCCTAATATCCGAGTGCTGCATTTAGCCCTATGCTGCCTAATATCTGAGTGCTGCATTTAGCCCTATGTTGCCTAATATCCGAGTGCTGCATTTAGCCCTATGTTGCCTAATATCCGAGTGCTGCATTTAGCCATATGTTGCCTAATATTTGACTGCTGCATTTAGCCTATTTTGCCTAATTTTAGATTGCTGCATTTAGCCATATGTTGCCTAATATTTAGCCCTATGCTGCCTAATATTAGACTGCTGCATTTAGCCTATTTTGCCCAATATTAGATAGCTGCATTTAGCCATATGTTGCCTAATATTAGACTGCTGCATTTAGCCTATTTTGCCCAATATTAGATAGCTGCATTTAGCCATATGTTGCCTAATATTAGACTGCTGCATTTAGCCTATTTTGCCTAATTTTAGATTGCTGCATTTAGCCATATGTTGCCTAATATTTAACCCTATGCTGCCTAATATTTCATTGCCACACTTAGCCTATTTTGCCCAATATTAGATAGCTGCATTTAGCCATATGTTGCCTAATATTTAGCCCTATGCCACATAATATTAGATAGCTGCATTTAGCCCTATTTGCCTAATATTTGAGTGCTGCATCTAGCCTATTTTTTTTAATTTTAGATTGCTGCATTTAGCCTATTTTGCCCAATATTTAGCCCTATGCTGCCTAATATTTGATTGATGCATGTAATAGTAGGCTCTAGTTCGACTGGCTGAGTCTGCTCCCTGTTCTACTCCCCTATAACACTATGTACTCTTACGTGCCATAGCCAGTCTATCGGGCCACAATCATTAACCTGATAGCTCTATTTATTACTACTGTCTACTTCACCATGCCCTCCTTACTGCCCCCAGAGGGCGTAGGAGCCTCTCATATGCAACATATCTCTAAATCCCCTTGTAACACAGCACAGAGAAACCACAGACTCTGTGAACGACTACCCAAACTATTCGAACCTGTTAATAAATATAACAGTAACTTGGATCACCTTCGACCCAAACTACTTCCCCCTCTGGAAACCACTGTTCTTCCTAGCCTCAAACAACACCCTAAAAGAAATAAGCCCACCACCAACCGACTTGCCACCACTACCCTGCGTCCTACACTACAGCTAGAACTCAACCTTAAAGGCGCATTAATCAATGCTAGACCTTTAGTCGCTCATGCTACAGACAGAGCAGACACTATCCTGGAAAATGACCTTGACTTCATCGCCATTACTGAATCCTGGCTCCACGAGGCAGCAGGTCCAGCACTAACGTTAGCAGTCCCAGACAACTACACTATCCTTAGAGCAGACAGACTAGATGCACGAGGTGGAGGAATAGCGATCATTGCCAAAACTAATCTCTCCACAAGAATCACCTAACCTTAAATCCTGCGAGTCTCTTTCCATTAAACTACCCACCGCCAACTCTGAAACATTAAATATCCATCTCCTCTACAGACCCCCAGGCCCAATTAGCACCTTCAATGAAGATATTACCACTGTTATCTCTGAGAAGTTAAAAAACTCCTCACAAACCCTAGTGCTAGGAGATTTTAACCTAGGATACAATGATATCAATGATCACCAGGGCACCGCCGTAGCCAACATCCTGAAAGAACTAGGTTTCACGCAGAAAGTGAATATGTCCACCAAAGGGAGAACTCTCGACTGGATTGCCAGTCACAACTGCAACCTCTCCATTACATCCATCGCCCCCCAAATATGGACTGACCACCACCTAATCTCCTTTACTCTCAATACTAAAAGACCTACTGCTCTAACACTCCCCCTCGCCGTACCAGAAAAATATCACAGCGGACAATATCTTGCCCCATATCCTACCTAATCTTAATTCCTTACCAGACCATACTGACCCAGGCTCTCTAGTAGAGGAATTCAATAATGCCATGACCTCTGCTCTCGACAGAATTGCTCTGCTTAAATTTAGCAACAGTAAACCGAAAAAGCATCTTAACTCTTGGTTTACACCCCACCTAAAAAACCTAAGATTACAGAAAAGAAAATGCGAAACGGCCTGGAACCTACATCCTACCGCAGAAAATAAAACCAATCTAATAAATATCTCAACGCAATACAAAAAGGATATCATCCTGGCCAAACAAGAAACGTATAACAACAGGATTACCCAAGCCAACTCCAGTATGAAGGAGCTCTTCTCTATTCTAAAAGAATTGGAAACCCCAATTGCAGTACAGGATGACTCGATTAAAGATAAAACTTGGTGTACAGACATTCAGTTGGCACTAACCAAAAAAAATATGCCAACCTTCAAACAAAAATTGCTCTAAAGAAAGCTTCACTATCAGCCCAAACCCAAATTCCCCTGAACAAAACACCAACATCTAAACCCAAAGAATTCACCCAATTCAACTTCTCTAAGGTCTCAGTGATCGAGGTAGAGAAAATGATTCTTGCACTTAAACCATCCAATTGCAAAGGCGACCAATGCCCAGCACAACTGATCAAGGACGCGGCTAGAGATCTAGCTCCCTTCATCACCAAACTTATCAATGCCTCCTTTACTACTGGCACAATCCTGCGCACCTAAAGGAATCCTGGGTACTCCCCCTTCTGAAAAAACAAATACTGGACCCCAACATTCCCACAAATTACAGCCCCATCACCACGGTGCCATTCCTACTAAAAATTCTAGATAAGGTAGCATATACCCAAATTCAGAACTTCCTTGAGGTGAACCATCTCCTTGGCGCCCGCCAATCTGGTTTCCGACTTCAACATGGCACAGAGACTGCCCTTATCGATTTAAAGGCTCAAATAGACTCACTCAAAGACGAGGGAAAATAAGCTCTCCTCCTTCTACTAGACCTCTCAGCCGCCTTTGACCTGGTGGACCATAGAGTCCTGTGCAATCACTTGGACTCTGCGCTCAGTTCTCAGGGGAGGCTATAGTCTGGATACAGTCATTCCTTAGTGACAGTACCATGAGGGTGTTCTCCCCCTTGGCGGCAACAGACCCGATACCCATTACTTGTTGAGTGCCCCAGGGATCATGCGTCTCGCCAACACTACACAATATCTTCACCCAGCCACTCTTTGACGATCTTGACAATCTGGGTATCACCTATACCAACTAAGCAGGCGATACCCAGATTCTCCTACCACTAACGGGGGATTATAGGGAAGATCTGGCTCTGCTGAACAGAGTCTATAGCATCGTTCAGGCATGGATGGCCAACCATGGCCTATGCCTGAACAATGACAAAACGGAGCTCATCATCCTGGGCACCGCAGCTCGCATCTCAAAACTCAATCCAAATTACTCAGCATTTATTATCGATGGGAACACTATCAAGGTCGCCAGAGAAGTAAAAACCCTAGGTTTCTACCTCGACCCGACCCTATCCTTTACCAAAAAGGTAAACTCACTGGCCGCATCCACGGCCTATACATGTAAATTAATACGAGCCGGGAAACAATTCCTATCAGATGACAGTTGCCTAATCCTAGCCAGAACCCTCATCCTATCAAAACGTGATTATTGTAATGCCCTCTACATAGGGGCAAACAAACAAATCATCAACAGAATACAAGTGCTCCAAAATAATGCACTTAGGGCGGCCCTAAGCATCCCCAGAAGAGCTCATATTTCTGAAATAAGACAGAAACACAAATGGCTCTCTACCCAGGAAAAAATTAACCTTAAATCCGCCTCTCTCATCTACAAATGTTTAAACATTAAAGCCCCTCGTTACCTAACAGAACGATTTAACAGAAAAAACTCCATTAGACCAACAAGAATAGTCATCCCCAACTGCCTTCTAGTGCCCAGATTTAAACTGACCACTATTAGAGGGTCCAGCTTCCCAGTTAGGGCAGCTCAATTGTGGAACTCCCCACCTCACGCACTTAGATCTGACCAAACGTTCAATAAATTCAGAAAGAACACAATAAAATGGCTCACTGAGAATGTTATGTAACCCGCATTCTCCCCACGTACCTACCCAGTACACCTGCATGTAATGTACCCGATATAGATTTGCCATTATGTAAACGTCAGCTATTTGATGACATGTTGTTTACATACCGTTTGTACATGTACTTTACTGCCTTAACTTCATCCTGTTGAGCGAAGAAAATTGTTTTTACCATGCTCTGTAAACTTGTAACTTCTGTAACCAAGCTGTAAGCCCTCTTTTCACATGCGCCCTGCTACCCCAGGGTCCGACACGCACAATAAATAAATAAACAAACAAACAAACTGCTTGCTCATCACGCATCTCACAGACTATGACTCACCCACTGCCATGCACTGCTTGCTTATCACGCATCTCACTGCGCTGATTCCCCTGGAAACTGGGTCTTGGACTATTTTGTGCAGTTGTTAAGGGTTTTTGGTGTTGGCAGTCTCTTGCCATTTAAAATGAGCCTCACAGGTGTGGGCGCTCTTCTTTTTTGCTGCTCAAGTCCTGTGGGAGATGTGGCTGTGTGCACGGGAGGGCAGGCCCTGTGGGAGATGTGGCTGTGTGCACGGGAGGGCAGGCCCTGTGGGAGATGTGGCTGTGTGCACGGGAGGGCAGGCCCTGTGGGAGATGTGGCTGGGTGCACGGGAGGGAAGGTCCTGTGGGAGATAAGGCTGGGTGCACGGGAGGGCAGGTCCTGTGGGAGATGTGGCTGTGTGCACGGGAGGGCAGGTCCTGTGGGAGATGCGGTTGTGTTCACGGGATGCAGCTGGGTGCACGGGAGGGCAGGTCCTGTGGGAGATGCGGCTGTGTGCACGGGATGCGACTGGGTGCACGGGAGGGCAGGTCCTGTGGGAGATGCAGCTGTGTGCACGGGAGGGAAGGTCCTGTGGGAGGGTGCACGGGAGGGCAGGTCCTGTGGGAGATGTGGCTGTGTGCACGGGAGGGCAGGTCCTGTGGGAGATCCCGCTGTGTGTACGGGAGGGCAGGCCCTGTGGGAGATGCGGCTGTGTGCATGGGATTTGTGTTGTGGCGTTGTGAGCAGTGCATGCCGGTAGCCGAGGTATGGCTATTTCGCAGTGGCTGGTTGCTTGGTATTTTGTTGTTTTGTGATGCAAGTATAATGTCCATTAAGTTTCTTCCCTGAATGTAAAACTCAAGCATAATGTCAAGTTCAGTTTGTGCACTGAATGTGAATAGATATCTAATGATTTACAATATTAAACCCATAGCGCATGGTTTGGTGTCATTCCAAGTGGCTACTTTTCCCGAGAGAGTCCTTGAGCTTCTAGATGGACACCAATGTTGCACCCAATGTGCCCACCAGCCCCTTTGCCCAGGGTAAGGGCCTTCACCCTGGTCCACCCACTTATCAGGGAGCAGAGCTTTTGGGTTTGCCACGGGGCCCTGAAACCACTCGACGGGGCCCATGGGATTAGCCTGCACCCGTGCCATTGACCCACTTTGCCCGGAGGAGGGCTATCAATCCTGCCCCGAGCGCTGCCATGACACCCAATGGATGCTGCGCCCACTCTTTCCAGGGTAGGGCCTTTGAATCTGCCCTTGGCATCTCCATGAGGACTGCTTGGCTCTTTGGGCATGGCCCGGCACCCTCATGCCACTCAATGGGCCTTCTCCTCATAGCCTGCACTGATGCCCAGTGGCCCCCTTTCCTCAGGGACCCTCACGACACTTAATGGCCCTGTTGGCTTATTTGCCTGGGGCCTGGCCACGGGCCAACAAGCCCATCATTGGTATTGGCCACGGACTGTCGCCACATTCAGTGGTTGCTTTCGCCAGGGCATGGACTTTGGTCGAGCCCTAGGCCACTCCCATCCACCCCATTATTTCCAGAGACCAAGATCAGTGGTCATTTGGCTCATCAGCGTGGACGTCTGGCAAGTTCAAGCCCTCCCATGGCACCGGTGTTCGGCCATGCCTCTGATCCTACAAGCCACCTATGGTGAGCTGCAGTGCCACTGGCCATGGCAGCCTGTTGCTACTGATGGTCATACCTATAAGTTAGAAGGTAGGGTCATTCTAACCTATGGCATGGTATAATGTATATAGCCATACAACCATGGCATCAGGTTCACGCTAAAAGCCATTCATGTTGCTACAATGGGCCTTTCTTGGCACTAACTCCCTCTCCCATGTCAAAGGGTGACCTTGCACCGGGTTATGCAACCTCTGGCTCTCCAGATGTTTTGGACAACAACTCCCACGACCCCTCCCCATTGACTATGCTGGCCAAGAGTCATGGGATTTGAGGTCATGAAGCAGCCGTAGAGCCAAAGTTTGCAGACCGCTGACCTAGCATATGCTGCCACTATTTCTGTCTCTTTTGGTGTCCTCCTTTTGTGACCTTCTCGCAGTTCATCTTCGTTTCTGTCTCCCTTATGTCCTCTTTGCTTAAGTCTCCGCTGCGCGCAACCTGTGTAACTGACCAGTGATGCCCTGTGCAAGTGTGCAATGCACTTCCTCCAGATCTGGCTCTCTTGCCACCCTCTCTCTCTTGACCCTTTGAATTATTCACTTTTTTTTGTGGTTTTGCCACCTTGAGTCCAGGCTGCTGATGCCAGCCAGCTCTTACTTGTTTAAAACTTGTTTTAATTAGTCACATCTGCTCATCGAAACTGTAAAAGTCTTCTAAAGCCACCAGGTGTGACCCTGGAAACAAGTAGCTGAGGATTTCATCTTAGAACCAAAGCCAGCTTTGCCAATTCAGTGTTTTCGGTGTTTCTTCTACACAGGGGGTCTGCTACTTTTGGCTCGTCAGATGTTTTGGACTACAAATACCATCCATCATAGCCAGCAAAGTCAATGGTGAGGAATCATGGGAATCATAGTCCCAGGTTGCAGACCTCTTTTCTACACCACCAATTTCTATGATCATATCATATTGTTAATCTCAATGAATTTCCAGTTGTATTTACTATGTATATATTTGGTCTCTTCTTCCCCGCCAGGTCTCTAGCAACACCGGCAACTCTGGCATCATCAAGCCATGTCCACGTGGGCTGGAAAACCATGTGACCTAAAACGCAGGAGATACAAATCCCATCCAACCCCCGGCCACCAGTCGCTGGCTCGCCTTTCTTTTCAGCGGCCATCCTCTGACGCTGCTGCCCCTGCGCTCTGCTCTTTCAGGCAATACAACACTGCTGTAAATCTCTCCCAGAAATGCCATACAAAATTCTTTATATGTAAAATTCTAAAAATCAGAGCTGAAATCGACAATATGGCCCTCTCTAGGCCAGTGCCTCCACCGGTACTGCCATGGAGAGTGCGGAACTGGTCAGAATTCAGGTACATCTCAGGTGACAAACTCTCTCACGCACTTGCATACCCCAGACCTAGTACATATGAGGAGGATGTCCTCCCCGACTCTATCATCAAACTCAACAAGGGACAAGCAGCCATCCTCAAATGATCAATGCATCCCCTCCTCTCTGGAGCCGGGCTTATTATGCCTGCTTCTCAAAAAAAGCCAACCTTGATCCAGGCGACCTGTCACCCTATCTCCTAATTATCAACTTCTGGATAAAATCTCTGTCTTTCAGCAGCATGAGCAAATCAGCCACTAGGGACTATCGCAAGACTACCAGCCTGGCTTCAGATCCAGATGCAGTACCGAGACAACCATGCAGGCAGTCGACGACGCCCGGCACATAATGGCCAGGACACGGGCGACCTGTGCATGGGCGACCTGCTCAATCCTTTGGCAGCGTTCAACACGGTTGTTAATCTCGTTCCACGGATTAATGTTGCTGGCTCGGTACGGTCCTGCTTCCACTCCTATTTGTCAGAGAGCCACCAGCGCATGGTCACATGAGGTGTCCCCCAAGGCTCTATCCTATCGACAGTCATCTTCAATCTCTACAAGATTCCTATAAGAGCTCTACTCAACGACCCCAATATCCCCCGGCATCAATATGCTGATGATACGTAGCCATACCTAAAAGTCAACTGGGTGAAAGATATTTCACAGTCCTCATTCAGGCCATGGTGGAAAGCTCATATCTTAAACTCCACCCAACTAAAGTTGAGTTCATGCTTTGCGGATGCTTTAGTAGCCAAGCCTTGATCCAATTATGGCTAGCAACATGAACCTCAAAGGCTTCATGCTGAAGAACCCTGCATGTGCCACATCACTAAACGTCACTCTCCACGGTAACCTCTCTTTCGAACATCATTACCAACAAGCATTGGCAAAGACAACCGTTTTGGCTTTTGTGTAGGCATGGAATGGGCATTTTCCCCGCACCCCCATAAACTACCTGGTCATAAGAGGGCAACAGCTGGTGGAAAAATGTGTGACTCTCTGTTGGCTTTGTCAAAGCTTGTTTTTAACAGCTATAAATCAAGTGGCCAAACTCACTCCTGGTAGTGCATTTAAAGCTCCAATTAAGCCATTAATGTACACAGGCTGCTTAGAAATAACAGTGGCAGGCCAAAGTTTGATATGAGAGAGGAAGAGAGATCTCAGGCGGCGGTGTTTTAGGAGAGATGGGGCAGTTAGTTGGATGGAATGGCCATAGATATTGGCAAGGCCAGTCAATGGGTGGGTACATAACCAAACACCACCAAGAAGCTGTGTGTCCCTCCGCATGTTATCTCCAAGGCAGTAGTTTCAGCTTATAGGTGGTGCTCAATAGCCAAATCCAAAGGGGCAGAGGCCGCCTGCTACTCACATTGCTGCGCAAGTCCAATCCTTTCGGAGGCTCTTTGGCTTCAGGACTGCAGTGCAAGCAGCTGTTCTGTCTCCTCTGGATAGTGGAAACCCATTTATTTTTGGCATCCCAGCCACATACCTCGCCCCACGCAAAGCAGTAACATCATGACGCAGGCAGACTAATCGCTGACACCGGAACATGGGATCATATGTTTCCCATCCATAGGGAATTGGTTCCATGTCATTTCATCGCGGGATGTTTTTTCGTGGGGTATTTTACTGCGATTTTTTTTACGAAAAAACCCATCGAATTTCTTTTACATTATTTTTGGGTGGGTTCCAAATTACATTGCTAGACAAAGACAGTGGCAGTGGCGCCTCAAACGCCCCCATACTTAGCTGAAAAAACACGTCATCTCAGGTGGCCCATGCAATTCCAGGTGAGGCAACAATGCAAGACTAACAAACAAATGTTGAAAAGAAAGAACAGTATACAGGCCTCCTTGTATGCTCCAGGAATACCATCCCAACCGACATCCTCATGGCGACGACCCTTCTGCAGTTCAGAAGAAAGGATAGGTTTTTCAAAACATTTCACAAAAAATATCTGCCCACCATGCAGCCAGTCTGCCCCCTTTCTCACCCTACGCCCAGGCCTATATTTGACCACCTTTGTGTGATGCAAATCCTGTAACGCGATCTTTTGCTTCCAAGACATAAGTTTCTCTTTTGTTTGTCATCCACAAGCATCCAGACTACTAGAAAGGAAGAACAAGGAAAATAACTGTGCTGTTCCATGATTCCAAACAAGACACAGGGGGTGCTGAACTCGCCATCCTGAAGTCCAGCTGAATGAGGCTACAACTCTAGATTGCTCTTTGATCGAGGGGCACTTGATTAAAGAGCAATCAATGTTTCTTTGAATAGGCAAACATCTATAATATTACGTTATGTAAGGTTGCAACATTGGAATTTTGGCAACCTTATTATAGACAGTATAGTGGCATTGGGCTATATTCGCTGGTATCAACCTTCTGTACAAACATTCCAGGATTTCTGCTTTGTTTTTCTTTCTAATAAACAGAACATTCAAATTGAATGTAATGTACTTGTAACGCGCATACACGCATGTGACGTAATCGGGCAGTATGACGCTGTAGCGGGGCGCATTCTACCCCTCAATGGGTCGAATGATGTATTAGCAATAATGCCCCCCCCGCCTGGGCCATTAACAGGTGATAACATCCCTTGGCCCTCGTAAAAGGGCCTTGCTCTACTTGGGCGTATTAACTTGGGTCAAGGGCCATTATCACCTGATTGTACTCTCATAAAGCAATATTATTCATGAATTATTGGGTCACATATAGTGTGACAACAGACATTTGCATGTTCTCTTTGCACTTTGGGCCCTGTGAGGGAAGCAGAGGGTGGCATGGTTAGGGGCGAGCATCAGGCAAGCAAGGGTGCTTTCCATAAGGTGCTGACTTGAGGCGCAGAGGAGAACCTGTGGTCCGCAGCAGATAAGTGCCTGTGTGTGATAGAATGTATAGTGATGTGTGCTCTGCTGGAGGGTGGTTTCTCAGGAGGGTCGGGTTCCTTGAGGCCGGGCGTGCCCGGGGCATCATCCTTCCCTGCATGGGTTTAAGCTCGGCTATGCTTGAGCTGGCGCTCTGTGCTGTGCCCTGAACTTCCTGCCACAGTAAGCAGGCTGATGGCATCATGGAACCTCCATGTGCTGAGTGGATGGGTGTTCCATGGGAACAGCTAAGAGAGGGATCTGACATAGGGAAGAGATGGATGGCAGGTGGCTGTGATTACTGATACATATGATCCCTGCATTGATGACCACCGATGTTTGCCGTAACCAATAAACAGCTCTATATTGAAGATGTTGCCTGAGAGTCATCTCTACATGCCAACAGGTATGTATTAAGAATGTCAACGAGAGGGCGGGTGCATGGGTTGTATTTTGGGGGCTTTCTACACTTCATAGGTTAAGTGGCACATGCTGGGGTGTAAATTATACTGTAGCGAGACACAGGTGTTTTGTAACTTTAGAGGCAAATGTTATTTCCAGGATAAAAAGAGAAATATTTAATACATCACAAATATCAAATTACAGTGATCTGCAACCTTTGGCTCTCCAGGTGTTTTGGACTACAACTCCCATCAGGCCTAGCCAGCATAGTCAATACTGGGATCTCACGGGAGTCGTAGTCCAACACATCAGGAGAGCCACAGGTTTGCAGATTAATGGAATAATGATGACTGACACTGAAAATAAAGTAGCCGGAAACAGCAAAACAAGTAGGAAAGCATCAGGGGAAGATGTATGAATGCTCTGCCGCTGATGACCAACTGAAGGACCTTGCTGGTTGCCATCTGGAAATCTTCCTACGCACGCGCAGGGCATGTCATGCAGTTTCTACTCACTATCTGGACCAGTTACTCTGTGTCTGCAATATCCATCCATCGCCCACCAATCGAACCCTCCTCTGCCATGCAGAGGAGGGTTCGATTGGTGGGCGATGGATGGATGCAGTGCAGTACTCATCTGTTCCACCACCTGTCTTTGTTCAAAGGCTTGTGCCTTGATCCATTTCTGCATCAAGCTGTCCTGGTGACTAGACATGTCCTGTAGACAGAAGGCCTGTATAGGAAGCTGAAGACCATGGTTCAGGGGAGACCTGGCCCATAGCCTTGATCATGAGCTTCTGAATATGACTTGATGTCCCACTCCTGCTGTCCTTAATGGCATGACAGACAGGAAAGTGACGATCGGGAGGGTTGCCCCGAGCATTCGCCACTGTTTCAGATTCATTAATTGCCTTCCAGCCATCAACCTTCCGTTTTACGTGCCTCTTTCACCATCAGTACCCTTAGAAACGTTGTCAACTGGGCCAAACACTTTATTGAAGACGTATTGCTTTACTCTCAGTAAGATTACAAGATGACGTCACCTCAATGGGTACTCTTTTCCCGTCTCTAGGCTTTCCTTCTTTCGTCAATTGTATTGCATGAAATGTAGTCTTGGGTCACTCCAGTTAAATAATATGGATGTAAGTAAAAATGGATGCCAAATCAAAGCCGGGAACTGTACTTCAGAGCTCATGGGGCCATGGCGTCATCTGGAAACCATAGGGTCAGGAATGATGTGACTTCAGGCCACTTAGCCTAGTCTTCCGTAGCCATCTGTTTGATGGCACAGTGCTGTGTGGAATGCCTGGCTGAGCTGCCCTTCTACTCCTAAAGAGTATGGGTGAAATGTTCTTTACTGAAGTCACAAGGGTGGTCCAAGGTCAGTACTCCATCGTGGTGGTAGGTAACTCTGCATGTGTCTGTCTTTTGGGAAGATGTTATTGGTGTCTATTTGATTGTGGCATTCTACCTCTGCCCAGTGTCGGTTCCTGTATGCTCTGCCCTTTTTTCCAGCCTTAAGCATTCCTCGGTACATGATTCAGCCCTGCTGTTCACCCTCGCCAACTTGCTGTGCTGTCTTTCCATAGTCCTGTCAGTCACCACCTGTCTGCTGGTGCTGAAAGCAGCAAATCTTTTCTAAACGACGGACATGTAATGGTCAATTTCGGAGGTTGGTGCTAATGGAACAGCCACGTTGCCGGAAGGCCACCCATGAGATGGCTATGTTCTCAAGAGGACCAATTGAATGGCTAAATTTTCAGAAGAGCATCTGCCATAGGAATATGTTAGCAGTGAAACCAATCCCTAGGACAATCCCTCACAGTAAATCCATTGGATATCTTTATTCTCAAAACCAATCCCTGGGACAATCCCTCGCAGTAAATACATTGGATATCTTTATTCTCAAAACCAATCCCTAGGACAATCCCTCACAGTAAATCCATTGGATATCTTTATTCTCAAAACCAATCCCTAGGACAATCCCTCGCAGTAAATCCATTGGATATCTTTATTCTCAAAACCAATCCCTAGGACAATCCCTCGCAGTAAATCCATGGGATATCTTTATTCTCAAAACCAATCCCATGGACAATCCCTCGCAGTAAATCCATTGGATTTCTTTATTCTCAAAACCAATCCCATGGACAATCCCTTGCAGTAAATCCATTGGATTTCTTTATGCTCAAAACCAATCCCTGGACAATCCCTCACAGTAAATCCATTGGATATCTTTATTCTCAAATCCAATCTCTGGGACAATCCCTCGCAGTAAATTCATTGCATATCTTTATCCTCAAAACCAATCCCTGGGACAATCCCTCGCAGTAAATCCATTGGATATCTTTATCCTCAAAACCAATCCCTGGGACAATCCCTCGCAGTAAATCCATTGGATATCTTATTCTCAAAACCAATCCCTGGGACAATCCCTCGCAGTAAATGCATTGAATATCCTTATTCTCAAAACCAATCCCATGGACAATCCCTTGCAGTAAATCCATTGGATATCTTTATCCTCAAAACCAATCCCTGGGACAATCCCTCGCAGTAAATCCATTGGATATCTTTATTCTCAAAACCAATCCCTGGGACAATCCGTCACAGTAAATCCATTGGATATCTTTATTCTCAAAACCAATCCCTGGGACAATCCCTCGCAGTAAATCCATTGGATATCTTTATACTTAAAACCAATCCCTGGGACAATCCCTCGCAGTAAATCCATTGGATATCTTTATCCTCAAAACCAATCCCTGGGACAATCCCTCGCAGTAAATACATTGGATATCTTTATTCTCAAAACCAATCGCTGGGACAATCCCTCGCAGTAAATCCATTGGATATCTTTATTCTCAAACCCAATCCCTGGAACAATCCCTTGCAGTAAATGGGACAATCCCTCGCAGTAAATCCATTGGATGTCTTTATTCTCAAAACCAATCCTTCTCAAACGTGTCCCCCCTTGTCACAGGTTCAGTCTCAAGAGACGACACCTAGCACACCCAAGTCCTTAGGAAAGCACCCATAGAACGGGAAACTGGAGACGGCTTGGTTCTCAGAAAGCCACTCATTGGATGATTGGGTTCTCGGGAGACCACCCTTGCGATGTCAGGAAGGCTCTCTTGTCTAAACTCTCAGCAAGCTAATGTTGCAAAGGCCAGCTACATTCTTAAGAGGGCACCACGGTAGAGCTATTTTATCAGGAGTGCATCCATGGGATGGCAAAGTTCTCCGTACAAGGGACTGTACAGCTGATGCCTCATGAATGCACAAGCCATATTGATAAATAGTTACATACACCCGCCTAGACACACCTACACATAAAATCACACACAAACACACACACATGCCCACACCAAGATTGACAAACCACTAGTAACGGCGACAGCAGGCAGAGCGCACGCACACACGCACGCACACGCACACATGACTCAACGTCACCGGGACACGACTTTCCCAGCCCTTGTCTTACCTCGGTTTGAAGCCCAAGTTGTTTGATTGATGTTAAACAAGACCACAACCCCAAATTAACTTGTTGAGGAATTTGGCAGAGGAAAGCCTTAGAAATATTCCATGGCAGGGATCCTTTCCAGCCAGGCATACATTAGATATTTATTATTAAGGTTTGTTTGCACCCGGATACCTCGCGCGTTGTTAAATAATTGGAATCCTTCACATCCTTGTTTGTAGTGGTGTAGGTATATTTTATTGTAATACTAAGTGGTCAGCCGACATGTGTTTCGACCTGTACGGGTCTTTATTAAGGCTGAAATAGTTACATTTAAAGACGGTTAATGTAACATTGTGATACGCTGTGAAAGTGATAAGTGCACATTGTGGTCAACATGTGAATATAGATTTGTAGGGTGAATGTTGCATTAGATTTCCAATGTTTACATGGTTTTCATGTTATATACAGTCAAGAGGGAGGAAGGAGAGGCAGGAACAGAGAATGTATTGTTAGTATAGCATGCTGGTATATTCTTACTAGGTTTGGTCATGCATGAAGCCAAATGGGTGAAATACCCTGACCCGGTAGGCCTTACCTAAACCGTGTATTGCATTGTTGCCAGTTGGCGGGATTGTTGAGAGTTGGTATCCTGTTGGATTGGAGTCTGCCCGGTTCCGCTTGGGTCTAGGGAGGAAGGGTTTAGTGGATTAGCTTCTGAGTAATAGTCGTCCCATGTGGGAGTGGGCCTCTGCTAAGTGAAAATGCTGTGCTGGATGGATGGTATGGCCATTAGCAGAGAGGTGGGTGATGGAAGCATTGGGAGGATCATGATAGAGTACCATGGTAGTGTCCCTGGGATTGGTGATCCTCAATTTGGGGTGACCTGGTCATAGGATCTTTGTGGCAGCAGCCTGGGCTGTGGGATTTCTATATAGTTAACATTTCAACTATTTGTATAGATTGGGTTATCTATGCTGAGTCAAGGTTTTCCTTAAGTTTATACTTAGAGTTTACAAATAGTTTCTAAATACGAGGGGGAAATTCCCTCAGCATAGTTTTACACTGGAATCAACCATTATGGCATGGAACCAGTGCAGTGGGATGGCATTCTTAGACAGTCTCTGCTGTTTTCCTTACTTGGCTATTAGCCCTTGGGTGAATTGAGCTATCTATGCTGGGTCAAGGTTTGCCTTAACGTTATATACTTGGAGTTTTCAATTAGTTTCTAAATATCAGGGGGAGCGGTTCCTTCAGCGTAGTTTTGCATTGGAATTAACCATTGTGGCATGGAACCAATGCAGTCGGGTGGAGTGTTTAGACAGCCTCCTCTGTTCTCCTTACCTGGCTATTAAGCCTTCAGTGACTCGCTGTGATCGCGTCCTGATGGCTAGTGAGGCAGGGGTGAGGTCAGTGGTTTGCAAATTATAATGTGCTTCAGAAAAACAGTTGAGCAATTTCATGAACTGCATCTAAAAAAACATTTTCATTTTCTGCTTTAAAATTACCAATACCTTGCAGGTTGCTGCTCCTGTGTTAAGCTCCAGCAGCACAGAAACTAAAGATACTACTATGAACAGTTCCTTATCAGTCAATGGCTGGTGTCATAGCAAGTCTCAAGCAGGCGACTTGAAAGGGTTGTCACAGCATTAAGTGCTGCAGTGGCAGCTGGAATTCTGCTCTGTGTTGCATCAAGCAGCAGGCAGTGTGACGTCACAACTGAATTGTAATAACTGGGTTAAGGGCAGAGATGTACCAGGGGAAACGTGAGTCGAGAGATTGTGCGGTGTGTGGTGTGCCTTAGACTGTGGGACATTTTCTGCTTAGGTGTGAGAGACATGTTGAGGAGAGAGAATTGATGAGGGTTCGGTTGTCTGCGCTGGGTGTGGCTGAGCTGAGTGGGAAGGCTTTGCTGGGAGGTGACGGGGTGAGAGGCAGGAGAAGGAACAGTGTGATGTTGGATTTTGTGAGGCAGACTGGGCAGTGGGAGGAGTTGTGAGTTTAGGGGAGCAAGTTACTGATTGGTGGGTCTGGTGCACATCATCCTTTAGGATGGGGAAGCGGCTGTGTGGATCCGCCCATGCATCCGATAATTAAGAAGAAGAAGAAGAAGTACCAGGGGTTATGGGTCATGAAGACCAAGTTAAAGGCCCGAGCACAGCACAAGGCATACAGGGCCCATTACTCCAGTTACGGCCAGAGGGCGTGGTCTATAACGCTATTATATAATATATTATTTTCCATCACAGCACCAGCGATCCTCTGGGGGGCAGGAGCCCAGTCTGCATGGCCCCTACTGCATCCCTGCTGCAGGAGAATCAGCGACTCACCCACCAACATTGAGCCGACCTGGGTAAGGCTTAACATTGTGCATTTAGCACTTTCCAACTTACCCCAAGGCTAGCCAGCACCCTCTGGGCTCTATACGCCACATTTAATTTTGTTTTGGCCCCCGCAATTGCATTGATGCACGAGGCGCATCAGAGAATGGCAGCCGCACTAGTTGTTTATGTGGTCGCCAAGCAACAGTTGAAGTCGAGCCTCGCCGCCCATTGGCTCAACGCAGTAAGATCCTGCACTCGGCCGTGCCAGAAGGCATCAGCCGGCCCTCCCACCAAGGATATCCCTGTATGTGTCTGTCCGTGCGTGGCTATCTGCCATCACCCAGTCAGGCCGCCAACCTGCCCCACTAGATGATTCCCACATATGAGTTCCCAACCCGCCCAAACCCCCCTCCGTAAAGGAGGGTCTCCTTCTACTGGACCTACCTACAAACAATGCTACCGAACTTGCTGCGCATGGACCCCTGTTAGGGTTGGCTCTTATACTTGCGTGTGTGCTGAGCCAGATTTGATGTCATTATCAGAATTTAGGCCCTGAGTGTGGAGTGTGAGGTTAGAATGTTTGGAGTTGAATTGGTTCTAACCCAGGCAGTTACAATATGTGAGCCTGGGTGGTGGGAGCCAGAGGGCTCTTGTCCCTTATCCTCTTCATCTCTTAATTACCTGATTACATCTGATCCTGTAACTAAGAATCCTAATAAAGTAACCATTAAGCGTACCTGGCCTGAGTATCCTGAGTGTACCTAGGAGTGAACCCTATGACCAAGAGCCGGTCATAACAATTGGCGACGAGGATGGTCCAAGGAATGGTGAAGGAGAGACTTGGAGTGGACATCATGAAAGCAGAGAGAAGCAGGTACCTGTGTGATGTCATGCGAGAGAGAATAAGAGACTCTGCTGCGGGGGGTGCAGGCAAGAGGACAAGAGACTGTTTGGAGAGAGGGAGAGCCCACTGCCCCCCATGGACTGTTTAGCACCCACCACCCAGGGCTGTTGAGTTGGGCAGCCTGCGCAGGAGTTGTGAAAGTCAGCCGGTTCATTATTTATACACTCCCTGGCAGTAGCGGTGAGAGAGGGAGGCTAAAGGACTGCTCAGCCAAAGGTATTCTGGAAGCTGTGTCAGTAATGGTGACCTTGGTGATATTATGGGACTGTACTGCCTATGTGACAAGGTGTTTCAAGTGTGCTGTCCTTAAGGAGACTTTCTTGGGAACAGAGGAAGAGGTGGCAGCATTTTAAGTGTTGATGAAGTACGAATGCTTCACAACCAGATATTACAGCAGAGGAACCGTTAGGAGCTGCGGTGCTCCGTGGTTCGCTGAGGACAGCGGCTGACTGATGACGTCAGTAAAGGTGCCTGGGGTGCTAGCGATCGTTAGGAATGTTGCCCTTACCTGGATTCGCTCCATTCATGGTGCCTTAGTGCGTGTTGCTGCCGTCATGATACGCGGTGTTAGGAGGCTGTTGGAACTCAGCTAGAGTAAAGGACCCTTGTGAACGTCGATGCGTAACAAGGAAGTCTGTTCGTTCATGGTAACAGATCTACAAAGCAGTCGGAGTGGGTCAATACGGGGTAATGAAGAAACGCTGAAATGTTGTGGTATGCTGTGAGTAATACATCCTCCAGAACGCCCACGTAGGTTCCAGCGTCATGAGGAGATGAAGAAGTGCACGTTTTTTTCCTCAGGGATAAATTAACAGCGTCTCTGTTTCCGCCGAAGAAGATTGTAATGGAGCTTGGGGTGTATGCTGGGTGGATTGGACAGCGCAGCCAAGAAGTTTCCAATGTTGCTAAGGCAAGTAGTTTGCCCGTGGAGTGAGGTGAACGCCCCGCTTCGGGAAGGCTCCCTTTGTCCATTAAGTGAGCTGCACAGCATCTGTCATGGACATTCCATTTTAATGTATTCTCGTTTATTGGACGCAATGCAGAAATGGATGGCAGTATTTCTGAGCCATCTATATCACACACTCTGTGAAAGAGTAGCACCAGGTATCCATTTAGGTTTTTCTGGAATGTGTCAAGCGTAACATCTTGAAGGTCTCATTGTTACCGCAACCGCATGGGTGTGTTAATATGGACTTTGTCATTGGTTCCTACCATGGTTTTTACCATGTGCCTGAGACTAGTAGAAGAGTGCGTTTTTCACGATTGTGGGTTGAGTATGAGAAAATAACGGTCATAATGTAAGTGAGTCAGTTATATCGTTCTTTCAAGCATTACAAGTGACAGTCTGATCTCTTTAATGGGGCAACTGTGGCCTTTGGGAGTATGAATAATGTATTCATATGGATGTTTAGTTCTAACAACTTTGAGGCACTTTAGGTTATCCCTGGTTGGCGAGTGTGAGGTATGTGGTTTGGTGCATGTTCAGGTTGGTGCATGATCAAAGAAATGTTTTCCACATTAGGATTAGCATAACGTTTTGAGGCATTTCAGCAGTTAGAGTTGCCTGTGCTTTGGCAACATGGACTTTTAGGAAATGAGATCTGCATTTTATAATGTGATTATTCACATGTCAATGCAATGCGTAGTATACCCATTTTGAGGCATCCTAGGTGTGATGTGGCGTTTGTGTGCATTGGTTTCCAACTTATGATTTCTGCTAGTGTGACTGCAGCGCTGCTTAGCAGTTAACATTCTTTGTGGGGGTTGTGTGTAGCGTGTGTATCTGTGTCTGATGTATGTTTTGTAGTAGTATGTGAGAGTTTTGGGCCAGTTTAGTGCATGACCAAGGAGTGGTCAAGTAACTCTGCGGAGTTGGTGGTGTTGTGTGTGTGTGGCCCTGCGAGGTCAGATACGAATATACTAGTGACCGGCTCTTCCATACCAGCACACTAGTGGCCGGCTGGTATGGAAACTTGTTGGAGCTTTTGATGGGTGTTGGTTAATGACTCTGCGGGGTCCAGAGGTATCTAGTAGGAGACTAGTACCAGAAGCTTTGGGAAGCTTTGATGTTGTAGTGATTAGTGGCTCTGCGGAGTTCACGTGAAGCTTTGATGTTGTTTTGGGTTGTAGCTCTGCGGAGCCCAGAAGCACCTAGCAGCTGAGTAGTGCCGGAAGCTGTGTGAAGCTTTGATGTTGCTTTTGGTGACCTTATGGAGTTGTTAGGGTCCAGGGATTTTGTTTGAAATTCTGAAGATGCAGGTGACATTGAATCTTGTGTTTTCATTTCTTGAACTTTAGGTGACTTCTGGGATTGTTCTTGAGTTTTTCTTGATCAATTTCAGAAGCCTGGCAATGTTTCATCTGCAGCTGTGTTCACGTTGGGGTGATTTGATTGGTTTGAAGGGCTCATTTGTCTGGCCAACATTTGCAGCGTTATGCTGATTGACTATACAGATTGACTACCCCTCTCTTTTAGTCCTGTATGGAACACAGGTAAGGGTCAAAAGTGCACCCTTTTGTTTTATTGACAAGGTGTATACCTTACTCGGAAGAAGTTGTTCAAGCAATACAACTTTTACAAAAAATCAATCTCTTTTTATTTTCATAAAACCATATTAAAAAACATTAGAAACATCTGTCAATAGTGATACTCAATCATACCATTCAGTCATCATATTTCTGTTCTAACAGGGGAGTGCTAAAGTTTGAAAAAAGTTTTGGCATAACAATAATTGTGAATATGCGTACAAGACATAGGAAAAATAAATTGGATTTTCCCTTCTCAGTCAACATATGTTTCGGCCCGTTATAGTACACCACTTATGTCAACAGTGATTACACAAATAGGTGTTAGGCCATCTTCAGGACAACGGTTACTTCTAGAAGATCAATCTTGTTCCCCATTTCACAAAACGGCACATCTACAAATATATAATTATACATACATTAGTATAAACAAAAGAGAAAGAAATAATGCTTCCCAATGGAACTACTTCAAGGCAATGGCTAGTATCTATTATTCTGGACACAAACACTGAACCCACCTATGGTCCATAAAATGTGATTTGGACTATTGAGCTTAATTGGACACTTGGGTGTTGCAGTAATTTAACATCACGTGTCCACTTTCCTATGTACAATGCAGAAAAAGAATCAATCAGTTTACTGTTTAGGCTGATATATAAAAAAGATGAAATGCGTCTAATTAGCAACCAACAACTTACAAAAAAACGCGCTTTTCTATTTAAATGTCTTTTTGACCCGTCTCGATTTATGCCGGATTCAGCAAGGGTCCATTCAATGGCATGGAACCTTGATTATTTGAAAACAGCACGGACAATGGTTCCGATGGCTGATGTTCTGCCTGAATGTAGGAAAAACCAAATGTGTTCATAAAAAACTTTGTGAAACTGTTATTACAGATTCATTTTGAATTATGCTACTTCTACTGTCTCCTAAATAATAGAGAATAATAAGTCAAGCTAAAAATGCTGGCTTTACAACCGTTCAACAGATGTTAAGTTAGTGCACTTAATACGTGCAGCAATTTATTATACCATCTCTGGATGCTGTTAGTCTTATCTCTAGTTTTAGTAAGTGACAGTCACTGTGAAAACAAGATCGTATCTTGGACCAGAGCTGGCGCAAATCCTAAATACTTCAACTTTGCATTGCGTGAGAACATTAGTAACGTTCTGATGAATACACATGTTAAACGAGCTATTCATCTTTGTATGCGAAAAACACGCCTGCTACATCTTAATTAAAACACAAATTCTAAAGCAATGTGTCTGTGTGTCATCTGGCGGCGTTCCAATCAATCCACGTGTTAAACAAGCTATTCATCTTTGTATGCGAAAACCTTGCGTGCTACATCTTACTACAAAGCAGAGATCCTAAAGCAATCGCCTGTGTAGTATCTGGCGGCATTCAGTTCAAGGAACTTCTAGGGTGCTTACCTTTGTCAGTAACGAATACACATCAGAGTGGAACAACATCTCTTCTCTCGACTGGCGGCAGTACGAACTTCTTCTTCTTCTTAATTAACGAACGCGCGGGCGGACCCACGCAGGCGCTTCCCCATCCTAAAGGATGATGTGCACCAACCCCACCAATCAACACACAGGCCACACTTCCACACAAACCACCATCTACCCAACCACAAACAACCACACCCCCCAATTCAACACCACCAGCCACCCTACCGCCAACTACACCCCACCAATCCACACCAACAGACACAACACCCCAAACCCACACCACCCAGCGAGCCCGGAGACCGGCGCGCAGACCCGCGAGACCCCAGCCCGTACGCCTACACATGCGCTTCAGGCGAGGCACCGCGCACTGCCGCCCACCCACCGCAACCAACCCGAGCGACACCCACACTACCACACGAACCTCCAGCCACCAAACCACAAACAACCACCACCCCCAATTCAACACTACCAGCCACCCTACCACAAACCACACCCAACCAATCCACACCAACAGCTACCTTACCGCAAACAAACGCCCCCCCACCAACTCACACCCGGACCCCAGCTCCACCATCCACCCGCCACTTCTAAACGCATCCGCCATCCGCGCAACACCTCTCAACAGCCCAACCACCGTCCCGAAACATGCCGACCGCACTTCAACGTCTAGTCCCCCGTAACAGCATCCCAAGCACTGCAGGCCGAGCGCCACCGGTTGTCAAAAAAGGCAGTACGAACTAAAGAGCCTTATGCTATTTAAAGGTCCATAGAGCATCACGTGACAATTCTTCACGTGAGTCAGTGAGAAAGACGTGCATGCAGGAATGCTGGAACCTGTAGTGTTTCCAGAAATGGGCAGGGCAGTACCAAGAATTATAATGGCTGCAAACCGCATATGAACGGGGTTTTGCTTAAAACTATCATGTTAATTGCGATTCCTTGACTGGATCGATTACGCACCTGTATGAGAACTGGAACTGAATCAATTCCATTATTTTTAGGGCTCTTGCTAATTACCCCTGCGATGTTTCAGGCAGTCATTGAAAGACGTTTCACTTAAAACACCTATTGTTTTTTCATGCAGTTCTTTAAATGGGTCGGTTACGCACCTGCGTAAACTATGGAACTATATTAGTTCCATTGTTTGCGGGGCTCGAAATATTGTAGTAATATTCTGTGTGAGATATCACATATTTATTGTTCCAGTTCATTTAGAAATGTTAGGACATATAGTGCTTCCTAATTAGCAGAAAAACGCAAATTTTTCTTTCTTTTCCTTTTAAAGTTGGAACCCTATAGTGTGTACTGGAGGTCAAAAACTTTTCAACTCCCTCTGTGTGCTGTCTGGCCGTGGTGATTCTCTCTCAACAGAAAAAACATTCCAAGCAGAGAGCACGGATCAGCACTAACCAAGATTAAGCGATGTTTATTGAGCCTAAACGCATATGGAAACAGCCACATTGTTTTGCACGTCAAAAAAGGGCTTATATGCCGAGTAGTTTCAAAAAAGCCCTAGATGTTAAAATGCATGTACAAGAAGGGCGGTAACTCATCTATAGTGACTTAAAGGTAAATTGCATCAAATAAATGCATTCCATTCTACGGCGATCTTTAAGCCGTATTTGACTGTATCAAGATAATAAATCCATTTCTGCTTGCACCGGGTGAGAATCAGGTCCATATTTCCTCTCTTGGGGACGGTTTTATGACCTGAATGACGCACCATAATAAATCGGTATCTTTATGTTGTTTATGGATATAATGTGCCACTGAAGGTTTGTTGTCCATTTTATTGCGAATACAGGATTTGTGCTCACAAATTCTTTTCCGTACCTGTCGTTTAGTTTTCCCTATAGACACAAGGTTACAAGGGCATTTTATGGCATATATAGCCCATTTTGTCAGACAATTAGTGAATGTCGTAAGCTTAACTGTTGTGTTACGCAATTGACTACTTTTCATCATGACTGTTTGAGCACAGACGGAACATTTGCCACAGCGGTGGTGACCCATAACTGGTGGTAGACCCCAAAGTTGAGTCTGAGTAGTTGTACCCATGGGATTGTTGGGGTAAATATGAACAAGAGAATCCTTAATGTTTCATTGTCTTTTAAAAGCGAAACGGGGAACCGGTGGATTAAAGTCCTCTGTCTTAATCATATACCAATGTTTTTTAATGATCTTTCTTGGATGGCTACTAATTGGACTATAAATGCTTACACATGTGATTTTATCGTCCGTATTTCGATGTTTGGTTCCAGACATGTGGTTCTATTACTGTGCAATACTCTCTTGTATGCACAGTGAACTGTGTTCTTAGGATATCCTCTATCTTTTAACCTTGTTTTCAAGGACTTTCCATGCTGCTTAAATGTATACACCTTGTCAATAAAACAAAAAGGTGCACTTTTGACCCTTACCTGTGTTCCATACAGGACTAAAAGAGAGGGGTAGTCAATCTGTACTTTATATTTCTCTCTCGTGGTTGTTTAGTGACAGCTGTTTGCCTTCCTTTATTGGTGTGATGAGGTGAGTGATTGGTGATTTGGTGTGTCTGTGTTTGCTTGAATTTTGGATTGGATTTCACAGTGGTATGAGTTGTGAATGTGATTTCTTGGTGACCCGGGTAGATTGTTGGGTTGTTTGTAAGTATCTCGCGTTGTTACGATAGTACCTGGTTTTTCCCGGTTTTGGGAGTTAGTGCTCGGAAAGTGGCAGTTCGAGGTTCCTTTGTGGCAGGGAGGAACGGAAGGAGTTTTGTGTTTGGTTGGTTTTGGTAGTGTTTGATTTGTTTGCCGAGGTGGGCGGTTAGTGCTTGAAAGTGGCAGTTTGAGGTTCCTTTGTGGCAGGAGGGAACGGAAGGTGATTTGTGATGTTTTGATTGGTTAGAAGTGTTGGTTGTGGTGGCTACGACTGTCGTAGCATGTTAGTTAAGCCTGTTGGTTCAACTCCCGGGCTGCTAGTGGAACATGGTTGAGAGTGAGGAGTGTTCTGGTTTTTTGAAACAGTGTTGTGGTCTTTATGCAAGAGGAGGAGGTGTTAGGGTTGCTTCCTCTAAGTGAGTTTGAGGTGTGTTTGTTTGTTGTAGGAAAGGAGGTGTTAGGGTTTGAAAGGGGCCCCTAGGGGACCCTGACGTCTATGTAAACAAGGCGGGTCACCACACACGATAGAGATGCCAGACACGAGGTTGTATTCCCAAAGCTAGGGTTTTATTGAAAAGCAAAAGTCTCAGTTGGCCAACTCGGTCTCACGACCCGCGACGTGTATCTCTAGACCTCGATGGACACAAGACATCAGTTACATATATACAAAATGCATATCAAACAATCAGCTGTGACATGGTTAACACCCCCCCTTTATTGGGTTTCTTTGAACTTGGTGTGATGATGGACATCTCCGGCCACTATGACACCTTCAAACATCTATTCTAGTAACAATTTGCAATTTGTGAGTGCGAAGGCATCTTCGGTTATTGAATAGAACATGGCGCTTCTGTTCTTGGAAGCGAACTACATACGGGGGGAGTTGCATTCCGGACTTTACTATCTATCAGGTGCTATTCGCGTCCTGGGAGCTGACATGCTCTAGCGGGCTCAGCAAAGGGGGGCCATTAGAACAGCATAATTCAAGCCTTTAGCGGTATTATTCTAACATATTCTACCATATAACGAGACTGGCTGGCAGCTGTGAAATGATTAAATGCCCTGCAGCTCTGCTTCAAGGCTACATTCGGGAGGGAGCCGGGCATTCTTCCTGGTGCTGCCTACGTTTGTGTTTCAGCAAACTCTTGTTATCCTCACGGCCCTGCGACCTTGTCCTTTTCACATACAGACAACAATGTTCCACAGTCGAGCAGTGTAAGCGGAAAATATACTGCGAAGCAATAGGAACAGAAAGCAATGAGCAATGGTTAGAAAACAAAATTGCGATTCTTGTTACATCAAAATGGCCGTTCATTGGCAAACTCGAAAACCTATATTCTGTCGTATCGTGCATGAGATGGTTGGTCCACGGCCACCAAAATGCGTTTGCGGTCTCAAAGTAGAGGTATCCATATTTCTAGACTGACAAACCCTCCTTTGGCCGTATGCCAAACGTCTCATCTATTTATTGAAACCTCCTCTAGTGATGATGAATCTGAAGTACTTATGTCTGAGTCTTGCATGCTATCGTGGACATCATTGTCTTCATCAATATCTATTGCCATCAACTCTTTTACTGCTCTCATCTCATTTGTGTCTGGGCTAGTTCAATCATGAGGTTGTTTTTTCTTTGTTATCATATGCATGCATCCTTCCGTACATCCCTCAGTTACCTCTGCGCAAACTATGGGTAAACAATGTATACAACAACAGCACGTTAGGAATATTCCGAACACCACTACTAATATTGAGATCAACTTCCATCCCCAAGATCGTAGTATTCCCCAAAACCAAGATCCTATTCCCCAGCTCCCTTCTCCCGTGCGGAGTTCAGAGCTTAGAACGTGCATTTTCTTTATTGCTTCAAAGATCGTGGGGGAATAGTCATCGACATAAACGCAACATGCTGATCCCACTATTTTGCAAATTCCCCCACGATCAACCAGGATTACATCGAGAGCCATTCTATTTTGCAGCCTCATTAACCTGATTCCTCTTTCTTCCAACGTCATGTTAAATAATATATCTGTTGTTGTGTTTATTGTATTCTTTAGGATTCTGAACAGTTGCCTTATATTATAGGAGTTCACTATCTGCCCTAAGAATGGAATGAATGATTTTGCTACATCAGTTGCTATTAAAACACCTTTGTCAGTCCTTCTGACCCTAGTTCTGGATAATCTGGCCATGGCTGCTGTTTCTAAGAGGAATACTCCTGGGAACAGTAGCCCTAGGTAACATGTACCTCCCCAGTTTCTGGGCAACCAAGGGTATGCTTTCTCTCCACATATAAAATAAACTGGATCACCTACGTATACTGGTTCTATTTCCCATTTTAGTACCACCGTATTCATACAACCAGTATATGTTCCGACTGAGAAAGAGCCTTTCTTTTTTAGACAAAAAGGGACAGTTCTTGGGCTATAATTCACCATGTAAGAAGGGGGAATTGCATCTTTGTCCCCTTCTGTTCTTACACGACACGTCATTACAGATGTTTTTTCTGGCGGGGACAATCTATCTCGTCTATTTTGTCGTGTTATCTTCCGTGTACTTTTCCTCGTGGGCTCTGGGGCTATTATTTGTGCTTTATGGAAAATGGAACAACCCAGAGGCTTCATTATTATCTCCTCAAACTCATTCATGTTGGTTCTGTCTAATTGACCCGTATTACTCTCATTCCACTTCCCATAGAACATTGCACCTAAAGATGCACTACATGCAGAACTTAATGGTAATGACTGCACATACCACCCTATTCCTTTTCCGGCATGCTGTGGTAAATGGGCACATAGCCAGCAGTTTGTTTTCTTCAGGATTGCATGTGTCATGTTCATTATCAGTAGTAAGGTGTTATTTCCAAAACCTTCCCTGTGTTTTTCTTCCATTGGGGGTAGGGTATAAGTGATCACCTGAACCGGGCTTTCAGTAGTGGATATATTAATTACTGGTAAAAACATTTCTAATGGGTGTATTGTTTTTACCCACCATAATATTAGGGCTGTCGATATTGGTGCTACCACGCTCATAAATGCACATTATTATCGTTAGTGCCAGCATGCAATTTGTTTTACCATGCGTTTTCCTTAAACTTATAGTCTTTATAACTGACTCATTCTCAGCGGTGGTGGTGCAGGAGGAGGCTAGAACCGGTCCCGGCATGTTTCTCGTCGTCCTTCTTCTTCCTTATCACAGTTCGTTGTGGATATCTCTCTTCGTCGCGCTTGCTCTGATGCCTATAAGTTCAGTGGAATTCTCACAGTTCAGTTTTGCCTGTCCTTTTTAGACTGGATTCGATTATTCGTTTTTAGGCAAGATCACTTGTCCCTTCTTATACTGCTCAGAGGACCTTTGATCAGTTATCGCCTCAGTATCATGTGCGCCCAGCTTGTCCGCTCTGGTTCCGGACACATGTACTGTTAATCAATTATCTCACTTGCCATAGTACCATGTGCGCCCAGCTTGTCTGCTCTGGTTCTGGACACATGTACTTTTTATGATTTCACTGAGGAGCCGTGAGTCTTGAATTGTCCGATTTGCACAATTTTCACGCTTCTCTCCTCTACACCCCTGGTTCCTTCTCCGTCCATGAGCCGAACCAGAGGTTGACATAAACACCAAAAAAAAGAATGTGGATCACTTTGTCTTCCGAGGCCGCAGGTTGTATCGCCTTGCTCCTGGTATCGTATGATCCGTGAACAGTGCCAGTGTACTTTCAGATTCAGGCTTGAAGTCAGCCTGTGGCGCTACTGCAGGTGCTGGTGTGCGCCGCACCAATGATGCAGATCCGTTTTTTGGCGTGCTGGCAAGTGCTGGTGGGCGCCAAAGGGGTACACGATTTGGTTTTGCTGGTATCTGCAAGGCAGATTTCACGTCGGTCAGCAGTGATGTCGATTCTGCTGGGCAACGTTGCGGCACTCTTTGCCTTTCCCCCTTTTTGGCAATTGTCTCAGGCTTTGTTTCGAGTTTCACTTCTCGTTTTGGCAGATTAGGTGGCTGCTCACTGGCAACAATTTCTTTCGTTTCTGGGACCGCTGTCTCTTTCCGGTCCTCAGTATCAGGCAAGACTTTCAGTGCAGTTGGAATCTTTTTGGCATGGGTGGCATGGATCCACAACTTCCTTCCATCCACCCGTATTGCCATCTGCGTCGCCAAAAGTACTTGATGGGGCCCGCGCCACCTAGGTGCTAATGATGACTTTCTTTCAAAGTTTTTTAGCAGCACCCAGTCTCCTGGCTCCAGCGCGTTCCATTATACCGTACTGGTAATGCCTCCTGCACCTGCTGATGAATCAAACGCAATTTCTGTATTAAAAGGCCACAATAAGTACTAAGCACAGGATGGTCTATCTCACTAAGTCGTTTTGGCTGAGGTGCGCACCAAACATTCGCTGGCCTCCCCATTACGATTTCGTATGGGGAGAGCTAAGTTTTAGCCTGTACAGACGTATGCATGCATAATAGTTCTATTGGTAATGCATCCACCCAACTCAACTTGCTTCCCGCACAAATCTTGCTAATCTTTGATTTAAGAATCCCGTTGTGCCTCTCCACAAGACCGGCAGAACTCGGATGCCTTGAACTACGGAATCTCTTATCAATCTGGAGACCAGCACATATCTGTAATACCACTGCACCCACAAAATGCGGTCCATTATCAGACCATAGGACCCGGGGCAAGCCAAATCTGGAAAAATACTCCTTCAACATTATTTTTGCCGTACTTATTGATGTGCAATCTTTTAAAGGATATGCCTTTAAAAAAAGGATATGCCACTTACTGAATGCACAGATTACCACCAAGACATATTTTAAGTTTTGACACCTCTCCATCTCTATGAAATCAAAATGAACTTCCTCAAACGGCATGGAGGGCGGGCCAAAACTCCCTGTTGGTGTCACTGTTCCCTTTCCTACATTGTGTTGTAAACACGTGAAACAGTTCTGCACCAACCTTTCTGCATTCTTTTTTATGTTTGCTTTCTGCCATACTGTAGAAAGGTGCTGTATCATTTTCTTGGTACAGATGTGCGTAGGACTGTGGGCCATTGTGACCATTGCAGTCACATATGAATTTGGCAACATCCAGTTTCTAGTTCCCTTGTCCACCCAGCAACCCTCCAAATCCAACTCAGCAGAGCCCTCTGCCCATCCCTGTATTTCATCGGCCGTAGCCTCGGCCTGCATTTCTTTGACAGCCGCAACTCCATCTTCCATCAAACAGGGTACTTCCTCTCTCTGAACCGTCATCATCCTGGTATTCAAATCAGCGGCAGTTTGTTTCGCAATTCTGTCTGCAAACGCGTTTCCCTCTCCTATTTTGCATGTTACTTTTTATGTGCCTCGCATTTCACTATTGCTAGGCGCTTTGGAAACGTGAGTGCAGACAGCAATCGTACAATCAAAGGGCCATGTTGAATTCTGGCACCATGTGATGTCAGAAACCCTCTCTCAGCCCAGAGTCGACCAAAGTTACGAACCACTCCAAACGCGTACTATCAGTATATATATTCACATTCAAATTTTCAGAAATCTCGCAGGCTCTGGTTACTGCTATTATTTCCGTGGCTTGTGCTGAATTATAGGGGATTCTTTTACTTTCTACAACACTCTCTAGGGTAGTGATAGCGTATGCGGCAGTTGTCGTGCCATCTGGTAATTTAAAACATGAGCCGTCACAAAATAACTCTCCATCCGGCTCTTTCTGTGGAATATCACTTAAATCAACTCTTCCCTTGGTTTCTCCCTCAGTGACCATTAAGCAATCGTGGCGGGGGGTGATTCATTCTTCCCAATTTCTTTTATGGTTAGTGGCATTAATTCTGCAGGATCCAAAGCGCTACACCTCATGATTTGGATATGGGGCGCGAACAAGATAATCTCATATCTTGTCAATCTAGCAGAGGTGAGGTGTTGCGTCTGTGTTCTATTTAATAGGACATCTATGGCATGTGGCACCATCAGAATTAAAGTGTGCCCCTATACCATCCCTTCCGTTTTTTTCACTGACGCAGCAGCCGCTGCGACAGATCGCAAACATCGTGGTAGTGCACGCACTACAGGGTCCAGCACAGAAGAAAAATAGCCGCACGGCCTATTTCTTCCACCTTGTTCCTGTGTCAAAACCGCCAGTGCACATCCTTCACTTTCACACACAAATAGTCTAAAAATGTTCTCATAGTTCGGTGTGCCCAAAACTGGAGCCGAGCATAATGCAGTTTTCAATCCATCAAATACTCTCCGGCATTCCTCATCCCATTACAAAGGCATAACCGCATCCTTTCTAGTTAAATTCACTAATGGTTTCACAATTAACGAAAAATTACCAATCCATTGTCGGCAATATGAAGCCATGCCTATTATGGCTCTGACTCCTTTCCGTGTCTTTGGAATAGGCATACAAGAAATACTTTCTATGCGTTCTGGCGTTAGTCTTCTCCCTCCTTTAGAAAGTAGGTAGCCCAAATAAGCCACCTCCTTTCGATTATACTGAAATTTCTTCAAACTAGCTTTATGGCCATGTGCCGCTAGGTGTGACAGTAGTAATACAGTCCTTTCTTTACAAATCTCCTCTGTGTCTGCAGCTAGCAATAAATCATCTATGTATTGCAAAAGTGCACAACCCACGGGTAATTCCAGCATGTCTAGCTGTTCTTTTAATGCTCTACTGTAAATACTTGGACTTTCCGTATAACCTTGCGGAATCCGCGTAAATGTAAATGATCGTCCTCCTAATGTGAACGCGAACAAATATCTACTGTCCTTGTCCACTGGAATACTAAAGAATGCATTTTTCAAATCTACTACACTAAAATATTCTGCTGAAACAGGTATCATTGTCAATATTGTAGTGACGTCTGACACTAGAGGAAATTGCGGATCTACTACCTTATTCAATGCGCGTAGATCAATTATGAAACGGTATGGTACCTCATTACCTCCTTTTTTATAAACTGGAAGAATCGGGCTGTTGCATGTACTGCCTGTGATTTCCTCTATTACCCCTAATTTCACCAAATCGGTAACAATACTCTTCAATCCTTTCTCACCTTCAACTGAAATTTTGTATTGGGGTATTCGCGGTAGGGTAATACCTTCTTTTAAAATAATCTTTACTGGCTCTATCTTTAAACATCCCACATCGTTGTCATGCATTGCCCATATACAGGTTGGCACTTTATTTAGTTTCCCTGGTAATGCTTCGGACATGAATTCTGACACAGGGGCATTGTGTGGCCATATCGTTAGAAACACTCCATCTGCCGTGCAATGTATAACAGAACCTAGTTTTTTCAACAAATTTAATCCCAACAAATTTTCTCCACAATTTTCTGTTAGAAGGAAAGGACAATGTTCAGTAAATGGTCCTATGGTAACTGGGACTGGTTTGGACACTGGGTTTATGACTGGTGTACCTGCGAACCCTACGGAAATATTCTTTTGGCCTGACAGTGGTATATTCGGAACCAAGTGATGGTCTATTGAACACTTCTGTGCTCCTGTATCTACAAGAAAGCGGTGCTCCTCATTCCCGACCCTCATTTCTACGCAGGGTCCTCTCTGATTCACGGGAATAGACACTGGTTCCGACCCCTGTCCTGGGCTGTCCTATTGGGGAAATAACACATCGTCCGATGTGTAATCATTGCTATTACTGTAATACGTGTTTGGCTGTGTATCGAAAACATTTCCACTCTTCCCTCTATTTCCCCCACTCTGATTTCCATATTGTTGATTTTGCTGTCCCTGACTCTGGTTTGGGGCATTTTGGTTTTGGCCTTGGTTTTGATTACCTCCGTTATTATGATGCTGCTGCATACTATTCCTATTTGGTCCATTCGTTCCTGGGTGTCCTCTATGCTGTCTCCTCTGACCAGACCCATTTCTATTCTGTAGATGCGGGCATTGCGCTCGCCAATGTCCTTCCTCTTAACAATATGCACACTGATTCAGCCCCACTGTTCCCCCATGCATATTCGAACTACTCCTTTATTGTGCGTTCCCTTGTCCTCTATTATGTCCTACTACTTGCTGCAATAGTACCTGTGTTCTAATTAGACATTCCTTCAAGTCTGCCCGACCTGTTTTAGCAACGATAATTCGTTCACCATCTCCTTCTGCTCCGCCGATGGTAACTGCTGCCGTTTATTATGCGACCCCTTTTCCCCCTTCCCAGGTCTCCCGACTGGTCTTACTTCTGATCTTGGGCCTTGTTTTGTATGGGTCAATATAGTTTCTATCAATTCATCTGCCATGTGTAATTCTCGCTGTGGGTATATCTTTTCTATATTCAACTGGTCACGCCTGCCTGCCCTTCTTAGACTCTCAGTCCACTCCTCCTCTTATTTTTCTTCCGCTACCTCACCTTTTGATTTATGCCTGCGCGCATGCTTTGCTCTGCTTTTAAATCGGAGCATTGCTTCCTTTCTCCAGTCTTTAATAGTCTCAAATGCTGCAGGACGCGCTTTCTTTCTTATCAACACCCTTTCCAAGTTATCTATCCTCCCATCTCAAAACTACCATTAATCGGCCACTGATGGTCTTGTTGCTTTCTGGTTTGCTTTCTGGTTTGCCTATGCCAACTCTTACAGAATATTATCGCACCCACTCCATACTTCACATACATCTCATACGACGGCGTTCCCCCAGGTGGTACAATTTGGCCATCTTCCAAAGATTGTCTACCACAGCGGAAAAACCCTGCTAGGGTGGACAATACCCCAGGCATGTTTCAACCTTCCCCCTGTTAATCAACCTTACCTAGGGCGTTTGATTTTGCAAAGTCAACTCTCAACCAATATCAGGATACTTTGAATCGGGGAATGACTCACCTGATAAATCAAGTCGTCTGTATACTGACGCACCAAAGGACGTCGTGTCTGCGTTTCTTGGCTTCCGCCTCGTTTCTGGACCCTCGCCTCCTTGTTCTCTAGCCAGGCACGTTGATCAGGAATCAGATGTGTGCAGATCTGCAAAGGAGTCTCTCATCACTTTTACAGGGCGCCCTGAACACCTCTTGATCCCGGCTCGATCGTCCCGGCCTCGCCGTTCTCTGCCTTTCTCAATTACAACGTTACGCGAAGGAACAAGTGGGGGAGTGTCCCTATTCGGGCGCCATCTTGAAAGGGGCCCCTAGGTGACCCTGACGTCTATGGAAACAAGGCGGGTCACCACACACGATAGAGATGCCAGACACAAGGTTGTATTCCCAAAGCTAGGGTTTTATTGCAAAGCAAAGGTCTCAGTTGGTCAACTCGGTCTCACGCCCCACGACGTGTATCTCTAGACCTCGAGGGACGCAAGAGAGTGAATTACGTACATCAGTTACATATATACAAAATGCATATCAAACAATCAGCTATGACATGGTCAACACCCCCCTTTATTGGGTTTCTTTGAACTTGGTGATGATGGACATCTCCGACCACTATGACACCTTCAAACATCTATTCTAGTAACAATTTGCAATTTGTGAGTGCAAAGGCATCTTTCGGTTATTGAATAGAACATGGCGCTTCTGTTCTTGGAAGCGAACTACATACGGGGGGAGTTGCATTCCGGACCTTGCTATCTATCAGGTGCTTTTCGCGTCCTGGGAGCCGACATGCTCTAGCGGGCTCAGCAAAGGGGGGCCGTTAGAACAGCATAATTCAAGCCTTTAGCGGTATTATTCTAACATACTCTACCATATAACGAGACTGGCTGGCAGCTGTGAAATGATTAAATGCCCTGCAGCTCTGCTTCAAGGCTACATTCGGGAGGGAGCCGGGCATTCTTCCCGGCGCTGCCTACGTTTGTGTTTCAGCGAACTCTTGTAATCCTCACGGCCCTGCGGCCTTGTCCTTTTCACATACAGACAGCAATGTTCCACAGTCGAGCAGTGTAAGCGGAAAATATACTGCGAAGCAATAGGAACAGAAAGCAATGAGCAATGGTTAGAAAACAAAATGGCGATTCTTGTTACATCAAAATGGCCGTTCATTGGCAAACTCGAAAACCTATATTCTGTCGTATCGTGCATAAGACGGTTGGTCCACGGCCACCAAAATGCGTTTGCGGTCTCAAAGTAGAGGTATCCGTATTTCTAGACTGACAGGTTGGCTCTTATACTTGCATGTGTGCTGAGCCAGATTTGATGTCATTATCAGAATTTAGGCCCTGAGTGTGGAGTGTGAGGTTAGAATGTTTGGAGTTGAATTGTTTCTAACCCAGGCAGTTACAATATGTGAGCCTGGGTGGTGGGAGCCAGAGGGCTCTTGTCCCTTATCCTCTTGATCTCTTAATTCCCTGATGACATCTGATTCTGTAACTAAGAATCCTAATAAAGTAACCATTAAGCGTACCTGGCCTGAGTATCCTGAGTGTACCTAGGAGTGAACCCTATGACCAAGAGCCGGTCATAGCAACCCCCCACTCAACGTCCCATGCCTGCATACTCTGCAAAGGTAACTGTGTTCTACGCACGTACCCCCACCACGTCCCGGTACACGTGTTCCATATTTTCTGTATCCCTTGACTACCTATCACACGCCGCACCGTTCTATGTTAACAAATGCATTATGCCAGCCTCCAATTAGCACATTCACCATAACTATGCTGCTCCCTTCATATTGGAATTCAGGTAACACATGCTAAGCAAGCACCACCACCACCATCCCTGATTCTCGCAGTATTAGCCACGCTATCTTCTACTATTAGTGCATTAATCCATGTGCGGCTATTAGCCCCACTGTAACTTGATTACCAACGCCACAGTGTATGTCGGTTGTTAGCCTACTGTAATTTTTATGCCAATGCCTCAACTCATGCTTGAATACTAGCCTCACTTCACTGCAAATTGATGACCAGTGCCTTAATTCATATTTTGATATTAGCCCCACTGTAACCTGATTATCAGTGCTTCAGTTAAGGCTACCAGCACACATCTCCGACATGTTGCTTAATCTGCCCTGTTCTCATGCAATGCCACCTACATGCTTCCTCCCTGACCTTCTTACATGCATACCGAACCCACACACGACGACCGCCATCGCGCCTAAGCCACCACTGGGAATACAGACCCCCACACACCCTATACCCACCAACATTAGAAACCAAAGGACAAGCACCCGTCCTCTCCACATCTCATCCACCCGCAAAAAACACCTAGGAAAGTAACCCCATCACTCGCACTCACTTGCCACCAACCGTATGCCAAAAACCCCATGCGTCACCGCCAATAACACTAACGGTCCAACTAAAACAAAAATAGGTAACAGCTCCACCACCCAAATCCAATATGCACTCATCAATGCATGACCAATGTCAGCCCATGCTACAGAGATCCATGAACTCATAACAGACTTGGATCTAGACGTCCTAGCCATCACAGAAACCTGGTTACATGAAGCCTCAGGACCAGCAATCTGCCAAACCCTACCGCCAGGCTACATAATCATCCGCCAAGATAGAATCACCAACAAAGGTGGGGGTTTAGCCCTTATCATCAAGGACACCTTCAACTCCATACAAATAAAATCTGCTACTGCAGACAATTTTGACGCCCTCTCGTTGAAAATATCCTTCTCACCAAACGACACTGTAACTCTACATGTAGTTTACCGTCCCCCAGGCCCTCTTCTCGATTTCCAAGTCAACATCATACACCTCTTGGGTAACAATCTTAAAACCAATACAAGAGCCATCCTCCTAGGAGATCTAAATCTTGGCTTCAAAGACCCGGAAGACAAGAAAGGCAAAACCCTTGCTAAAGCCTTCCCGGAGCTAGGCTTCATCCAACTAGTCAACAACCCAACAAACGTCAAAGTTCGAATACTGGACTGGATAGTTGGTCACAACTGTGCTGCTGACATCAGCTCCAACACTAGAACGTCAATGGACAGACCACCATTTATTGCATTTCCTCATACCCTCTAATACTAGACGTAAACACAGTCCGCCCGTGCCTGCCGCTATGGCCAGGTCAAAAAAACTACTCACCAAAGACAGAATTCTCCCCCTCCTTGAAGTTTCAGCCATAGCACATACACTCTCAAAAAACCCTATAGAACTAGTAGAGCTCTCCAACGCCACTCTTAAAGAAGCAGTAGATGCCGAGGCCCCACTGTAAAAAAAAGATCCAAACATATCAAGCATGCTAACTCTTGGTTCACCCAAGAACTTTTGGACATAAGAGTCGCTAAACGGGTAGCACTAATCGAATGGCAATCATGTCCCTCTGTTTCCTCACGAGATACCTACCTTACAATTGCTAAACAATACAAAAAAGCTATTTCTACAGCCAAAGCATCAGCATACAACCTCAGAATTCAGAAAGCCAACTCACAGTCCAAAGAGATGCCATCTTTAATGAACAGGTCGTTCCCCCCACCTCAACACAACAAACAGAGAAAGATGAAACATGATGTAATAACATCCAACATGCCATGCTAGACAAAATCAAAACACTCCAGGGAAAAAATCAAGACTCAATTCAACAACCTGCCTAAGGTTGCGCCCTCCCTGCCAAAGCCCTCGGCCTCTGGGCCAGCCTCAGGTAGCTCACAGGGCACAAATAAACCTAAACCCTTTGCCTTTAAGGAAGCAACCATACCCGAAGTCCTACTCATTATGAAGCATATCAAACCATCACTCTATAAGGGTGACATCTGCCCAGCCACTTTAGTCAAAGACTGTGCTGTAGCACTGGCACCTGTCTTCACCGCCTTTATTAATGCTTCTATTGCCTCAGGCATCGTCCCACCTTCATTCAAGGAAGCCTTGGTTCGGCCTTTGCTAAAGAAACCCACCCTTGATCCAGACTCTCCCAACAACCGCAGGCCAATCACTACTGTTCCGTTCTTGTTCACCGCCTTTATTAATGCTTCTATTGCCTCAGGCATCGTCCCACCTTCCCTCAAGGAAGCCTTGGTTCGGCCTTTGCTAAAGAAACCCACCCTTGATCCAGACTCTCCCAACAACTGCAGGCCAATCACTACTGTTCCGTTCTTGTTAAAAATCTTGGACAAAGCTGCATATTTCGAGATCCAGTCTTACCTCGAAGCACACAATATCCTTGGTTAAAGGTAATCTGGCTTTCGTCCTCGCCACGGCACAGAGTCAGCTCTGCTAGACCTCAAGAACCAGCTTCTTGAAACCATGGACAAGGGCAAGTCCTCACTTCTCCTACTCCTCGATCTCCTGACTGCCTTTGACCTGGTAGACCACAAAGTCTTGTGCAATCACCTTTCAGAGAATGCTCACTTCTCCCAAGAAGCTACTACCTAGATTACTTCCTTCCTGGAGGGTTAAGCCAAGAGGGTCTTTTCTGACCAGGCATCAGCCACTCCATCCCCCATTGGTTGTGGAGTCCCACAAGGATCTTGCAAATCCCCTACCCCTACAAATTCACTCTACCTCTGTTTAATGACTTAGAAGAGTTTGGCATAGCATTTACTAACTATGCCAACGATGCTCAAATTCTGCTCCCACTATCAGGTGACTACGAGGAAGATCTCAAGACTCTCCAAAAGACATTTGCTATCATCCAGGCTTGGATGGCGGTGAATGGCCTGTGTCTCAACGGGGGAAAAACTGAATAAACTAGACAACAAATACAGTTCCTTTAGCATTAAGAGTGCAGTAATCATAGTCTCTGCTGCAGTAAACAACTTGGGTGTATACTTCGATTCCACCTTATCAATGGAAAGACAACTCAGCTCCATCTAATCATCATCTGCCCTCACTACTAAAATCATCAATGCATTAAAAGCCCATTTATCGCCACAAAACTGCATCAATATTGCGAGAGCCACCATAGGCGCGAAGTTGGATTATTGTAACGTCCTTCTCCTAGGAACATCATCCAACAACATTAACAAACTAAAAATCGTGCAAAACAATGCTCTCCGAGCCGCACTAAGTATCCCTAGGAGAGAGCACATCTCTCAGGCGAGAAAAGACGCCCACTGGCTCCCAGTCAAAGAGCGCATACTATTCAAGGCTCTCACCATCTCGCACAAATGCCTCTCTCAGTCTGCCCATTCTTACCTAGTGGAACAAATACATCAAATGCCCTCTCTCAGACCTAAAAGACACGAATACACACACCAACTCTCAGTCCCTGCCTTCCAAAGAGCCAGAGCAGGCAGTACCAGCTTCGAAGTACTAGCCCCAAAAGCCTGGAATGCCTTACCACTCTGGAGAAAGGAATATCCCTCATGGCGTTCGGAAAGGCGCTAAATTGTACGTCAATGTTGCTCATCTAGAATGTACTTGAATGCTGTTCCCCTGTGACCATGGGACATCCCTCATGCATTATTGTTGTGTAACCTTCTCATCCCTGTTTGATGAGGCTGTCCTAAGCTGCACCCAAGTGAATATACTGTAACAGCGCCACGATGCCCCAGGGCTGCTGTGCGCTTTATAAATTCAAATAAATAAATAAATAAATGAGGACTCTTGATGGTGAAGGAGGGTTTACAATAAAAACAATCTGCCTGGAGTGATTGCTGGGAACTGGTTAGTTCCCAACAACCACACACAGCATGATGAGGAGGGAGGGGCGGGGCTAAGATTGCAGCTGGGTGTGCCCAGCAAGGTTGTGGGTGGTTGTCAGGCAGTGATGTTGGAGAAGGCGGGCCACGTCTGCCAGGTGTGGCCTGGGCAAGAGATAATGGTGTGGGCTCTCAGTGTAGTGCTCCTGTGATGAGAGGGTGCGCCACACTGAGAGCCCTTCTGGTGGAGGGGCTGTCAGTGTAGTTTGCAGTATTCCCTCCCAGCACAGGAGCACTCCCGTAGTGAGAGAAAGCATGACACTGTTGGACCTGCCGACAGCAGAGCTGTACTCACGGGCGTGCCGCAGTGACACACCGGGGGAGTCACACGGCATCCGCTCTCATTGGCCAACTTCCGTGCCTGTTAATCCATTTCCGAGCTTTACCGGCTCATATGGCCTGGAAATTGGCCAATGGGGAAGTGCCACATCACTCCCTGGGGTTAGACTAGGTTATATTGCTAGTTAGTTAAATGAGATCACCGGGCTGGGTCCCCACACATACAGAAGAAATGGGAAAGGATCAATGCAGGCACAGGATACACATTTCCATGGCACATGAGAGCACCACAATCAATATGTGACAACAAAGTCAAGCATAGAGCTACAACTGGAACAAATAGCAACTCCTCTGGCGGCCATTTCCACCCCGAAATCCGCTTCCAGTAATGAGGTTATATTAAGGCCCAGTAAATGACTCGGCCGGGAGTGCTCGGGATTATTGGTTACATTTTCTCGCTGATTGCATTAATGATATGTGAGGGCAGCGCGCGGTGCATGTCATGAACTCCCAGAGGGCCACTGGAAGGTGTAAACGGGCGCAGAAGGCTTGGGCCTCCTCTCAGGCTGAGCAGCGGCGCTCTAGCTATATTTCTACTCTGTGTCAGGTGATATTGATTGCTGCGCGCGCATCCACGTCATGGGAGGAGGGAAGAGGTTTGAGTTGTGATTGACTTAGAACGCCCTGCATCCTCCTCGAAATAAGGAGACCTTCCGAATGAGGTAGAAGCAGAAACAGGGACATTGCTGCGAGTTTGATTCTGGAGGGAGTGAGTGTACACACATACGCGCATATTATCCTTATCCTGGTGATAGTGTGCTTTTCAGTACACTGCTCAACAGCACTTCTATTCTCTTTGTAGAGTCAGTAACCAGACATATAATTTGTTCAGTTCTATGTGCTATTGCCGGTAACTGAGTGCTGCCGGTTAGAAAGCCGCCGCGGATGTCTTTGTTTTTAGTTTGAAGGAGATTACCCCTGCTTCACCCCCACATCTCCATCACTCCTTTCTCACCACCTATAGCCCCCCCCATATGTTTTGGGGAAAAGGGAATGCCACCGCCACCATACAGGCAACATTCTATCGCCAACCATTGCGTTACACGACTTTCCTCAAGTTACCATTTTCCAGAAGAACTTCCACATAGCTTCTTTAGTCTATATCGTTGATGTGTGGAGGCATTAAGAACAGCATGCTGTCCGAATATGCTTCAACTTAAACATATATCTCTCTTATTCTAACCATTACAGGGTTGTCCAACTCCAGGCCTCAAAGGACAGGCACCTAATGGGCTTTCAGGATATACCTCATTAACATTCATGAGGAAAAATGTGCATACATTTAGCATCATTGTATGCAAATTTGTCTAATGAATACTAATGAGGGATATCCTGAAAACCCAAAATGGATCCCTCCGATAGGTACAATCTTTCTTAATTTGTCTAAAATATTTTTTTGTGAGAGCAAAGAGTAGGAGGTTGAAGGAGTCCCCCCTGTCGAGACTCATATTAATTTTTCGAAAAACAGCTCATGTCCACCCATGTCCTTGCCCAGCTGTATAATTTACAGTTTGGGCCATCTCAATTCCTTCCATTTCCATTTATTTCGGGGTGCGCGTGAAGTTCCACACGCGATATCAGCAGGGTACGTGTATTTCAGGGTGCAGGGGAAGTTACACACGTGACTTCCACACGGTACGTGTATTTCAGGGGTGCGCGTGAAGTTCCACACGTGACTTCTGCAGGGTACGTGTATTTCAGGGGTGCGCGTGAAGTTCCACACGCGATTTCCGTAGGGTACGTGTATCTCAGGGGTGCGCAGGAATTTCCACACGCGATTGGGCCCGTGCGAGCAGGGTACGCGTATCCCAGGGGTGCGCAGGAAGTGCCACACGCGATTTCAGCAGGGTACGTGTATTTCAGGGGTGCGCGGGAATTTCCACACGCGATTGGGGGTACGCGTATCTCAGGGGTGCGCAGGAAGTGCCACACGCGATTTCAGCAGGGTACGTGTATTTCAGGGGTGCGCGGGAATTTCCACACGCGATTGGGGGTACGCGTATCTCAGGGGTGCGCGGGAAGTGCCACATGCGATTTCCGCAGGGTACACGTATCTCAGGGGTGCACGGGAATTTCCACACGCGATTGGGCCCGTGCGAGCAGGGTACGCGTATCTCAGGGGTGCGCAGGAAGTGCCACACGCGATTTCAGCAGGGTACGTGTATTCCAGGGGTGCGCGGGAAGTTCCACACGCGATTCCATCAGGGTACGTGTATTACAGGGGTGCGCGGGGAGCACCACACGTGAATTGCACATGTGGGTCCTCCCAGGTATTCCCTCTACACCCTCCACGGCCCATGCAGGTGGCCTACCCTGCACATGTCCTGCAGGCACACCATCCACCATGGCCATGACCCCCAGCCAACCCACATGTCAACTTGTACGACTGCCCACCAACGTATGTACCCCTGCACCCCCAGTCACCAGGGGCACCCTCCACCAGGCCCCACCCATGTCTCCCAGCACCCCCACCCCCCAGCAGTGCAGGGGCACCCACCACCAGGCCCCCACCCATGTCTCCCAACACCCACACCCCCCAGCCACCAGGGGCAGCCTCCACCAGGCCCCCACCTATGTCTCCCAGCACCTCCACCCCCCAGCACTGTGGGGCACCTGCCAGCACGCCCCCACCCATGTCCAACGCATGTTTCCCACCACCCCCACCCCCCAGCAGTGCAGGGGCACCCACCACCAGGCCCCCACCCATGTCTCCCAGCACCCACACCCCCCAGCCACCAGGGGCAGCCTCCACCAGGCCCCCACCCATGTCTCCCACCACCCCCAACCCCCAGCAGTGCAGGGGCAGCCTCCACCAGGCCCCCACCCATGTCTCCCACCACCCCCACCCCCCAGCACTGTGGGGCACCTGCCAGCAGGCCCCCACCCATGTCTCCCACCACCCCCACCCCGCAGCACTGTGGGGCACCTGCCAGCAGGCCCCCACCCATGTCCAACTCATGTTCCCCACCACCCCCACCCCCAGCACTGTGGGGCACCTGCCAGCAGGCCCCCACCCATGTCCAACTCATGTTCCCCACCACCCCCACCCCCCAGCAGTGCAGGGGCAACCACCACCAGGCCCCCACCCATGTCTCCCAGCACCCCCACCCCCCAGCCACCCGGGGCAGCCTCCACCAGGCCCCCACCCATGTCTCCCTGCACCCCCACCACCCCCAGTCACCAGGGGCAGCCTGCACCAGGCCCCCACCCATTTCTCCCACCACCCCCACCCCCCAGCAGTGCAGGGGCACCCACCACCAGGCCCCACCCATGTCTCACACCACCCCCACCCCCCAGCCACCAGGGGCAGCCTCCACCAGGCCCCCACCCATGTCTCCCAGGACCCCAACCCCCCAGCACTGTGTGGCACCTGCCAGCAGGCCCCCACCCATGTCCAACTCATGTTCCCCACCACCCCCACCCCCCACCACTGTAGGGCACCTGCCAGCAGGCCCCACCCATGTCCAACGCATGTTCCCCACCACCCCCACCCCACAGCACTGTGGGGCACCTGCCAGCAGGCCCCCACCCATGTGCAACTCATGTTCTCAGCCAACATGTCATCACAATCTAGATCCCTGGTCCCTATGGTCAGCCTCCAAATGCAAAACACCCACCCGAGTATTGCATCCACCCACTCATAATTTGCAATTACATCACAGAACACCAATTGCAAGTTCCGAAGCAAACACATTTCCCTCACATACACCCAATGGGTGTCAGTGAATCTCAAAACACATATCATGAAATGCATGAAACCAATGAGATACCACACATTGAAGTTCACCAAATAAAATATGTATTAAAGGAAACATGAATAGAATAAAAAATGAAGAAACAGAAACGTGAATGTACAAAAATGAAAAGAAGCATTTCCGTTAAAAAAAGCAAAACCAAAAATAAAATTCCAAAGTAATGTTGTCCAAAGTCAATGTCCACAAAACAAAATCCAATGGGAAATAAAAAAGAAAGCCATTGCTCCATGGTTAAAAAGTGAAAAAAAAATACTATCCAACTGTGAACTATGTACATGGGAACAAGCCAGGGTCCATTATCCCAACAAAAGAAAGGAAACCTATCTGACTACACTAACTAATAAAATAAACTATATACAAAAATGTGGCCAATGTCCGAAAGGTCCAAATAAAATAAAAACAAAAATGAAACCTAACACTACCTACATAACTATGTACAAGGGCAGCGGGCTAGTTTCACGGCTCACTTGTGGATGTCCCGGGCCAGGGCATCATCGAACTCCTCCTCAATGTCCCGGAGGCGGTCGTCCTCCATGGCCCCGAGGGTCCGCAGGGCCGTCGACGTCTCCACCTCCAAACCCCTGCGGATTGCCTCGAGGCACTCGGCCCGCCTCAGGGCCCTCCGCATGGAGTTCTCCGCCCTGACCATTGTGAGTCGTGCCTCTTCTGCCCGCTGCCGCTCCGCATCTATGGCATGGCCCAACCGCTGCCACACGGAAGACACTCTCTGTCCTGGGTCCTCCTGCCCTCCGGCCGATGCCTGCCCCTCCGATGTTGAAGGTCCCGAGCCTACATGGCTCCCACCACGTTGCTGCTGCTGCTGTGCCTCTGCCCGTGCACTGTCTCCTGCTGCCTGCACATCCTCCGCCGGCTGGGGTGCAGTCGTTGATGTGGCCACCCCTGCTGGACGTCCGACTCCCGACTGTGGCAGGGATGCCTCCTCCACCAGCCTGGCCGCACCGTCAGAGGCAGCTCCACAGGGCACCCAGGTGACTGATGGGTGGGAAGATGGCACAGAGGACGACTGCCGCGTAGGGGGTCCAGTTGAGGAGGGGGTCGGAGCAAGCCCCATCAGACAGAGGAATCCGGCCTGTGTGACCTGTCCCAGCAGGCTGACGTGGTCAACAAGCCATTCGAGATGACTTGCAGTCTCTTCATGAAAAGACTGCAGGTCACCTCGCATGGCCCGTTGACGCAACGCCACACCAGCCAGGACAGGCTCAACCCGGACCTGGATAGTCACGTCCGCAGGCAGAGGAAGGCCAGTTGACGTGAGCTCATCCCCTGCCTGAAAACCGGTCTGGACGTAGGCATCCCTGCTGGTGCAAGATGATGCAGAGACAGGATCAGGGACAGGATTGCACACAGGCACCTCCGCGGCGGCCTGTGCTGCCTCCTGTCCCTGGTCCTGCACTGCACCACTAGCACCAGTGGGATCCCCACCTCCAGACCCCGTCTCGGGTGCTTGCACGGCCTCCTCCTCCACCAAACCCCCCACCAACCTGGATGACTCCGTACCATCTTCCCCTGTTGGGCCCTGTGGGGTCCCAGCTGCCCCTTCTGCTGCCGAGGATTCCAACTCCAACCTCCGCCTCTTGGAGCTCCCCCCGGCAGCTGCGGCCTGGGACGCGGCACCGGACTCCTCACTCCCAGACGAGATGACAACATGGGAGGGGAGCCGGGCCTTGCGTCTCCAGCTGGTGGTGGGATCCCCGCTGCTGTGCTCCACAGCACCTTCTCCGCCCTCTTCATCAGTTGACGCTGCAGACAGGGAGAAACAAAACACAGGCATCAGGGCACTGTACAACGGACACATACACACATGACAGTTGTACATGAGTGGCATTGGCAAACCTCAGACATGTCATAACAATACCCAACACACATGTCATTACAACTCGCATACATGAGCCATACCACAGCCATATCGCAACTGCCACCACCATCCATACACATACAACAGCATGAGCAGCCAAAGGTGAGCCAGACATCACATGCAACACAGGAAGTGCACCACACATGTACACACACCACCACACTTGCATGCATGTGTACACCTCTGCCAAGTGTCGCAGTGTTCAGACGGGCATCCATGTCACATCTGCCAATCAGGCTTCCACATACCGCTGTCACATGCATCCATGTTGCATCACTGTTGCACCCTTGTCAAATACACACACATGCACATGTACACAGTGCTGATACATGCAGCCAAAAACAACATACATGCGTGACATCACGGACATGTCTACTTACATACACATTCATCCAAACATGTGTGCCCACACAACTGCATTTGGCATGCAAGCCTACACACACAAGCACCATCCATGTCTCACACATTACAGCCCTCGCATGTGTCAGCCCCACGGCCCTGTACACCCCCACCCATACTCGACCCCATACAAACAGATGTGCAACCTGCACACTACTGAATAATCACCACACGCACTGCTCACAATCAGGATGAATGTACACTCACCGCTCGACTCCAGACGGGTCTGCTTCTCAAGGACCTGGACGTGGAGCGCTGGGGATATGCGTTCCAGGACCCTCATCTGTTCTTCCGACAAGTGGCCCCGGCGCCCTTTGGCATCCGCTGCCTTCAAGAGGTGCCGGGCCTTGTTCAGGGTCCTGGACCTGAAGTCCTCCCACCGCTTCTTGACATGTTGTAAGTCGCGGACTGCCAACCCCTCCGCGTTGATGGCAGTCACAATGTCAGTCCAGATCCGAGTCCGTCCTTCCTTGTCGGCGCGGGAACTTTCGAAGAGGGCATCATACTGCCCCAGGACTTGCTCCACCAGGACACCAACTTCGGTGGCACTGAAGCTGGTGCCCCTCTGCCTCTCTGGCCGGGGGTTGTCAGTGGTCCCAGATGGTGTTTGCCCCGACATGACAACCCCAGAGGCAGGCGTGGGTGGGCAACTGGGTCCTGGGGCTGGGCTGTGGAGCGATGGAATCCCAGTCGGGAGTCTTCGGTTCCAGCAGGGGTGGTCACAGCAACAGCACCCCTGGCTGATGTGCAGGCAGCAAATGGCAGGGCACGTGGGCAGCAGGCAGTCAGGCAGCAGCAGATGGCAGGTGGGAGCGTGCTCGGGGCTCTGGGGGGCAGTAGTTCGGGCCTTCTGGGCAGGAGCGTGGTCTTCCGTGTGCTTACGCGTGGCCAGCTTGATACGGAGTGATTTGGCACGTGAAAAATCTGCACGTCAGCGTGTAATTCGAGGAAAGGCCCTTAGCGCGTATGCACGGCAGCACGCATATGCGATTCCATTGGACCAAAGGCCCTTAGCGCGTGAGCGCGTCTGTGACGTGACGCGAGCAGGTGTTTCCCTCATTGCATGGGATGACAGAACACACGTGGATTTCCACCAATCATGTGTGAAAGTTCCCGGCACCCCGGAACACACGTACCCAGGCTAATCGCGTGTGGAACTTCCCGCGCACCCCGAAACACACGTACCCAGGCCAGTTGCGTGTACGCTCACTCCCCTCCGATCACACGCGATGACACTCGGACCGTATCCGAATACGGGAAACCCGCGCACGGCAAAAGACGTGCACAGGCGTCAACGCGTCCGCCCACACGAAGGCAGGCGGCGCCGTCCCCGCGCACAGCATAAAAGTGCGCGCAAACAACAAACGCGTATATACAGCTACGATGAATGCCCCATTTGTCGCTGCACTGATCGTGGGACACCGCAGGAGGAGGAGAATAGCCAGGGCACGCATTTTCGCACCACGGACAAGCCTTTTTGGGATGCCTGATGACCAGGTCTATGGCAGGTATAGGTTTCCACCCCATATCATCCTAGACCTGGTCAGGGAGTGGGAAGATGACCTCACATTCCCCACCCTTTGCTCCCAAGCATTGAGCCCCTTGGAGAAGCTGCTCAATGTCCTGCATTTTTTGGCCACTGTGTCATTTCAGCGGACCACTGCCATAGTGGGGGGGTCTCACAGGCCACGCAGTCACGCTGCCTACACCAGGTACTGGCAATCATGACAGCGCGTCCCTCAGTCCGCAGGCACATATACATGCCCAGAACACCCGCAGAAAGGCAGGCCGTTGTCCTGGATTTTTTCAGGGTGGCACACTTCCCCAAAGTGCTCGGTGCCATAGATTGCACCCATGTGGCGCTACGTCCACCTAGGGCCATTAAGCACATCTACCGAAACCGCAAGCACTGGCATTCCATCAATGTACAGGTGGTATGTGATGCAAAGGGAATCATCACCTCTGTCTATGCAAACTACCCTGGCTCCACCCATGACAGTTTCATATACAGAATGTCCGCCCTGAGCCGGGCCCTGGAAGCTGGGCAGCATGGCGACACATGGCTCCTAGGTCAGTACAAATGCCCTTGCACATGCATGCAAGTCACACACAGACAAATATCCAAACCCTAATAATCTCAACTATTATCACCTCCCCAGGGGACAGTGCCTACCCTCTGAGCAACCACATGATGACGCCAATCCGGAACCCCACCACACCACCCCAGGTAAGATACAACGCCGCCCATATTGCAACCAGGGGCATAGTGGAGCGCACATTCGGAGTGCTCAAGTCACGTTTCCGCTCCCTTGACCGCTCTGGTGGGCAACTACTCTATGCACCACCAGTAGTGTGCAGGATCATTGTGGCCGCATGTGTCCTGCACAATGTTGCAACACGGCAGGGCGTCCCGGTGGACATGGTGGTGCCCCCACATCCCCAACCACAGGCACAGGCGCTGCCCATGGGAGGGGACAGGGCACGTGGCGAGGAAGCCCGGACCCAGCTTGTGGCCACATTTTTCACCTAAACTCCCACCCCTGCGGAGTGCACACAGGCCTGGCACATACCAGGTGACAATCGATGATGACAAAGAGACAGTCAACTGTCACAACCCTACCACCCTGAGATAGTTGCCATGGAAGTGCCACATCGTCTGCATCTCTAGCTACTTAAACACAAGCTATCCAGTGTGACCAAAAGGCACACATATGACATATGACATGATATGGGCCATACACAAGTATTCCAAGGCGCAATGAGGCAGGGAGGGGGGAACAAGGGAACACAGAGAACGGTACTACTAGGCCAGGTGTCATTGAGATCGTGCAAGTGCAGGTGTAGGGGGAATGGGAAAAGTGCAAGGGGAAGGGTGGGGGGGAGTCCAGTACAGGGGAAGTAGCCCAAAAAAATAATACATAGGTCGCCTGGTGGCAACTACAAAGGTAAGTGCAGACAAGTGCTGGGAAGGGAGGGCTGTAGGGATAGAGAGACAGTACTGCAGTGCAGGGGTTGCCAGGGAGGCAGTGCAAGTGGAGAGAGGCTGGGCCAGGGGCCGAGGTCGGTGAGAGTGCCCCAGTTGCAGCTCCTGTGCAGTTCCAGTGGAGAATTCTGCAAGGGAGAGGCAGACAGTAAGCAGAAGCAAAGAGGAAGGTCTTGAGGTGCTTCCAGAACTGGAGATGGTTCCCCTCAAGTTCAAGTCAGGCCGGAAGTCTGTTCCAGGGGGAGGGCCCTGCTGCGGAGAGAAATCTACCCCCAGCTAGTTGCTCTGAGAAGCGGATGACCCGGACATGCAAGGTGTGCATCACACACACCTGCAAAACAGGCCATGGCCATCACTGTCATGTCACTCAAACCCTCCCAAACATCAACATGACATGGCAAGCAATACCCATACACCAATGCAGTAACGATAAGGTACACATTGCCATGTCCTAAATGTACAGTGGCATCGGACACTGCTGCCTGACCCGGAATCAGATGAAATGACAGATCAACAAAATCTCCCACCCAAAATAAGTCATTTCCAAATGCATTACAACAGTCGTAGACGTAACATCACAATGAATGCCTGTCTACATGCACATTATGCATTGCAAAATCAACACTGCAGCTCATGTGTGCAGTGTCCTACTCCTGCATCACACTGCTCAGCGCACAGCACAGTGAACAGCCATTGTGTGTGAGGCACACCCTGAGCATCACATCTAAGTGACAGACCACGTCAAACATCAAAATAGGCATGTACTGGATACATTATTTGTCACAGAACATGTGCTGCCGGGACACAGTGGGCACCAGAAGGCAAACAGTGTACACGTGGATATGCAAGGGTGGGAGTACATGTAGTGCATCAGGGTGCAAGTGTGTGGTTCTGCAAGGACATGCACTCCACATATGCATGTGCACTCAAGTGACCATCAGTGTTCCCTACACATCACATGTGAACATCCACCATGTGTACACCCCAGCATGTCAAACCACAACTATCCCCTCGCACCTGAAAGGAAAACACAACACATGAACAGGCATTGATCAGCAGAACACAACATGTACATAGGATAACACCATTACTATGTCAGAGTTCCCATCACACAGCAGGGCAAGGCAACTATCAACAACAACCCCCCCCCTCACAAATGACCATGACCCACTGAACAACTGCACCTGGGTCATGGAGCCTCCAAACCTCAATTCCACCTGGCCACAGGATCACCTTTACCCTTCGTCACCATCTCCCACCTTGTGTGTAAAAAGATGCCTGAACCCTCAGAATCCACACTCATTTCCAAAATCACAAAATCCAAGGCATAAAAACGAACCCGAACACCCTCCAGTAGATGACTTGACGTAGCAGTACCTCACAAAGGCCAAGTACTACCACAATGATGCAACAACCAAGGTAGCACAGCAAAACAATGTCACGACAGGATGTGAGACATGTGTGGTACATGACATAGGATGATGCACCATGAATGGATGTGTACTGTCACAGGTCCCCTGTACAGGCGCGGGAGTGTCACGAAACAACCACCCCCACCATGTCCCGGGTGCCTGCAAGGTCAAACTCACACAGGCCCCTGAGACCCTGGTGGGGAATGAGGTTCAGGGATATGCAGTCGGGACAGGTGTTGACACACTGGATGACTGGAATGAGTGACAGGAGAGGGGAGGAGGAATGACACATGAAACTAGGGAATGCACGAAAATGTACAACCTGCATGAACACATACACAATCCAAACAAACTTGGACATCATTGTCATGGCCTTCTGTAGTCCAGGCTCAGGAGTGGTACGAACCAACCACCCCCTCTAGGGTTTTGGCGCCTGCAAGTTCGGGGCTTACACGGCATCCGCAACCCCAGTGGGGAAAGAGGGTCAGGGAACGTTGCTTGGATAGGCACGGGAAGCAGGAACACCGGGTAGAGGGTACAGGTTTCAAAATTGCATAGGATCACGGGTGATTAGGGAGAAAAAAACATACCAAATTGAACCACACAGACATCCATGCATCAGTACACTCCCCAGCAAGCCTATGCAGAGCAGTTCGTAAGAAAAACAACAAGACACTTAGCTCTGGTTTTGAGTGCTGGCCTCCTGCCTGCGCACTCTCAGGTCCGGTTACAGGAGCACTGCAATGCTGCAAAGAGAGCCACAGTCAACAACCTGTACGTGCCAATTACACAAAAACACAACACCAAACATGCCCCATAGCAACAAACTACTCTACAAACAGACAATCTGTGGTTGATGCTTCGTACCCATATATAACATCACCCCTGTGACGGGTCATACACAGTCAATGCAGTAAGGCAGCCGCTGGTGGGTGCATGGCAAATGGAACACCAATGTGTCACAATTCACACAACATGCAATGTTCCCAGGGTAAGCAGACAGACCCCTATAGCAAGCCATGACTACAGAGCAAGTTGCGTACCACCATGACCGAAACAAAGTTGGTAGTGCATTTATCATGAAGTACGTGGAAAAGACATGCACTGCACCCGAGTATGTCCCTTGCTGTATCTCCCTGTGAGCTGCCCCTTTCCATGTCTCGGAAGGCTACATGGTTGATACAAGTGCCTCAATGGACCTTGGTGTACCGGAGGGTATGTGCCACTGCCCCTGCATGTGTCCCAGGCAACCCTACTATCAACAGCCATCAGTCTACAAACACATCTGAGCTGCATTGTGTGCTTCAACACCAATATTCGTCTAAGCTCACCCTCAGTGCTGTGACTAAGCCTGCATGTGCAACTCGCCTGGTGCAACCTTTGCTGTGTCGTGGCCCCCCCTGTGATGCTCACCTTGCCTGGAGTTCCTTGGAACATGTCAGCAGTTCTAGGATGTGGGTCTGCAATCACTGTGCCTCTGCTTGTGCACACATGTGCATGTGGGCACCAAAAAACGGGTCCAGAATTCCTACGTCCAATGGGCCATGTCTGCTGGCAAAGGTGCTCTGGAGGCTCATCCCCCTGCAGAAAGGGCATGAAACACATGATTAATGCTTCAAAGTCACCTCTGTGTGTCTCATCAGGCATCTCATTACTTGACCATGTCAGAGAGTCACATCACAAATCACACCATCAGTCCGTCTTTCACCTCCAAAGTGTGGAACACTATCTACAGCATGAATTGCAACAAGCACATGTACAGGAAAGATATGAAACATACTACACAATGCATAGCAATCAATGTCCACATTAATCATGACACACCCCATCTAGCAAAAGCTGAACAGTGGACAATGACACCTAAATCATCCCCACTAGGGGTGTCAACACAAGTCACACAGCACCAGACATGCCACAGATATGACAGTCGAAAGCCCTTGTGTAAAATGCTGTAACACCGAACCATCCTTGCGAGCCCATGGATAAGGGAGGCAGGAGTGGCATATGTGATTCAAGGACCCCAAGCAGCAAACACATACACTAGACAACCATGAAGGGCCCAGCTGGAACAGACAGTGGATGCCTTCAAAAGCCACAAAGCACCGCACCGTCACATGAAAGCACAATAGACTAGCAATTTTAAACTAAATCAACTATTAACTAATTACACTAACTATGGAAAACCTACATTAGTTATTTAAACTAACTATCAAACAGAAACTTAACTAACTAAACTAAAAGAAAAATCAAAAATGGCCACATACGACCCGGGGGGGAGGGGAGGCACCCAGGAGGGGGGAGGTACAGGGTGCTGCTCAACATCCACCTGCGATGATGCTGAGCCAAAAAAAAAATCCTCCATGGGCTCAACGCCTGCACAGCACGACCTATGTGGGAGATAGATGGTCGTCCGAGTCTGGCTCATCCTGGAAAGGAGGACGTGGCACAGTAGCCTGGCCACGCCTAGCCGCAGCTTGCCCCTCGTCGGCAGCAAGTCTGCCGGACGGGTGAGCCTGATTCTGTGTGGCGATGTGACGTAGGTCTGCATGCAGAACCTCACGTGATACACGTGCTTCCTCTTGCAAGGTAGCACGTGTAACACGGAGTTCCTCCTGCAAGGCCTGGCTGGACAACCGCTGCACCTCCCGGCAAGCCTGTAGCTCAGCCGAGATGGTACACTCAAGCTGTGCAAACCTCTCCTCTGCCTGCTGCCTCTGGGACATCATAAGGACACCCAGAGTGGATCTGAGGGAAGCATGCTCCTCCCTCAGGGCATCCATGTGCGCCTCTGCGTGAGCAGCAATTGCTTGACACAGAGACGACATTTCAGCCTGGCGTGCCCTGTCTGAGGCCGCCATGCCCAGCCTGAGCGAGAGGGCCGTGGACCGTGCCGCCTGCTGCTGGAGAAGCACCCGCCTAGCAGTGGGGAGCACAGATCGGGCCACACGCTCCATGCTCTCAGCGATGTTCTCTATTGCTGCCCCCTGCCGTTCGGAATTGGCAGTCATGTCTTGCTCCCACTCAGTATACAGCGGTTGCGCGCGGCGACCACATTGCCGGGCTTGACCCCTGCGGGATCCAAGGACCGGGGGTCCTCGCTGTGTTGGCACCACCTGCGGCTGCACGACTACATGCCCCTCGTCGACGTGATGTCCCAGGCACATCAGTGACTGGTGTGGAGGGTGACCCTGCGTCCCGATCCACCATGGGCGGAGGAACCAAGACTGTCTGATCCCTCAGTGCAGGTGTCGCAGACAGAGGAGTGTCCACATCAGAGTCACTCACCCCTGACACATGGACTTGATGCTCATCCAACTCAACATGGACGTCAGAGTCGTCATCAAGGCAGGACTCATAGGCAGCCAGAGACAAGATGCACTGCAGCACTTGGGGGTTTTCGTGGCCTACCACGCCACAACCCCCACTAGTGCTGGGTTGATGTGGTGTTACCAACCCTGTGTCTGGCATGACAACACCATCCTCCGCCTCCATTGCGTCATCACCTGAAAAATAGAGAGAAAAAGGTCAATACACATGTCAGAAGCACACGACACACACACACACCGACAGCAAAGGCATCCGGCAGACATGTGACACATAACATATGACCTGGCATGCATGCTGGGTATACTTTGAATAGCTTCTGTGATCAGACCTGTTGAAAGGTGGCAGTTTCCATGGAAGTGGGTCTATGCAGTGCAGAAAATGTGTACGCCACTCACTACCTACATGTACAAGCACTACATGGTGTGTGCCAGGAAATGTGAAGGCAGTGCAATGTCAAATTCAGACATCACGTGCATTGTGCATTCAATGTGTACCATGTCTAGAAGCCAAGCACCCCTCCACCCCAGTACCAAAGCAGGGATGCCTAGCATGGTATCAAAAGGCTGACCATACACCTGTGCATTGACAGGCAGTGTTGACTGGCATCAACAGCTTAATGTGATTCAAATTACAACACTGCAAATGATGCTGGGACAGTGGGCAGGGCACATGATGGAAACTCCGGAGGCCGCCCACGTGTGAAGAAGACACAACAAGAGTTGGACAGTCATTGGCCATTGAACAGGCTGAGGCCTGTGAGCCACACAGATTGTCAGAGCCTAAACATGTGTGCAACGCAGGACTGAGCCACAGTTGACATGGGAAGGCTGATGAGATGGCAGGCAATGTATGTAACCAAGGACTTATATTACAGTGATCATCCAGTCAAGGACGCATAGGGGCATGCGTGCAATGCACATGGAGCATGAATGGGCACTCATGTCCCTGCGGGACATCTGACCCATGCACAGTACAAGTGAGATACCCTGCATCGAGTACTAAGGCTGTACCACACGGCATATGTCTGGCAGATTCTACGCTGGAAGTTAGCATCTACACAGGACACATGAACAAGAAAGTACACATTGGCAAGATTGAAGCAGACCAGTGCAAAGGTGGAACTGGGGTGCAGAGTGGCCGAGGAGGGGCAAGGGAGCATGCCTACATGGAGACCCGCATGCAGGCAGAGGAGACATGCATGACGGTAGCATTGCATTACTTACACATCAGAACCATGTACACGTCACATGTAGCAGCAATCATGCACAACACATCCCACAAGTGAAACACACACGTCCTCAACAAACACGCATCAACACTCACTGGACTCGGCATCAAAGTCCAGATTCTCTCCCACTCCTTCGACCAATTCAGGTGGTATGAACTCCGCAACGAGAGCCTCATGCGGAGTGAGTTCTTCCTCCTCTGGTGCAGGCCCACCGCCAGTCACCAGAGTCAAGTTGTAATTTGAGGCACACTTGGCCTTAGTGCTGCGCTTGATGTCATTCCAACGCTTTTTGCACTCCTGCGCCGTGCGCACCTCATGGCCGAATGAACTGACATGTTCCGCAACATGCTTCCAGTGGGTGTCACATTGGGCAGCCGTAGTCTGACTATTGGCACCCACTAGCATGTCACGGCTGTGGCCCCGCACGTAGTCCATGAGGAAGTCCAGTTCCTGCTTACAGAAAGGCTTCTTCCTCGACGTGCAGGAGGTCGTGGCTGTGTGTGGGGTCCCAGCCTGTGCTGCGGGTGCAACCTTCCTCCTCTTGGACTGTGGTGCAGACCCTGGCTGGCTAATGCCGCCCTGACCAGTATGGCCAGTGGGTACGGTGGATTGAGCCAAGGGAGTGGCAGGTGGAGGGATGACCAAAGGCCTGACTTGTGTCAGTGGCAGCTGGGTGCCCACTAATGGACCCTGTGCAGCAACATCAGCTGTGGCAGGGTCATTGACCGCAACGGTCCTGGTTGGCAGACTCACAACCGGGGTGCTGTTGGGTGCATCTGCCCCTGCACTTGCCAACACCCGGCTGTTCGGGGCAGCAGATGACATGACTGCCCCAGGGACACGTGTCTTGGTCTGAGCAGCCCGGCCTGCCCCTATGGTTTCCCCCCTGGCCTGTTGGAGATCTACCAAGGGCTCTTCAAGTGCCAACGCAGCCTGCGCTGGCAGACCCTGAGCCTGGGTGGCGGTGTCCACAGCTGCACCTGCAGCTACCACTAACCTTGGGCCCGTGGCAGTCGATGGAACAGACTGGCGGGTCATATGGGTGCCAGTGCCAGATGCAGGAGCTGCATCCCCCGGAACCACAGGTGGTGGTGGCATGGCTGCACCGACACATGGCACAACATTGTGCTCAAGTGGCGCACCCCTGCCTCTTCCCCCTCTGTGGCTACCCTGGACACCCTGGAGTCCCCCTACTCCCTGGTCACCACGGCCAAGTCCCCGACCACGCCCGCCACGAGAAGTACGCCAGCTGAGGCGCCCCTCACCTTTGGTGGCCTCCCAACCATGGCACAGATGTAGTAGTGCTGGCACAGATGGAGTGGTGCCAATGGGAGGTGTACACCACAATTGACCTGGGCAATTGGGGTGAAGGGGGTGGGAAGCAAGATGTTAACAGCCCCCCTGCAACTGCAAGGCTGTATGTGACCCCGGTGATGTGGTGACGGGTCACGCAACGCTCAGGCACCCCAAAACTGCAGTAAAACCGTGCACGCAACCCTGCAGCTTACGTGCGTGGATTCAACCTCCCGCAGTACGCGGTGGCACCCAGTAACACAAATAACGCGTACGCGTGGGACACACAGGCTACTATGACATCGAAAATGGGTGCGATACACAGGGGCACCCGCAGTGGGAAAAAGAGCGTGTGCGACTCACCGTCTGACTAGCGCGATGCAGAAAAACACGCGTAGCCAATACCCCCCCCAACAGAAGAGATACGTCCTTGATAGCTGTGAAGTTGTGATGGCGCGCAAAACAACAGGAAGCAGCAACACACGTCGGTCTCCACGAAAGGCACGTACAGCGAACTGCTGGGCCCGCTCACCTTTAACCCGTGCTGAGGGAAACGCACGCGCGCGTCACGTCACTTACGCGCATGGGCCCTTTCCTCATATTACATGCGGACGTGCAGTTTTTCACGCGCGCTTACGCGCATGGGCCCTTTCCTCGTATTACACGCGGACGTGCAGTTTCCACGCGCGCTTACGCGCATGGGCCCTTTCCTCGTATTACACGCGGACGTGCAGTTTTTCACGCGCGCTGTAATGCCCACATCTGTACGCGTCACGTCACAGGGGCGCTTGCACTTGAGGGGCCGTCTGTCCAATGAAAATGCGTATGCGTGCAGACGTGCTTACGCGCTAAGGGCCTTTCCTCGAATTACACGCTGACGTGCAGATTTTTCACGTGCCAAATCACTCCGTATCAAGCTGGCCACGCATAAGCACACGGAAGACCACGCTCCTGCCCAGAAGGCCGAACTACTGCCCCCCAGAGCCCCGAGCACGCTTCCACCTGCCATCTGCTGCTGCCTGACTGCCTGCTGCCCACGTGCCCTGCCATTTGCTGTCTGCACATCAGCCAGGGGTGCTGTTGCTGTGACCACCCCTGCTGGAACCGAAGACTCCCGACTGGGATTCCATCGCTCCACAGCCCAGCCCCAGGACCCAGTTGCCCACCCACTCCTGCCTCTGGGGTTGTCATGTCGGGGCAAACACCATCTGGGACCACTGACAACCCCCGGCCAGAGAGGCAGAGGGGCACCAGCTTCAGTGCCACCGAAGTTGGTGTCCTGGTGGAGCAAGTCCTGGGGCAGTATGATGCCCTCTTCGGAAGTTCCCGCGCCTACAAGGAAGGACGGACTCGGATCTGGACTGACATCGTGACCGCCATCAACGCGGAGGGGGTGGCAGTCCGCGGCTTACAACATGTCAAGAAGCGCTGGGAGGACTTCAGGTCCAGGACCCTGAACAAGGCCCGGTGCCTCTTGAAGGCAGCGGATGCCAAGGGGCGCCGGGGCCACTTGTCGGAAGAACAGATGAAGGTCCTGGAACGCATATCCCCACGCATAACTCCACGTCCAGGTCCTTGAGAAGCAGACCCGTCTGGAGTCGAGCGGTGAGTGTACATGCATCCTGATTGTGAGCAGTGCGTGTGGTGATTATTCAGTAGTGTGCAGGTTGCACATCTGTTTGTATGGGGTCGAGTATAGGTGGGGGTGTACAGGGCCGTGGGGCTGACACATGCGAGGGCTGTAATGTGTGAGACATGGATGGTGCTTGTGTGTGTAGGCTTGCATGCCAAATGCAGTTGTGTGGGCACACATGTTTGGATGAATGTGTATGTAAGTAGACATGTCCGTGATGTCACGCATGTATGTTGTTTTTGGCTGCATGTATCAGCACTGTGTACATGTGCATGTGTGTGTATTTGACAAGAGTGCAACAGTGATGCAACATGGATGCATGTGACAGCGGTATGTGGAAGCCTGATTGGCAGATGTGACATGGATGCCCGTCTGAACACTGCGACACTTGGCAGAGGTGTACACATGCATGCAAGTGTGGTGGTGTGTGTACATGTGTGGTGCACTTCCTGTGTTGCATGTGATGTCTGGCTCACCTTTGGCTGCTCATGCTGTTGTATGTGTATGGATGGTGGTGGCAGTTGCGATATGGCTGTGGTATGGCTCATGTGTGCGAGTTGTGATGACATGTGTGTTGGGGATTGTGATGACATGTCTGAGGTTTGCCAATGCCACTCATGTACAATTGTCATGTGTGTATGTGTCCATTGTACAGTGCCCTGATGCCTGTGTTTTGTTTCTCCCTGTCTGCAGCGTCAACTGATGAAGAGGGCGGAGAAGGTGCTGTGGAGCACAGCGGCGGGGATCCCACCGCTAGCCGGAGACGCAAGGCCCGGCTCCCCTCCCAGGTTGTGATCTCATCGGGGAATGAGGAGTGCAGTGCCGCGTCCCAGGCCGCAGCTGCCGGGGGCTGGTCCAAGAGGCGGAGGTTGGAGTTGGACTCCCCGGCAGCAGAAGGGGCAGCTGGGACCCCACAGGGCCAAACAGGGGAAGATGGCACGGTGTCATCCAGGTTGGTGGGGGGTTTGGTGGAGGAGGAGGCCGTGCAAGCACCAGAGACGGGGTCTGGAGGTGGGGATCCCACTGGTGCTAGTGGTGCAGTGCAGGACCAGGGACAGGAGGCAGCACAGGCCGCCGCGGAGGTGCCTGTGTGCAATCCTGTCCCTGATCCTGTCCCTGCATCATCTTGCAACAGCAGGGATGCCTACGTCCAGACCCGTTTCCAGGCAGGGGAGGAGCTCACGTCAACTGGCCTTCCTCTGCCTGCGGACGTGGCTTTCCAAGTCCGGGTTGAGGCTGTCCTGGCTGGTGTGGCGTTGCGTCAACGGGCCATGCGAGGTGACCTGCAGTCTTTTCATGAAGAGACTGCACGTCATCTCGAATGGCTCGTTGACCACGTCAGCCTGCTGGGACAGGTCACCCAGGCTTGATTCCTCCGTCTGATGGGGCTTGCTCCGACCCCCTCCTCAACTGGGCCCCCTACGCGCCAGTCGTCCTCTGTGCCATCTTCCCACCCATCAGTCACCTGGGTGCCCTGTGGAGCTGCCTCTGACGGTGCGACCAGGCTGGTGGAGGAGGCATCCCTGCCACAGTCGGGAGTCGGACGTCCAGCAGGGGTGGCCACATCTACGACTGCACCCCAGCCGGCGGAGGATGTGCAGGCAGCAGGAGGCAGTGCACGGGCAGAGGCACAGCAGCAGCAGCAACGTGGTGGGAGCCATGAAGGCTCGGGGCCTTCAACATCGGAGGGACACGCATCGGCCTGAGGGCAGGAGGACCCAGGACAGAGAATGTCTTCCCTGTGGCAGCGGTTGGGCCACGCCATAGATGCGGAGCGGCAGCGGGCGGAAGAGGCACGGCTCACAATGGTCAGGGCGGAGAACTCCATGCGGAGGGCCCTGAGGCGGGCCGAGTGCCTCGAGGCAATCCGCAGGGGTTTGGAGGTGGAGACGTCGACGGCCCTGCGGACCCTTGGGGCCATGGAGGAGGACCGGCTCCGGGACATTGAGGAGGAGTTCGATGATGCCCTGGCCCGGGACATCCACAAGTGAGCCGTGAAACTAGCCCGCTGCCCTTGTACATAGTTATGTAGGTAGTGTTAGGTTTCATTTTTGTTTTTATTTTATTTGGACCTTTCGGACATTGGCCACATTTTTGTATATAGTTTATTTTATTAGTTAGTGTAGTTAGATAGGTTTCCTTTATTTTGTTGGGATATGGACCCTGGCTTGTTCCCATGTACATAGTTCACAGTTGGTTTGTATTTTTTTTTTACTTTTTAACCATGAAGCAATGGCTTTCTTTTTTATTTCCCATTGGATTTTGTTTTGTGGACCTTGACTTTGGACATTACTTTGGAATTTTATTTTTGGTTTTGCTTTTTTTAACGGACATGCTTCTTTTCATTTTTGTACATTCACAATTCTGTTCATTTTTTATTCTATTTATGTTTCCTTTAATACATATTTTTTTTGGTGAACTTCAATGTGTGGTATCTCATTGGTTTCATGCATTTCATGATATGTGTTTTGAGATTCACTGACACCCATTGGGTGTATGTGAGGGAAATGTGTTTGTTTCGGAACTTGCAATTGGTGTTCTGTGATGTAATTGCAAATTATGAGTGGGTGGATGCAATACTCGGGTGGGTGTTTTGCATTTGGAGGCTGACCATAGGGACCAGGGATCTAGATTGTGATGACATGTTGGCTGGGGAACATGAGTTGCACATGGGTGGGGGCCTGCTGGCAGGTGCCCCACAGTGCTGGGGGGTGGGGGTGGTGGGAGACATGGGTGGGGGCCTGGTGGAGGCTGCCCCTGGTGGCTGGGGGTTGGGGGTGCTGGGAGACATGGGTGGGGGCCTGGTGGTGGGTGCCCCTGGTGGCTGGGGGGTGGGGGTGGTGGGGAACATGAGTTGGACATGGGTGGGGGCCTGCTGGCAGGTGCCCCACAGTGCTGGGGGTGGGGGTGGTGGGGAACATGAGTTGGACATGGGTGGGCGCCTGGTGGAGGCTGTCCCTGGTGGCTGGGGGGTGGGGGCGGTTGGAGACATGGGTGGGGGCCTGGTGGAGGCTGCCCCTGGTGACTGGGGGGGGGTGGGGGTGGTGGGAGACATGGGTGGGGGCCTGGTGGAGGCTGCCCCTGGTGGCTGGGGGGTGGGGGTGCTGGGAGACATGGGTGGGGGCCTGGTGGTGGGTGCCCCACAGTGCTGGGGGGTGGGGGTGGTGGGGAACATGAGTTGGACATGGGTGGGGGCCTGCTGGCAGGTGCCCCACAGTGCTGGGGGGTGGGGGTGGTGGGAGACATGGGTGGGGGCCTGGTGGTGGGTGCCCCTGCACTGCTGGGGGGTGGGGATGGTGGGGAACATGAGTTGGACATGGGTGGGGGCCTGCTGGTAGGTGCCCCACAGTGCTGGGGGGTGGGGGTGGTGGGGAACATGCGTTGGACATGGGTGGGGGCCTGCTGGCAGGTGCCCCACAGTGCTGGGGGTGGGGGTGGAGGGGTACATGAGTTGGACATGGGTGGAGGCCTGCTGGCAGGTGCCCCACAGTGCTGGGGGGTGGGGGTGGTTGGAGACATGGGTGGGGGCCTGGTGGAGGCTGCCCCTGCACTGCTGGGGGGTGGGGGTGGTGGGAGACATGTGTGGGGGCCTGGTGGTGGGTGCCCCTGCACTGCTGGGGGGTGGGGGTGGTGGGAGACATGGGTGGGGGCCTGGTGGAGGCTGCCCCTGGTGACTGGGGGGGTGGGGGTGGTGGGAGACATGGGTGGGGGCCTGGTGGAGGCTGCCCCTGGTGGCTGGTGGGTGGGGGTGCTGGGAGACATGGGTGGGGGCCTGCTGGCAGGTGCCCCACAGTGCTGGGGGGTGGGGGTGGTGGGGAACATGAGTTGGACATGGGTGAGGGCCTGCTGGCAGGTGCCCCACAGTCCTGGGGGGTGGGGGTGGTGGGGAACATGAGTTGGACATGGGTGGGGGCCTGCTGGCAGGTGCCCCACAGTGCTGGGGGGTGGTGGGAGACATGGGTGGGGGCCTGGTGGTGGGTGCCCCTGCACTGTTGGGGGGTGGGGGTGGTGGGAGACATGGGTGGGGGTCTGGTGGAGGCTGCCCCTGGTGACTGGAGGGGTGGGGGTGCTGGGAGACATGGGTGGGGGCCTGCTGGCAGGTGCCCCACAGTGCTGGGGGGTGGGGGTGGTGGGGAATATGAGTTGCACATGGGTGGGGGCCTGCTGGCAGGTGCCCCACAGTGCTGGGGGGTGGGGGTGGTGGGAGGCATGGGTGGGGGCCTGGTGGAGTCTGCCCCTGCACTGCTGGGAGGTGGGGGTGGTGGGAGACATGGGTGGGGGCCTGGTGGAGGCTGCCCCTGGTGACTGGGGGGTGGGGGCGGTGGGAGACATGGGTGGGGGCCTGGTGGAGGCTGCCCCTGGTGGCTGGGGGGTGGGGGTGCTGGGAGACATGGGTGGGGGCCTGGTGGTGGGTGCCCCACAGTGCTGGGGGGTGGGGGTGGTGGGGAACATGAGTTGGACATGGGTGGGGGCCTGCTGGCAGGTGCCCCACAGTGCTGGGGGGTGGGGGTGGTGGGAGACATGGGTGGGGGCCTGGTGGTGGGTGCCCCTGCACTGCTGGGGGGTGGGGTGGTGGGGAACATGAGTTGGACATGGGTGGGGGCCTGCTGGCAGGTGCCCCACAGTGCAGGGGGGTGGGGGTGATGGGGAACATGAGTTGGACATGGGTGGGGGCCTGCTGGCAGGTGCCCCACAGTGCTGGGGGGTGGGGGTGGTGGGAAACATGAGTTGGACATGGGTGGGGGCCTGGTGGAGGCTGCCCCTGGTGGCTGGGGGGTGGGGGTGGTGGGAGACATGGGTGGGGGCCTGGTGGAGGCTGCCCCTGCACTGCTGGGGGGTGGGGGTGGTGGGAGACATAGGTGGGGGCCTGGTGGAGGCTGCCCCTGGTGGCTGGGGGGTGGGGGTGCTGGGAGACATGGGTGGGGGCCTGGTGGTGGGTGCCCCTGGTGCCTGGGGGTGCAGGGGGACATGCGTTGGTGGGCAGTAGTCCAAGTTGACATGTGGGTTGGCTGGTGGGCATGGCCATGGTGGATGGGGTGCCTGCAGGACATGTGCTGGGTAGGCCCCTGTGGTGTGAGCCACCTGCAGGGGCCGTGGAGGGTGTAGAGGGAACACCTGGGAGGACCCACACGTGCAATTCACGTGTGCTGCTCCCGGTGCACCCCTGTAATACACGTACCCTGATGAGATCGCGTGTGGAACTTCCCGTGCACCCCTGGAATACACGTACCCCGCTCAATCGCGTGTGTAACGTCCCGCGCACCCCCGAAATACACGTACCCCGCTCAATCGCGTGTGTAACTTCCCGCGCACCCCCGAAATACACGTACCCCACTCAATCGCGTGTGTGACTTCCCGCGCACCCCTGTTATACACGTACCCCGCTCAATCGCGTGTGTAACTTCCCGCGCGCCCCCGAAATACACGTACCCTGCTCAATCGCGTGTGTAACTTCCCGCGCGCCCCCGAAATACACGTACCCTGCTCAATCGCGTGTGTAACTTCCCACGCACCCCCGAAATACACGTACCCCGCTCAATCGCGTGTGTAACTTCCCGCACGCCCCCGAAATACACGTACCCCGCTCAATTGCATGTGTAACTTCCCGCGCACCCCCGAAATACACGTACCCCGCTCAATCGCGTGTGTAACTTCCCGCGCGCCCCCGAAATACACGTACCCCGCTCAATCGCGTGTGTGACTTCCCGCGCACCCCTGTTATACACGTACCCCGCTCAATCGCGTGTGTAACTTCCCGCGCGCCCCCGAAATACACGTACCCCGCTCAATCGCGTGTGTAACTTCCCGCGTGCCCCCGAAATACACGTACCCCGCTCAATCGCATGTGTAACTTCCCGCGCACCCCCGAAATATACGTACCCCGCTCAATCGCGTGTGTAACTTCCCGCGCGCCCCCGAAATACATGTACCCCGCTCAATCGCGTGTGTAAATTCCTGCGCACCCCCGAAATACACGTACCCCGCTCAATTGCATGTGAAACTTCCCATGCACCCCCGAAATACACATACCCCGCTCAATCGCGTGTGAAAATTCCCGCACACCCCCGAAATACACGTACCCCTCTCAATCGCATGTGAAACTTCCCGCGCACCCCCGAAATACACGTACCCCTCTCAATCGCATGTGAAACTTCCCGCTCACCCCCGAAATACACGTGCCCCACTCGCACAGGCCCAATCGCAGTATGGGACATTCATCATTGCTGTATATTGCCACTTTTGTAATGCGCAGGGACGCTACCGCCTGTCTTCGTGTGGCGGACGTGTTTCGGCTTGTGCGTGTCTTTGGCTGTGCGCAGCTTTGCCCTATTCGATTCCATGAATACGTGTGGTTCGAGTGCGTGTGGGCGTTCTGTCTGCTTCCCTGCAGTACATCCCCAGTTACACCCTTATTTTCGCACGTTGTTCCCCATTCCGCGCGTTATGCCCCGTGTTCTGCCCACTTTCTGGCGTATGCGCCGAGGTTGTGCGCTTTCACTGTGCGCGTCGCGCACGCCTTTCGGGATGTTGCAGTAACTTGTGCGCCATGCACGGGTTTGGCGCACATCCCGAGGTGTACACGCGCAGGGACTTCCATGAATCGCACGCGTGCGCGTGCGCCTGTTTTTTTCCGCTTGCGCCTGTTTGCGCCTGCTAGCGCCTGCTTGCGCGAAGATTTTCGGCGCACGTTTGTTCCATGAATCGGCCCCTTAGTTTCACAAAGAGATGCTAATCATTGGAGGCGTGAACCATCTAAAAGCCTATCCCAGCAGTTAAGTCTTCGGCTTCATCATAGGGGGGTCTATTGATATCACCTGGGCATACATTTGTCCTTTGCCACTGTATGTTTGCTGCTGCTGCCACGTTAATAATTGTTTAATCATAAATATGCTACTCTCCCATTTGCCAGGCTCTTTCTATAGCGCAGTCTGGGCTGAGAGGCAAGATGGCGTGATTACTTCTGATTGCAACCTGCTGAATGTTGGAGGGCTTAAGCCCCCCAGCACTGCTCCGGAGGAGCCCAGGCTAAAGGAGGTTGAGCTTTACAATAACATGATAGTTTCCAGAATGGAGGTGCTTAACGAGTCAGTTCATTTCATTGCATTCTGGGATTTGTAGTTCTGCTTTTTCTATTATAAAACTCCAACAACAAGTACCAGAATGAAAAGAAAAAATAGTACTGTATAGATTGGAATGGAATATGTTACGTTCTGGAGAATTCTGTTGGGCCTCCCTATAGTGGTTCCAGTTGCTGGAATTAATTTCGATTCGGGGCTGCAGTCTCTAAATTCACATCTTCTTCGGAAAAGAGTGGTTCTTTGTCAAAAATAAAAAAAAGTCTGCTTTTGCCTCCATTGAACACTCTTTATGAACTCTTCTGTAAAACCTTGCCCAGTCACACATTGTATTACGTAATAAAATTGCAAAAAAACAATTGCTGATGAAGGTATGGCATTTACTAAAATGATTGAAAATTTCAAACCAAAAGAACTGATTGTACAGAATGACTGGTGTGAAACGTGCAATTCAATGAAAAGATACAAACTTGCTAGTTCACGCAATGAACGTAAGAGGTTGGGGGATAGTCCAGTCTCCTTCACCTTATTTCAGAAAGATGGTGATGAGGGTTCATTTAACTTGCTCAAGACAACCGAGCTAACTTATGAAGGAGATAAATTGGAACCCTCTGCGGTGTTGTGCAGGTTCTGTGGCCTTGAAATTCAAACCTTAAGCATTTAGTCATTGAGTGTGGAGTTTTACTAAATTTGCAGAGTCTGTGCTTCAACTGCGTTCTGCATGAGTTGCAGTGACATCTTCTTCTCACGTCGAAGGTCAAAGAACAAATTAACTACACTCCTAACACAATGCACTTTGTCACTTTAGGGTGCACCTAACAGATGTTAAGGGTGGGGAAAAGGGGGTTCTGGAGTACTCTTACCCCCACACACACATTTCACTCACTCACTTCCGGGGCATCCGGCTCCAAGGTCTCCACCCTCGTTTTGAACAATAATGTATCCCTCCTAGCACCTCGTTATACAAATCATACGATTGTGGCTGAAAGACGTGCAATGTCCGTACTCTTTGAACATTCAGGACTTATTACTTTCGGGTTGGTGGTCCAAGGTCACCTGGTTCCATGGAATTCAAGTGTCTTAGAGCTCAGTCAGTTATATGGGCTAGAACGTTCGGTTGCCTGGGCACGGGCCGGATCATGCTTTGGCCAGTGTGAGATAACAGAGCAGGCTCTGTTCTCTGATCACGGCCTTGCACGGCACATTCCTCTTGAGTAAAACAACACATCTTCATAAACTGTTAGAGCAATGGATAGGCATTGTGGCAGTTAGGGGTGTGGGCTGTGCTCATGGGAGCTCAGGCATGGCTGAAGATTTCCATCGTCTTGCAATTTGGGCCTAATGCATGCAATGCGGCATTCACCGCACATGCCGTGTCTCTTAACTATGATTGCTAACATCTGATTATATTTGATTATATTGAAGTGGGTGCCTTCTTATTGGGAGGTGGTCCTTTCACCGCCCCCTCTGCCCCATCGTAGTTCTTCGAATGCATCTCGCCTCACTCTAAAGCGCTTGGGGGGTGGGACCGGGATGTCCCCTTCCCAACAGTTGCCCAGAGAAACTCCTCAGCATTAACTCATGCACTTTGGCGAATCTTGCAGTGGATCAATTTATTTATGTAAATCAGTGGACTAATAGTTATATTTTCACACTCTTAATGATGTGAGGAAATAAAGTAAGAGTAATACATTTTGAGGAATGTATTAACTGTGATGATTAATGATACCTTTTATTTTAAAAGACATTTTTTCAAGAATGATTAGTAAGAATTTTATAAACACGTTTCCTGAGAGTTTTGAATACTAATTTTAGTAGATATGAATTGTTCTCTCTGTTTTTAGTGTTTTGGGAATTTATATTGTTACCTTAATGTGTAAGCTTTGCTTTTAAACCATGAGCATAATAAAATCAAAACATGTTATCTTAAGTTGATTTACACAACGCATTGCAGCCATTTTCATGGTCTCCAGCCGCTCACGTGGCTCTGTAAGAAAAGTGGGTTGTGTTCAGTGGTCGAAGTGTAGGAAACGAAGTAGTGGAACTATGTTCCCTGCTGGCCTGAACCCACTCGCCACAAACCCCATCACCACGCCCCCTCCCGAAAACAATACAAACTCACAAACACATGCACCTGCTTGTTCAGTGCAGTGCACTGAAAGTGCACGTTTCAACTTCTTCCTACACTTTTATTTTCAAAATGAAACCATTCCGGAACGGTTTCTTTAAAAAAAAGAAAAGTAGAGGAGCACCGCTCCCGCCCACTTGCACCACTGGTTGTGCTGGTTATTGAGAGAGGGAGAGAGGTATAGTACAGGTGTTGTGCTCATCTGCGATGCGTGCAGAACCAGAAGGAACTGGCGTGTGTGCCAGTGAGGTCTCTGGATGTGTTTTGTTTTGCGCACTGGGCTTGTTATTTCCGGAAGGGCAGTGTCCAGTGTTTGAGTTGCTTGTTGTCAGAGGTTATTGGATTTGCAGCTTGGGTAGAGAGTGATGTGCATTTTGCATGTTTTGGTGGGTTGGAAGTTATGCCTGAACCGCCCAATATCTCTCACAGTTTGTGGGAGAAACTGCCCTCCATCAAATCGCTAGACAAAAAAATATGAACAAGGGGTAAAAAAACAGTGTCAGCAGAGGAGGCTAGACTAGAATCCATGGAAACTGAATTACATGGAGCATAAAAAGAGATGAAACCTGTGAGTATGCGAGTTTCGGTGTAAGATGAACACGAGGCGAGTGTCACTGCCTCAAAGCACTTAGAAGGGAAACTTCCAGGAACTATGAGAAATTACAAAACACCAGAAGGACGGGCAACACGTGTGTCCTAGAGTCCGAGGCTTGTGCAAGACATGGATAAATGTGACTAAATGCAGAGCATCAAGAGTAACTTTGGAGATGAGCGGGGAGAAGGCTATTTTGGTACCCAAAAAATGATTTGTTGCCATCTCGAGGATTACATAAGCTTACCTTAGTTGGAGCTGGCTTGGCGACATTCACTCTTTCAGACCTGAGGGGAGATATTGACTCTTTCGGATCTGAGGGGTGACATTGACTCTTTCAGACCTGAGGGGTGATATTGACTCTTTCGGACCTGAGAGGCGACATTGACTCTTTTAGACCTGAGGGGTGATATTGACTCTTTCGGACTTTAGGGGCGCCATTGACTCTTTCAAACCTGAGGGCTGATATTGACTCTTTTGGACCTGAGGGGCGACATTGACTCTTTCGGACCTGAGGAGCAATATTGAATCTTTTGGACCTGAGGGGCGACATTGACTCTTTCAGACCTGAGGGGTGATATTGACTCTTTCAGACCTGAGGGGCGACATTGACTCTTTCAGACCTGAGGGGTGACATTGACTCTTTCAGACCTGAGGGGCGACATTGACTCTTTAGGACCTGAGGGCTGATATTGACTCTTTCGGACCTGAGAGGCGACATTGACTCTTCCAGACCTGAGGGGTGATATTGACTCTTTCGGACTTTAGGGGTGACATTGACTCTTTCAGACCTGAGGGGCGATATTGACTCTTTTGGACCTGAGGAGCAATATTGAATCTTTTGGACCTGAGGGGCGACATTGACTCTTTCAGACCTGAGGGGTGATATTGACTCTTTCGGACCTGAGGAGCAATATTGAATCTTTTGGACCTGAGGGGCGACATTGACTCTTTCAGACCTGAGGGGTGATATTGACTCTTTCAGACCTGAGGGGCGACATTGACTCTTTCAGACCTGAGGGGTGACATTGACTCTTTCAGACCTGAGGGGCGACATTGACTCTTTAGGACCTGAGGGCTGATATTGACTCTTTCGGACCTGAGAGGCGACATTGACTCTTCCAGACCTGAGGGGTGATATTGACTCTTTCGGACTTTAGGGGTGACATTGACTCTTTCAGACCTGAGGGGCGATATTGACTCTTTTGGACCTGAGGAGCGACATTGACTCTTTCGGACCTGAGGGGTGACATTGACTCTTTAGGACCATAGGGGTGATATTGACTCTTTCTGACCTGACGGGTGACATTGACTCTTTCAGACCTGAGGGGTGATATTGACTCTTTCGAACCTGAGGGGCGACATTGACTCTTTCAGACCTAAGGGGTGATTTTGACTCTTTTGTGCCTGAAAATTGACATTGACTCTTTCGGGCCTGAGCAGCGACATTGACTCTATCAGACCTGAGGTGTCATATTGACTCTTTTGGACCTGAGGGTGACATTGACTCTTTCTGAATTGAGGGGTGACATTGACTGTTTCGGACCTGAGAGGCGACATTGACTCTTCCAGACCTGAGGGGTGATATTGACTCTTTCGGACCTGAGAGGCGACATTGACTCTTCCAGACCTGAGGGGTGATATTGACTCTTTCGGACTTTAGGGGCGTAATTGACTCTTTCAGACCTGAGGGGCGACATTGACTCTTTTGGACCTGAGGAGCGACATTGACTCTTTCGGACCTGAGGGGTGACATTGTCTCTTTAGGACCTGAGGGGTGATATTGACTCTTTCTGACCTGACGGGTGACATTGACTCTTTCAGACCTGAGTGGTGATATTGACTCTTTAGAACCTGAGGGGCGGCATTGACTCTTTCAGACCTGAGGGGTGATTTTGACTCTTTCGGGCCTGAGCAGCGACATTGACTCTATCAGACCTGAGGCGTGATAGTGACTCTTATGGACCTGAGGGGTGACATTGACTCTTTCTGAATTGAGGGGTGACATTGACTGTTTCGGACCTGAGGGGCAACTCATGAAAAAGGGGCAATAAATGAAGAGTTGTGTTGCAATGGGCATATGTTACTTTTCATTGGGTATTAGGGCCACGGTTTGCATTCAGCAGACTCGGACTGGCCTGTAAGGCAATACTCAAAGTGCAGGTCCAAAATGCTAGTGTGGGCCAGTTATTCTTGGCCAAAGTGTGTGCGTTTGATGAGTTACTATGCTGTGAAGTTGGTTGGTTTGACAAATATTCCTTAAAGCGCACAATTTTCAACACATTTTACCTCAAAACTCACCCTTGGGTACTACCCAAGCAGTCGAATATCAAAGGGATTAATTGGCATTTGCAGCTGTTGGCCACTTTTTCATTGGTGCCGGAGCCAATGTTATGCCCCAGACCGACCCTGGCATCTGGCAAAAGTGAAAGTATTCTGTCAGAGAAATGGCCAATGCAGCCAAAAGCTTTGTGGACAAGGTCCAATATTTGAAGGATGATTAAATGATCAGAACTGTCTTCTCTGCTGAAGAGTTCTGGGAGGATCGACTCTTCGTCTAGATCTTCCCAATTTGCATTAAGCAGGAATATGGCGGGTGGAACTTTGCATTGGATTTCTTTGGCATTTCTTAATGGATTCCTTTGGGGTTTCTTAATGGATTGCTTTGGATTTCTTAATGGATTGCTCTGGGGTGTAATATTAAAATGCCCTAGAGTTCCCTGAAATTTCCTCTCTTACTCTCACTATTAATGGTGTCATACCCTGCAGTGATATGACACCATTATATGTGCCAATCAGGTGGACATCAAGGTGGGCTTTACTCTATGGTTAACCCTCTGTTCCAATCAGGCCACGGCTCTTCACCCCCGGGCTGCCATCTTCACTCTGCCACACTGTTCCCCTACGCCCCCCACTCAACCACCCCCCAGTGTCCATCTATTATGCTCCCCCAACACCCCAGACCACACTTACCTTGTGGTCTTGTGCCCTGCTGGACCTCCGTCATCGCCATCATCACCGCCATTAACACCCAAAAGGGATTCCCTTTCTTTGTGCATGAGGGCCATCTTTGTTTGTAGTTTATAATAATTATTTGGCTTACGCAATGTACTCAAAGCCAAATTGCTTTTCATTAAAAAAACGATTTGCACCCTGGCTCCTATGCCTGGGGTGCTAATAGCTTTATGCACCTTGGATAGCGGCTTTACCAGCTGACAAATGCTGCCCGGTTGCTGCCATTCATCGAAGTTTCCTGTGCCGCTCTGAGCACTACCTCAAATGAGAATGAGTGAAACTCTTTGCTGTGCCCGGTTATGCTTTGTGATTTAGTCTTGCGTCGGGTGGGGAGACCGGGTAAGGATGCTTTGTTGAAATGTTGATGTACGCAGTATCTGAAAAGTTAAGGCTGCCTGTAGTGTGCAGGTTTTAACTATTGTGTGACTTGTCTAGAGCAGTGGTTAATTTGCACTCCAGGTTGCTTGCCTAAATTGTGTGGTTGGCTCTGCTATCGGCCAGTGTGGTGTTTAAGGAGTGTGGAGCTTTGTGTTATTGTATTATGTGATATGATATGGCATTTATAACGCGCCTATACACAAGTGTTTCAAGGCGTGACGAGGCAAGGGAGGGGAACAGAGGGAAGACAGACAACGATCCTACTAGGCCACGTGTCATTCAGATTGCGCAAGTGCGGGTGAGGGGAGAAAGGAAAAAAGCGGGGGGAAATGTGTAGCATGGTAACATCTGCTGCTACACTGGTGTGGAATCTACAGGGATTCTGGAAGGAGAATGTGGAGGTGGAGAGGAGAACACTGAAGACTCGGTTGGAGAGACTGAAGCATCCCCCTTCAGAGACTCCCTTCATATCCCTTTTATTTACTTAACTAAAAGCGAAACATATTTATACATTTCTTTATTACTTATAACACAAGTGTCCTTCCTCAATACTACAATTGGCGATGAGGGAGTGTAACCAGTTGATGAGCAGTACAGTTAAAAAGAAGCAAAGAAAGTAGACAGGTGGGAGCAATCTTGTTTATATGCATGAACATGACTGTAGGCGTGTGTTCATATACACATTCGCCATAAATATAATTGTAATCGCACTTGCCGCAACAATTTGATACCGGATGAATGTGGACACTGTCTCGAGCGGGGCACGCGGCGTTCATGCAGCCATTCGAATGTAAACATTGCCACTGCTGAGAGCTATTGGGCGTCTCTGACGACGGAAAAAGTCAAGGAGAAACGTTAGAAAAAAGGACCCGCGACGTGATAACGCACGTCGTTTGAGGCAGCCCCAAGTAGTAATCACTGTGACACCCGGCAACGATCAAGCCAGTGTAACAGCGAGGCGCAGCCGCAGAGATTACACTACAGCGAAGGGAAACCGTGGTTGGCAATGTGCACATGCACATGAGTCATAGATAAAAAAAATAATAAATAAATAAAATAAAAACATTTTCTGAAACGAAATAATAAAGATTTACCGATCTCCTCCTACTCGTCCCAGTACTAAAGACATAAAGGGAACACGGTGTAAGGAATTTGTCTATTGCCAAGCCTAATATAGTTTACAGACATTATATGGTGCATTACAATATATCATTGATTCTCCATAATAAAGAAAAAACGGACACCACTTCAGTATAGAGAGAAATCACAAGGAGGGTGTAACTCTTCTATTAAGCCAAGACAAGTGCAACCATTGACGACAGTGGTGCAGGTGATCAACAGACTGCAAGGAACATGACAATGCACACTGTTCCACCACCTGCCATGTTTTTACTTGAAGCTGGAGAACCAAATCTACCTTGGAAGAGATGGTTGAAGTCGTTCGAGCACTATGCTTCAGTGGTTTGTGGAGCAAACTACAGTGTGGAGAGAAAGAAGTCACTGTTACTTCACTGTTTGGGACCAGCAGGACAAGAAAAGTATGAGGACTTGCCGAACTTACCTGATGTTGAAGGGGATATGAATGAATACGAAAAATGTATTGCCAAATTGAATAAACACTTTGAAAAGAAACTGAGTACAATCTTGGAAAGGTATAAGTTTGGTAAGAGGTCGCAAGAAAGTGGAGAGAGCGTGGAACAATTTATAACTGTCCTGAGAAAATTAGCAAAGCACTGCAAATTCGGGCCACAATTTGATGAAAGGCTCCGAGATCAATTCATGCTGGAGTGCAACAGCGCTAAAATTAGAGAGAGACTATGGGCTGAAGATGATCCTGATTTGGATGTAGTACTGCGCATAGCCAAAGAGGTTGAACATATGGAGAATTGTGTCAAGACGCTAGAGGATAGGGTGAAGAGTACCACTCTAAGGCCAGAAAACTCTATCAATGCAATTCAGATGACAAAAGTTGAAAATGGGAACATTCAAAATGCTGTGGTGAGACGGAAAGAGGAACCCAGGATACAGAGCATTTACAAATACAGTAATGATGTAAAAAGCAAAGGATTTGGACGTGGATATGGAGGATACAACAGAGGACGCTTCATGGGTAATCGACGGCCTCAAATGAGTCAGAGAGGCAGAGGAAGGATTAGGACATGTTTTAGGTGCAACAGTCCCATGCATTGGGCTAACAGTCCCGAGTGCCCAGCTATCCACATCATTTGCAAAAACTGCAATGGAAAGGGCCTTATGGCCAAATGTTATAGGGTTGATAAAGGAAGCATGAATTGGATTGGAGGTGCAGAAGAGTATGAAGAGGAAGAATGTGTCTTTGCTGTCAGCGATGTTGTGAATAGCACAGAACTGGAGAGTTCTAAGACCATCATTATGATAAACGATGCTCCAGTAAGAATGATGACTGATTCAGGAGCGAAATATACGTTACTGCCTGAAAAGATATGGAGAAAAATTGGTCCGAGATGGCTTAATGAATCAGACATTAATCCAAGTGCTTATGGTGGTGTGAAAATAGATATTATTGGATGGTTTGAGGCGAAGTTAGCCTTCAACGATAGAATTGCAAAAGGGAAGGTCTATGTATCAAGAAAAGGAGCAACGCCTCTACTTAGCTGGACGCATCAGGCATGGCTGAAGGTTAGATTGGATGCAAGTGCTGAGGAGTCTATCTATGTGATTGAATCCAATGAGATGTCTACAGAGGCAGTGAAGAAGGAGGTGTTCAAGGATGAAATAGGCTGTGCGAAGGGGATTATGCACAGAATACAGCTCAGAAAGAATTGTAAGCCAGTTGCGCAGAAGCTGAGGAATGTGCCCTTAGCAATGAGAGATGAGGTCAAAAGTGAATTGAATAAACTGGAAGAGCAGGGCATAATTGAAAAGATTGATGCTTCGGAATGGGTATCACCGTTGGTAGTGGTGAGGAAGAGTTCTGGAAAGGTGCGAGTGTGTATCGACCTGAACAAATGCATCATTCCTGAGAGACATCCGCTTCCCAACATTCAAGAGTTGTTATCAACAATGGGGTCAGCAAAAGTATTTTCGACCCTGGACCTGACTTCTGCATATCACCAAATTCGATTGCACAAGGACTCAAGGCATCTGACAGCGTTTATAACCCCGGAGGGTTTGTACCAGTATAAGAGAATGCCATTTGGTCTTATATCAGCAGCTTCGGTGTTCCAGAAGACCATGCATCGCATCTTTGATGGTGATGAAGGCATTATATTTTTTCAGGATGATATTCTTGTATTTGCTAAAGATCAAATGGAGCATGATAGAATTCTGGATGGAGGATTGAGAAAATTGCATAAGATGGGCATGGCATTGAGTAGAAAGAAGTTGAAGATTCATAGGAAGCAAATTGAATATCTAGGCCATGTTATATCAGAGCAGGGGATTATGCCCAAGCCAGACTTGATGTCTGCAATCAATAATATGGCTACACCGAGCAATAAAGAGTGATTGAGGACATTCTTGGGAATGGCTGTGTATTATTCTAAATACGTCAGAAAGTTTGCTGATCACACAGCCGTTTTGAGGGATCTCACCAGGATGAATGTCAAATATGAATGGAATGAAAATTGTGAGAAAGAATTCAACTACATAAAGAATGCCCTGTCAACGGCGCCAGCACTGAACAACTTTGTAAGAGGACAGCGTACGGTGATCACAACGGATGCCAGAAATGTGGGCCTATGTGCGGTATTGGCGCACTTACATGATGGAGAGGAAAAGGTAATTGCGTTTGATTCACAGCTGTTAAAGGGAGCAGAAAAGTTGTATGCAACCATTGAAAAGGAGGCTTTGGCTATTGTGTGGGCAGTGAACAAATTCAGGAGTTTTGTCTGGGGGACACAATTTGAGCTAAATACAGATCACAAACCACTGGTGGAACTATTCATGAACAAAGGGCTGGACAAAGTGTCGGCAAGGATACTGAGATGGGTGCATAGAATGCAAGAGTTCAATGTAGTGGTTAAGTATATTCCAGGAGTGAGGAATTATGCTGCAGACTGTTTATCCAGGCTTACGAATGTTCAAGAAGAAGGTGGAAGTGGAGGTGAAGAAAATCAACAGGAAACGATATGTATGCTACAGGACACAGCCATTGCCAAGGAGGAATGGTTACAAGGCATGAGGAAAGATGTAAAATTACAGTTTATGATGGAAAATATGAACAATAAACATGTTCATGTCAATAAGATCAAGGAGGCAGATGTGCAAGGATTAAGGAGTGTCAGAGATGAGTTGAGTGTACAAGATGGTTATTTGTTTAGAGGAGACAGATTAATTCCACCTGAAGATGTCAAGAAGAAAATAATTGAGTTGGGACATGAAGGCCACCAAGGCATTTCCAAGACCAAATGCAGGATAAGGAATACGTACTGGTGGCCGGGATGTGATGTGGAAATCGAGAGGATCATAAGAAACTATATCCTTTGTAATAAGTCTGATAAGAGTTGTGTGAGTAGTGAGTACCCGATGGTTATGAATGATGTGCCGAGTAGACCGTGGATGAAAGTTGGGATTGATATAATGGGTCCGATATTGTTAAGAAAGGAAGAAGGCCTTGCCTATGGCAAGAGGTAAAGTGCACAGAATTGCACAGGGAACAACTTAGGATCTAACAACGTGCATAAAATACCCAAGGCTTGTGTATGTATAACCCAGGAGTGCAAATAAAGTATTACCAATATACAATAAAGGAATGTAGGGTAAACACTTAAGACCTCCTTATAACTGAAAGGAAAGTCTGCAAACTCTTTACCCACTATGCTCTTACAGATACTGACAGCGCTAAACCCACGTAGCGGGCAAGCAAGTACAGATTCTGTGAACTGACACTCTGTAAAATACTGAATAAGGAACATTCAAACAGTACTCACGAGGACCGGAAAGACCACTAGAATGTCAGTAATATCACGAACCCTGTAGATCAAACAGGAACCCAGAAGGCTGTAAAAGCAAAGGGTTAAAGATAACAAAATACATAAAACCGTAGTCAGGGGAAAGTATGAATTGTGATGTTAACTTGTGAGGAAAACAAAAGGGGATACACACTGGAACATGTTACAACAACACCCACACCTAATATACGATGGAAAGTAAATGCAGAGGTGCAATGGAAAATATGGAATGGACTCTGAATGAAGTAGGATCAGGAGCAGGGGAAACGCTATCACAAAAGGAAACCTATCCCACCCAACCAAGGGAAAAAGGTAGTAAATAAATACTAATAAGGTAAGATTAATGCATCAAGCTTTTCAGTAACCAGGACAGCATAAAGAGACAGAACGCACCGGAAACCTGGGCTGCAACTAAGAGTTAAGCACAGAGAAAGGCTGTCTGCAGACAGAGGAAGACAGAAAGGGAAAAGCATAAATCAATTAGCACATAATCCGAAATCCAGGGCAGAGGAACAAGATACAGGAGCTAAGGAACTGGGCACAAAAGCTAGGGACTGGAACTAGGTACAAGGCACAGAAACCAGGAACAAGGAACAGGAGACTAGTCACAACAGGAACACTGCTACAATGACCAGCGCCGGACTGAAGCAAACTGAGGCTTTTAAAGCTGCTAAACGAGCACACCCCTCAGGCGTGCCGCCTGCTGCACCTGCAGCCACAGGTGTTGCCTATCCTCCACCCAGCCTTGTGCTGCAAGGGAGGAGACGAAGCAGTGAGCCAGGCATTCTGGGAAGCAGGAGGTGAAGCAGTGAGCCAAGGCATTCTGGGAAACATAGTCATTTGATTTAAGTAACATGCTGGCTGCCAGAGAGGAGATGAAGCAGTGAGCCAGGCATTCTGGGAAGCAGGAGGTGAAGCAGTGAGCCAAGGCATTCTGGGAAACATAGTCATTTGATTTAAGTAACATGCTGGCTGCCAAAAACCTGGAATGGATCCGGAAGGGAAGTAACTTGGATTATAAGGGTTTAACGTTCCCAATTCATCAGAACACTGTAGCATAGGGTTCGAAGGAAATGTCCAGTAGGGAATAAACCCCAAAACATGCCCCCAAGTGGCAGGAACGGGAGCGAAGGGAGCGAGCCGTGACAGATATGGAGTGAAGGCAGTCAAACGTTTTGTGTGGTTATGATTGACATTTTAACAAGGTGGGCAGAAGTGAAAATGATGCTTAGTATCACAATTAAAAATATTATCAATTTCATGGAAGAGTATGTGGTTGGGAAGGATATCCTGGAGTTATCCTATCTGACAACGGTCCTCAATTTGTCTCAAGAGAGATGGAAGACTATTTAGAAAAAAAATCGATTAAGCATGTGACCAGTGCGGTTCATCACCCACAAGCCAATGGAATAGTAGAAAGATACAACGGGATTCTCAAACATGCCATTAGATCGGCATGGGCCAATGGAATGAGCTGGAAAGAGGCAGTCAGAAATGTTATTATGGCGCACAGGTTTACTCCGCACAGTTCTACAGGTATTTCACCATTTGAATTGAGCAGAGGTAGAAAAGCAACTACCATGTTATGTCCTGGATGGATGGGTGAAGTGATCAATATGGAAGTGGTAACCAGTAATGCCGTAGATATGATTAGACAGAGACAAAATAGAAATAAAGTATGGCATGACAAGAAAAGATTTAGGGTTAATGAGGCACTGGAAGTAGGTTGTTTTGTGAGAGTGAAGCTTCCGGAAGCTCTGAGAGTGAGAGGCATTAGGTGGTCTGATCCTATGCAAGTTATAGAAGTGTTTAAACATGCTGTGTGAACTAGTGATGGAAGGGTATGAAACAATGGAAGAGTTATGGGAGTGTATAGTAAAGCCAAGGGTGAGAGTATGGACAAAAGTGATGTTGATAAAAGTAGGGAGAACCAGAAAGTTTCCTTACCAGTAAATTCCATATATGTACCAACCGTGATGAAAACGTCAGTATCAAGGTTTGGAAGAAAGTACCAGAGACCTATGTACTTAACAGATTACGGAGAGTAAAGACATGTCTAGAAAGAAGAGGGATGTGTAGCATGGTAACATCTGCTGCTACACTGGTGTGGAATCTACAGGGATTCTGGAAGGGGAATGTGGAGGTGGAGAGGAGAACACTGAAGAGTCGGTTGGAGAGACTGAAGCATCCCCCTTCAGAGACTCCCTTCATATCCCTTTTATTTACTTAACTAATAGTGAAACATATTAATACATTTCTTTATTACTTATTAATGTGATTTGGTTTTAATTAAATAGTGTAAAAAAGAAAAGAATGCAGGACTCCGCGCCATCAAAATTTGTGTATATTTAATAATATTGCAAAATCACACATTAAAAAAGAAGCCCATGTATGATAACATGTTTCGGCTCTGCTGAGCCTTTTTCAAATCTGGGCCGTATTTGCATATAATCAATCCATAGGACTGATGTCCCTGTAGTAGTAACGGGGTTTTATCCCCAGTATAGAGTCTGATTCCTGCGAGCAGAAAAAGTCACACGCGTCGGCAAAGTAATTAAACCTTACGCACATTATATATCAAAATATATCGAAATACAAATATTAAGCTCAATGCACCAAACAAATCTTAAAACAAGATACATTTGTCACAAACAAATGAAGTACATAAAAATATGACTCATCGAATCACAGTCGGAGGATTTCTATCTAAGAGCAATTCTGAGACCCTGTATAACCTCTGGAGCTCAAGAAGCCCCTACTCCTATAGCTTAAGGTCTAAGATCTTACATAGAGACCTGAGTGTGGCTAATATTAAAGAAACCTTGTAGCCGGCACAAATGCTGGCCCATATTTGGGCACATGCAGATGCATTGTCCTTTCAAATATTTGCATCTAGTCAATTGTAACTTAGAGCAATAGATAATTAGCTGTTGTAATGTTTTATTTGCCTCAGTATTACCACCAAAGTGACAGGTAAGACTATCGGGGGGCATTTTGGATCTTAAATCAGTTACCACCCTTGTAGGCAGTAGTAGATTTAAGGGTAGACGCAGAAACAAGTCTCTCCATGGATGACATGGAAACTGGCATAGGTAAGGTTCAATTCTAGTATAGTGTTGCTCATCAGCTGCTATGATGTATGAGAGATGATATCATGTCCCTAGGGGTGCACCAATCCTGGTCATAAATGGCTTTTTTAATGACCTGAGGTCTATCCAGTAGTGTCTTACTTGATGGGTTCAGCATCCCCAGAAACCTCTCACAATTAGTAACCCCATTATAAAAAAAAACATCACTTTGTCTGATAGCGTTAAAGGTAGATCACAGTGTGTGTGGGGGTGGGGGGAGGGTGCAATACTTGCCTGTACAAAGCTAGGGGTCTGCAAGTGACATGAGCAGCCAGGGCGATCAAACCCAATTCATGCCTCAGAGCCGCCATGCAAAGGCATTTAGGAAGGCACAGTGTCTTCCTCCAAATTATCCCATTCAACTTGCTCCAGAATTGCTGGCCATTTTTTTGTTAGGCACTCAGCCCCATTTAGTTGGCTTATAGTCGTTAGCAATGGTGTTAATGAATGGCGTAGTATGTTAACACTGGTGTTAATGAAAGGCATAGTATGTTAGCACTGGTCTTAATGAAAGGTGTAGTATGTTAGCACTGGTGTTAATGAAAAGCGTAGTATGTTAGCACTGGTGTTAATGAAAGCCGTAGTATGTTAGCATTTGTGTTAATGAAAGGCGTAGTATGTTAGCACTGGTGTTAATGAAAGGGGTAGTATGTTAGCATTGGTGTTAATGAAAGCTGTAGTATGTTAACACTGGTGTTAATGAAAGCTGTAATATGTTAGCATTGGTGTTAATGAAAGGGGTAGTATGTTAGCACTGGTGTTAATGAAAGGCGTCATATGTTAGCACTGATGTTAATGAAAGGCGTAGTATGTTAGCACTGGTGTTAATGACAGGCAGCCACACCTGCAGTTGATTATCTTCATTTGGGCAGCAGGTTTCATACATTCACAACTGAGCCTACTTGTTGCAAGGAAATCGTCGATTCTTTACAAAAAATAAAGCCCAAGTAGGTGGTTTTATCGACTAATTACAATTTATTGTGGTCTAAGTACCAAGACAAACTACACCTCTGTTATGCCTTTCTAAAAATAAAAAGTTTAGATTTATTGCAATGGATTTTAAGTGTAAACATTTGCTTTTTGTTGGTTACGTTCCATTGTGTAACCTATGTTGTTTTGATGCTGAAATGGTGTGTTGAGATGCATTGTTAGGCTAGGCTATGCTATGTCGGGTGATTCTATGCCATGTCCCAAATTCAAGGACCACAGCATCTAGTCAGTTTCTCCCTTGTGACTTCTCACTGATGCCGCAAAGACACTGCAACTGTAGCGCCGTAACTGACAAATCAAAGGATGCAGCACCATTCCTGGCAGCTACCATCAAAATGTTCAAGTTGGATTTAAAACCAATCATGTTTTTGGAGAATGTCACTAGCCGAATAGTGTTTATTTACCACATTGATAATTAATTTGTCACTAGTTTCCATGGGGCACCAAACAAGCAAATTTGCCGCACCGACACAAAGGTGTCGATTCATGGAATTAATGTGCGCCGAAAATTCCCGCGCAGAGGTGCCAAAACATGCGATTCGTAGTAAAAGTGCGAAAATCGCAGTGCAAGTGCGAAAATCGCAGGGAAACCAGCGCACATCGATTCATGGAAGGCCGTGCGCGATAAAAATATCGGATGTGCGCTGAAAAAGTGTGCGGCGCACGCCAGTGCACAGGATATCTAACGCCGTGCACCACAGCCACAGCGAAATCGCACATAGCGCGGCGCACACAACAAAAGTAGGCGGAACACGGGGCATAACACTCGGAATGGGGAACAACTCATCAAAATGTGGGCGTCACAGGGGAAGTACAGGAGGCAAATGCGCAGAACGCCCACACGCTCGCCTACAACACGTATTCATGGAATCCAATACTGCAAACCAGCGCACGGTCAAACCAGCGCACAGGCCCAAACACGTCCGCCACAAGAAAGCAGGCGGTAGTGTCCCTGCCCCTGAAATAAATGTGCGCCAAAATGTGCGCCAACAAAAAGCACCTATATACAGCTATGATGAATGTCACATACTGTGGCCCTCTAAGACAAATGACGTGCAAAGGGGTACGCGACAAACATGGACACCGGCTGTGTGAAAAATAGCATGTGCGTGCATTCTGTGCTGCGCGGGAAGTCCCACACGCGATTGGCCTGGGTACGTGTATTCCGGGGTGCGCAGGAAGTTCCACACGCTAATTCTGCAGGGTACGTGTATTCCGGGGTGCGTGTGAAGTTCCACACGCGATTGGCCTGGGTACGTGTATTCTGGGGTGTGCGGGAAGTTCCACACGCTAATCCTGCAGGGTACGTGTATTCCGGGGTGCGTGTGAAGTTCCACATGCTAATTCTGCAGGGTACGTGGATTCCAGGGTGCGCGTGAAGTTCCACACGCTAATCCTGCAGGGTACGTGTATTCCGGGTGCGTGGGAAGTTCCACACGCTAATTCTGCAGGGTACGTGGATTCCGGGGTGCGCGGGAAGTTACACACGCGATTTCAGCAGGGTACGTGTATTTCGGAGGTGCCTGGTAGTACTACACGTGAATTGACCGTGTGGGTCCTCCCAGGTGTTCCCTCTACACCCTCCACGCCCCTGCAGGCAGCCCACACCACAGGGGACTACCCTGCACCCCTGCTCATGTCCCGCAGGCAGCCCATCCACCATGGCCATGCCCCCCAGCCAACCCACATGTCACCTTGCACTACTGATCACCAACGCATGTCCCCCTGGACCCCCCCCCCCAGCATCCAGGGGCACCCTCCACCAGGCCCCCACACATGTCTCCCATTACCCCCACCCCCCAGCAGTCAGGGGCACCCTCCACCAGGCCCCCACACATGTCCCCCTGCACCCCCACCCACCAGCATCCAGGGGCACCCTCCACCAGGCCCCCACTCATGCCTCCCATCACCCCCACCCCCCAGCAGTGCAGGGCACCCTCCACCAGGCCCCCACACATGTCTCCCATCACCCCCACCCCCCAGCAGTCAGGGGCACCCTCCACCAGCCCCCACTCATGTCCCCCTGCACCCCCACCCACCAGCATCCAGGGGCACCCTCCACCAGGCCCCCACTCATGTCCAACTCATGTCTCCCATCCCCCCACCCCCCAGCAGTGCAGGGCACCCTCCACCAGGCCCCCACTCATGTCTCCCATCACCCCCACCCCCCAGCAGTGCAGGGCACCCTCCACCAGGCCCCCACTCATGTCCCCCTGCACCCCCACCCCCAGCAGTCAGGTGCACCCTCCACCAGGCCCCCACTCATGTCTCCCATCACGCCCACCCCCCAGCAGTGCAGGGCACCCTCCACCAGGCCCCCACTCATGTCCCCCTGCACCCCCACCCCCCAGCATCCAGGGGCACCCTCCACCAGGCCCCCACTCATATCTCCCATCACCCCCACCCCCCAGCAGTGCAGGGCACCCTCCACCAGGCCCCCACTCATGTCCAACTCATGTCTCCCAGCACCCCCACCCCCCAGCAGTGCAGGGCACCCTCCACCAGGCCCCCACACATGTCTCCCATCACCCCCACCCCCCAGCAGTCAGGGGCACCCTCCACCAGGCCCCCACTCATGTCCCCCTGCACCCCCACCCACCAGCATCCAGGGGCACCCTCCACCAGGCCCCCACTCATGTCCAACTCATGTCTCCCATCACCCCCACCCCCAGCAGTGCAGGGCACCCTCCACCAGGCCCCCACACATGTTTCCCATCACCCCCACCCCCCAGCAGTCAGGGGCACCCTCCACCAAGCCCCCACTCATGGCCCCCTGCACCCCCACCCACCAGCATCCAGGGGCACCCTCCACCAGGCCCCCACTCATGTCTCCCATCACCCCCCCCCCTCAGCAGTCAGGGGAACCCTCCACCAGGCCCCCACTCATGTCTCCCATCACCCCACCCCCCAGCATTGCAGGCCCCTCCACCAGGCCCCCACTCATGTCCCCCTGCACCCCCACCCCCCAGCATCCAGGGGCACCCTCCACCAGGCCCCCACTCATGTCTCCCATCACCCCACCCCCCAGCAGTGCAGGGCACCCTCCACCAATTCCCCACTCATGTCTCCCATCACCCCCACCCCCCAGCAGTCAGGGGCACCCTCCACCAGGCCCCCACTCATGTCCCCCTGCACCCCCACCCACCAGCATCCAGGGGCACCCTCCACCAGGCCCCCACTCATGTCCAACTCATGTCTCCCATCACCCCCACCCCCCAGCAGTGCAGGGCACCCTCCACCAGGCCCCCACACATGTTTCCCATCACCCCCACCCCCCAGCAGTCAGGGGCACCCTCCACCAGGCCCCCACTCATGGCCCCCTGCACCCCCACCCACCAGCATCCAGGGGCACCCTCCACCAGGCCCCCACTCATGTCTCCCATCACCCCCACCCCCCAGCAGTCAGGGGCACCCTCCACCAGGCCCCCACTCATGTCTCCCATCACCACCACCCCCCAGCAGTGCAGGGCACCCTCCACCAGGCCCCCACTCATGTCCAACTCATGTCTCCCAGAACCCCCACCCCCCAGCAGTGCAGGGCACCCTCCACCAGGCCCCCACTCATGTCCAACTCATGTCTCCCATTACTCCCACCCCCCAGCAGTCAGGGGCACCCTCCACCAGGCCCCCACACATGTCTCCCATCACCCCCACCCCCCAGCAGTCAGGGGCACCCTCCACCAGGCCCCACTCATGTCCAACTCATGTCTCCCAGCACCCCCACCCCCCAGCAGTGCAGAGCACCCTCCACCAGGCCCCCACACATGTCTCCCATCACCCCCACCCCCCAGCAGTCAGGGGCACCCTCCACCAGGCCCCCACACCAGGCCCCCACTCATGTCCAACTCATGTCTCCCAGCACCCCCACCCCCAGCAGTGCAGGGCACCCTCCACCAGGCCCCCACTCATGTCCCCCTGCACCCCCACCCACCGGCATCCAGGGGCACCCTCCACCAGTCCCCCACTCATGTTCCCCTGCACCCCCACCCACCAGCATCCAGGGGCGCCCTCCACAAGGCCCCCACACATGTCTCCCATCGCCCCCACCCCCCAGCAGTCAGGGGCACCCTCCACCAGGACCCCACTCATGTCTCCCATCACCCCCAGCCGTGCGATTTGCCTGGGTACGTGTATTCCTGGGGTGCGCGGGTAGTCTCACATGCGATACCATCAGGGTACATGTATTATGGGTCCTCGTGAACTTCCACACGCGATACCAGCAGGCTACGTGTATTACGGGGTTCGCGGCAAGTTCCACACTCGTTTGCCCTGGGTACGTGTATTTCGGGGTGCGTGTGAAGTTTCACATGCGAATTTGCAGGGTACGTGTATTTCGGTGTGCGCGTGAAGTTCCACACGCGACTGGGCCTGTGAGAGTGGGGTACGTGTATTCCAGGGGTGGGCGGGAATATTTACTCGAGACTGGGCCTGGGAGAGCGTGTTACGTGTATTCCTGGGGTGGGCGGGAAGATTCACACGGTCGCCTATAACGTGCCAAAAAATAAATGGTCCAATCCTGAAACACATACGCCAGCATGAAGCAGGTGTACGTCGACCCGCGCAGCATAAAAGTACGCGCAGACAACAAACAAGCTCAGACGCCAGGATTAATATACCGTTCCTAGCAGCAGTGGCCGTGGGTTACCAAAGGAGGAGGAGGAGGATAGTGAGGGCCCGAATTTTCACTCCCAGAACCAGCCTTTTTGGGATGCCTGATGACCAGGTGTATGGGAGGTACAGGTTTCCACCACACATAATGCTGGACCTGGTCAGTGAGTTGGAGGATGACCTCACATCACCCACCCTGTGCTCCCAAGCACTCAGCCCCCTGGAGAAGGTCCTTAATGTACTGCACTTCTTGGCCACTGGATCATTTCAGCGGACAAGTGCCATAGTGGGTGGTGTGTCACAGGCCACGCAGTCACGCTGCCTACACCAGGTCTTGAACATCATCACTGCACGCCCATCACTCCACAGACACATATACCTGCCATGGACACCTGCAGAAAGGCAGGCTGCCGCCCTGGATTTCTACGGTGTCGCACAATTCCCCAAAGTGCTAGGTGCCATTGACTGCACCCATGTGGCACTACGTCCCCCCAGGGCATCTGAGCACATCTATAGGAACCGCAAGCACTGGCATTCCATCAACGTGCAGGTAGTATGTAATGCTAAGGGAATCATCACCTCAGTATATGCCAACTATCCAGGGTCCACCCACGACAGCTTCATTTACCGAATGTCTACCCTAAACCGGGACCTAGAAGCTGGCCGGCATGGCGATACATGGCTGCTTGGTGAGTATGAATGCCACTGCACATGCATGCATGTCAGATGCAGAGTTATGTCACTACCCCACTAATGATACCCATCACCTCCTCACCAGGGGACAGTGCCTACCCTCTGAGCACCCACATGATGACGCCAATTCGGAACCCCATCACGCCTCCCGAGGTAACATACAACACAGCCCATATTGCAACCCGGGGCATAGTGGAGCGCACATTCGGAGTGCTCAAGTCACGCTTTCGCTCCCTTGACCGTTCTGGCGGGCAGCTGTTATATGCGCCCCCAGTAGTGTGCAGGATCATAGTGGCAGCATGTGTCCTGCACAATGTTGCAACACGCCGGGGCCTGGCTGTGGACATGGTGGTGCCCCCACATCCCCAACCACATGCATGCCCGCTGCGCATGGGAGGGGAAAGGGCACGGGGTGAGGCAGCCCGTACGCAGCTGGTGGCTAATGACTTCACATAGAAATCACACCCCTGTGGAGTGCACACAGCCCTGGCACATGCCATCTGATAAGCAATGATGACTCCACCTGACAATTATGACGAACAAAGGGACATTCAACTGTCAGAACCATAGCATCCCGAGATTGTTCATGTGGAAGTGTCAGAATGTGTGCATCACTACCTACACAAACACCACCAATGCAGTGTCATCAAAAGACACACTTCCATGCAGCAGAAATGAATACCCACTTGCAAAATACTACATGAGAACAGTGCCATGTCACCCAACCCCTCCCCGGCACGGCCACACAACACACCATGGCATGTCATGCAATGTGAGAGCAAACAAATTAATCCCCACAACATGCCTCAAGTGTCACCAACTACAGTGTCCCTAATGGAAACTGGCCACACATGAAATGTTCACAGTAATGCAGGACCTACAACACACATTACCAAATACTTACCAAGAATACCAATCACCTACACATCCTCCAACCTACCTTAAACATGACATTACAGACTTAAAAAATTGGTAGCCTCACTACCTGATAATGCCAGCACTTCGAACACTTCCAAGTATACAGTGTTAGCGCCACTCAAGAGTGTAGGTGCACTGCTTACAACATGGACTCCAGTTCCAAGGTAGACCGCCTTGTGAAGACATGAGAAATGGACCTGCAAATTAGGAGGATGAGATGGATGCAGAGGCACATATCAATACACCATGCAGTGTACAATACAACAACAATATGCACTATGAATGTATACACAGTATTGACTACAGACTGCCCACACATCAAATGGGAGTCCAACGTCACCATGTACGTCAATGTCACTTGGGCACAACTTTTGCAAGCCCATGGAAACGGGAAGCAGGAGGGGTGTGTGTCACACAAACCCAAGCATCTGACCCAAATTCATGACAAGCCTGCATGTTGCCAGCCACAATACAGCGTATGCCCACGGGAGCCACACAAGGCAACACACTGTTTAAAAAAAACAAAAATAAAAAAAAAAAAATCTAAAATGGCCATTAATGGGCACGGGGGTGTGGGGGAGGCCACCCAGGAGGTCTGAGGACACAGTGCACACCAAAACCCACCTGTGTGGATCTTGCGAAAAAAAAAACACCTCCATGGGCTCATGGCCTGCACGGCTACCCTATTGTGAGAGAATCACTGCTGTCGCTCTCCTCACCCTCTGCAGCTGCATCGGGAGGTGGTGGCACTATGGGAGGGAGCCCACGCAAAGCCCTAGTCTGGTCCTCCATGGCAGCAAGCATGCGGGTGTGGAAGGTCTCGTTCTGGAGGATAATTGTGCGTAGGTCCCCATGCAACAACTCACGGGATGCCCGGACCTCCGCCCTAGTTGCCTGCATCTCAGCTGAAAGCGTACTTGTGAGATGCTCCAGCTGCTGTTCTGTCCTTCAAGCTCAACAAGAGTCGTCCTGAGGTGAAGGAGTTCCACCCTCAGGGCTTCCCTGTGGCCCTGGGACTCTATGGAAATGGCTTCCCGCAGAGTCGCCAGTGCCGCCGGCCTGTCCCTGTCGGATGCCAACATGTCCTCCCTGTGTGACTGGCAGATGGAGTCTGTTGCCTGCTGTAGTCGCTCCATCAGCCTTTTGGGGGGGACAATGGAAGTGGCCACCCTATCCATGGCCTGAGCCATCATCTCTGATGATGGTGCCTGTTGGGTTGCCATACCGTATATGGATTGCTCCCATGCGGTATTGCCAGGTGGCGTACGGCCACCATGTCGGCGGGCCCCACACCTGTCTGGGGCAAGGTGAACTGCACCTTGCTGTGCCGGCACTGCCTGAGGCTGCAGGACTGCGTTCCCCCTCTGATCTGCTGGCCCAGGAACAGGATCAGATGTTGCGGAGTGTGACCCTGCATCCGTAACCACCAAAGGCGTACCTGCCAACACTGACATCCCCATTGAGGGTTCTAACCCTGGTGCAGGTGGCTCGGACAGAACAGAATCCCTCCCAGGAACACTCACCTGCGACGGCACATAGGTCTCATCATCAGAATCGACACCTGAATACAGCTCGGTGGAGGTGCAGCCAGAGACACCCCTTGAGAGCACGACCTGCAGCAGTTGTGGGTTCTCACCCACCACCACACCACGTCCCTCACTGGTGGTCGGTCGGGCCTGAGACCCCTCCTGGGTCTGCACCATCTCCACAACCCCAGCAGTATCAAGTGCGTCATCCCCTGCAAAGACATAAAAGAAAACAAATGGAAACAGGCATTAGCACTATGGCACACAATTAGGGCTGAGAAGCTACAGTAACAGTACTTGATTGACACATGTCCCACATGACTAAAACCCTCCCATGCATGCACCGTCACTGCGTGTGAAGGGGAGGCAGATGGCACACATTGATGACACCAAGATGGAAGATGAACACATTTGCTGCATGCTGCCTAGCAGTGGCATCACACATTGGCCTGTGATTGGCAGGTCAAATACACATGCCATCACACAGATGGCATGTACCCTAGCCATAAAGTGAAGAGGGAGAGGAGGGGACCAATTGTTCATTCAGTCTAGTTTGCTCATGAAAGTGATTATTTTCATTGAAATGGTTCAAATGTTTAACCTGGAGCTGCCAGTCCAAAATGGTCCTATAGCACAGGGACATGTCTAAACAAATCATATCCAGGAAACAAAGCCAGTCCACTGTACCATAGCCAGGTCAGACATGTGACAATAGGACTGAGAAATGCCTAGTAAAAGTGGTGGTATGCAAACAATCTGCCTGAATAAACAGAGGAAAATAAGCAACAATGTTGTGGCAAGATGACACTTCAAGGGCAACTGGCGTGGTGTTGGGCTAGATGTCTAATGTTGGCAGAAGGGATACTGCTATACCCAAATGCTGGTGCGCAGAATGTATTGGATGAGGCACATGGGTGACCCAAACCACTCAGGCACACACACCCTCACCTGGCACCCAAACAGAAGCCCTCACACACACACCATGCACATGGATGACACACACATGCATGTGCACTAACCGGACAACGCCTCGTAATCTGCCAGTTCTCCCACGCTTTAGATCTGTTCCTCTGTGACGTAGGTCCCAGCAACATGCTCATGTGGAGTGAGTTCTATGTCCTCTGCTGGAGACCCACCTCCAGTCACTAGAGTAGCGGCATGACTTGAGGCCAGCTTATTCTTTGCCCTGCGCTTCAGGTCATTCCAGCGCTTGTAGCATTCAGTAGCTGTGCGCCTCACGATTCCAAGGGCACTTATGATGTCCGCGATGGTCTGCCAGTGTGCCAGACGTTGTGCAGGTGTGGTCTTGGATCCTGCAACAATCACCATTTCGCGGTCATGTGCGGACACATACTCTACAAGTGCATTCAGTTCGGCCTCATTGAAGCTGGGCTTCCTTGACGGGCCGGACTGTGTAGCCATGTCTGGGGCATCAGCCTCTACTGGACGAGCACTCTTCCTCTTCCGCTTGGAAGGTGGTGGGGATCCTGAGTGTCCTACGCCGCTCTGGACACTAGGGGCAGGAGCCCCGGTGGACTCTGTACTAGGAGTGAGGGATTGCACACTCAGCATGGGAGTTGGTGCAGGCATTAGCTCAAGTGTGATGGTGTCAGGGGGAATGTCAGCATGATGGACTTGGACCGACACTGTCCTGGCTGGGTGTGTGAGAGGTGGGGTGGATGGAGCCGCAGCTGCCCCTGCAGCCTCCCCAGCCTGCCTACGCGGGGCAGCAGATGACCTAGCTGCCCCTGATCCACGTGGCCTGATGACACCAACGTGCACCGGCGCACGTGGCCTAGACCTGCTGACCTGGAAGTCAGCCATGGAGTCACCCTGTGCCAGGTCTGGTTCCTCAGTGATCTGGTCCAACAAGGGCTGAGCATGGATGGTGTCAGCCACATTACCCTCAACCGGGGGGGGGCATGGGTGTGCCTGACTGGTCCTCCACACATGGGGGCTAGGGGCACCCTGCAAGTCACGGCCACGTCCCCTACCGGATCCAGCACGGCCACCACTTGGGGCTCGGCCACCTTTGCCACCCTTACGGCTTGTTCGCCTCCCAGCCATGGCACTGATGTTATTGTGCGTATGGGAGTCGCTGTGAACTATTGTCCTGGGCAATTGGGGGTCAAAGGGGTTGGGTACCAGATGGTAATCATACCCTAGTGCTCTAGCAAGGCTGTATGTCACCCCTGGGGAAAGATGACGGGTCACGCAATGCACAGACACCCCAAAAAAGGGAAGTAAGGTGCACGCAACCCCTCCTAGACCACGTGTGTGGAAAAATAAACCTGCACTACGCTGTGGCACCCAGAAACACAAGAATGAACGAATGCGTGTCACACGCAGCCTAGAATGACCTCTGAAGGGGTATGCGACAAACGGGGCAAGCACAGATGTTAAAAACGTGCGCGACTCACCGTCTGCCAGGAACAAAAGCGTGAAAAATATGCGCGTGTGCGCGTTGGCAACACCCCCGCCAAAAGAAGAATTGTACGCTGTCTGAGGAGACAGGACAACAGTAGAAGGGAACGCTGTTTGAGGAAACAGGCCCAGGAAAAAGAGGAAAAGAGAAAAAGCTGTCAGAGGTAACAGGGAGTACGAACTTGAAACGCTGTGAAGTAAATCGCGTGTGAACCGACAAAAAGTACAGATTTCACCCACTCGCTCTCCACGAAAAGCACGTACAAGGAAATGGCGTTCTACACGTACCTTTTATACACACGTCACAGACGCGCATACGCGATGAGGCCATTTCCACCAATTAAACGCTTTGACACTGGGAAGTGTATCATTTTTTTTACACGCGCCATTCTCTACGCCCATGCGTGTAACGTCATAGATGCGCAGGGGGGCCTTTGGGACAATGAATTAACGTGCGTGTGCTGACGCGCTTATGCGCTAAGGGCCTTTCCTCGAATTACACGCAGACGTGCAGGATTTTCACGTGCCAAATCACTCCGTATCAAGCTGGCCACGCGTAAGCACACGGAAGACCACGCTCCTGCCCAGAAAGCCGAATTACTGCCCCCCAGAACCTCGAGCACGCTCCCACCTGCCATCTGCTGCTGCCTGACTCCCTGCTGCCCACGTGCCCTGCCTTTTGCTGTCTACACATCAGCCAGGGGTGCTGTTGCTGTGACCACCCCCGCTGGAACCGAAGACTCCTGACTGGGATTCCATCGCTCCACAGCCCAGCCCCAGGACCCAATTGCCCACCCACTCCTGCCTCTGGGGTTGTCATGTCGGGCACTGCAACATCTGGCACCACTGACAACCCCCGGCCAGAGAGGCAGAGGGGCACCAGCTTCACTGCCACCGAAGTTGGTGTCCTGGTGGAGCAAGTCCTGGGCCAGTATGATGCCCTCTTCGGAAGTTCCCGCGCCGACAAGGAAGGACGGACTCGGATCTGGACGGACATTGTGACTGCCATCAACGCGGAGGGGGTGGCAGTCCGCGACTTCCAAAATGTCAAGAAGCGCTGGGAGGACTTCAGGTCCAGGACCCTCAACAAGGCCCGGCGCCTCTTGAAGGCAGCGGATGCTAAGGGGCGCCGGGGCCACTTGTCGGAAGATCAGATGAGGGTCCTGGAACGCATATCCCCAGCGCTCCACGTCCAGGTCCTTGAGAGGCAGACCCGTCTGGAGTCGAGCGTTAAGTGTACATGCATCATGATTGTAAGATGTGCGTGTGGTGATGTGCCAGTAGTGTGCAGGTTGCACATCTGTTTGTATGGGGCCGAGTATGGGTGGGGGTGTACAAGGCCGTGAGGCTAACACATGCGAGGGCTGTCATGTGTGAGACATGGATGGTGCTTGTGTGTATAGGCTTGCATGCCAAATGCAGTTGTGTGGGCACACATGTTTGGATCAATGTGTATGTAAGTAGGCATGTTCGTTATGTCACGCATGTATGTTGTTTTCAGCTGCATGTATCAGCACTGTGTACATGTGCATGTGTGTGTATTTGACAAGGGTGCAACAGTGATGCAACATGGATGCATGTGACAGCGGGATGTGGAAGCCTGATTGGCAGATGTGACATGGATGCCCATCTGAACACTGCGACAGTTGGCAGAGGTGTATACATGCATGCAAGTGTGGTGGTGTGCGTGCATGTGTAGTGCACTCCCTGTGTTGCATGTGATGTCTGGCTCACCTTTGCCTGCTCATGCTGTTGTATGTGTATGGATGGTGCTGGCAGTTGCGATATGGCTGTGGTATGGCTCATGTGTGCAAGTTGAAATGACATGTGTGTTGGCGATTGTGATGCCATGTCTGAGGTTTGCCAATGCCACTCATGTACAACTGTCATGTGTGTATGTGTCCATTGTACAGTGCCCTGATGCCTGTGTTTTATTTCTCCCTGTCTGCAGCGTCAACTGATGAAGAGGGCGGAGAAGGTGCTGTGGAGCACAGCGGCGGGGATCGCAGCGCCAGCCGGAGATGCAAGGCCCGGCTCCCCTCCCAGGTTGTGATCTCGTCGGGGAGTGAGGAGTCTGGTGCCACGTCCCAAGCCTCAGCTGCCGGGGGGAGGTCCAAGAGGCAGAGGTCGGAGTTGGACTACTCGGCAGCAGAAGGGGCAGCTGGGACCCCACAGGGCCCAACGGGGGAAGATGGCACGGAGTCATCCAGGTTGGTGGGGGGTTTGGTGGAGGAGGAGGCCGTGCAAGCAACAGAGACGGGGTCTGGAGGTGGGGATTCCACTGGTGCTAGTGGTGCAGTGCAGGACCAGGGACAGGAGGCAGCACAGGTCGCCGCGGAGGTGCCTGTGTGCAATCCTGTCCCTGATCCTGTCACTGCATCATCTTGCACCAGCAGGGATGCCTACGTCCAGACCCGTTTTCAGGCAGGGGATGAGCTCACGACAACTGGCCTTCCTCTGCCTGTGGACGTGGCTACCCGGGTCCGGGTTGAGCCTGTCCTGACTGGCGTGGCGTTGCGTCAACGGGCCATGCGAGGTGACCTGCAGTCTTTTCATGAGGAGACTGCACGTCATCTCGAATGGCTCGTTGACCGCGACGGCCTACTGGGACAGGTCACCCAGGCCGGATTCCTCCGTTTGATGGGGCTTACTCCGACCCCCTCCTCAACTGAACCCCCTATGCGCCAGACGTCCTCCGTGCCATCTTCCCACCCATTAGTCACCTGGGTGCCCTGTGGAGCTGCCTCTGACGGTGCGGCCAGGCTGGTGGAGGAGGCATCCCTGCCACAGTCGGGAGTCGGACGTCCAGCAGGGGTGGCCACATCAACGACTGCACCCCAGCCAGCGGAGGATGTGCAGGCAGCAGGAGGCAGTGCACGGGCAGAGGCACAGCAACAGCAGCAACGTGGTGGGAGCCATGATGGCTCGGGGCCTTCGACATCGGAGGGGCAGGCATCGGCCGGAGGGCAGGAGGACCCAGGACGGGAAGTGTCTTCTGTGTGGCAGCGGTTGGGCCACGCCATAGATGCGGAGCGGCAGCGGGCGGAAGAGGCACGGCTCACGATGGTCAGGGCGGAGAACTCCATGCAGAGGGCCCTGAGGCGGGCCGAGTGCCTCGAGGCCATCCGCAGGGAGTTGGAGGTGAACATGTCGACGGCCCTGCGGACCATCGGTGGACCGCCTCCGGGACATTGAGCAGGAGTTCGATGATGCTCTGGCCCGGAACATCCCGAAGTGAGCCGTCGGACTAGCCCGCTGCCCTTGTAAATAGTTCTGTAGTTAGTGTTAGGTTTCCTTTGGTTTTGCATTTTTTTTGGACCTTTTGGACAATGGGCCACATTTTTGTATTTTTTTATTAGGTAGTGTTATTAGATAGGTTTCATTTCTTCTTTTGGGATCATGGACCCTGGATTGTTTATCTGTATATAGTTGACTGTTGGATTTTCATTTTTTTTTTATGATTTACCCATGGAGCAATGGTTTTCGATTTAAATTTTCCATTGGATTTACTTTTGTGGACTGTGACTTTGGACACCTTTCCTCCTTTGGATTACGATTTGTGGTTTTGCATTATTTCACGGACATGCTGTTTTTTTTTTTTTTAATTCCCATTTTTTTTGTTTATTTTTGATTCAATTTATGTTGCTTTTTTCAATGTGTAGTATCATCTCATTGGTTTCATGCATATCATGATATGGGTTTTGACATTCACTGACACCCATTGGGTGTATGTGAGGGACATGTGTTCATTTCCAAGGGGTTCTATCATGTTATTGCCATTTCTAAGTGGGTGGATGCAATACTCGGGTGGGTGTTTGGCATTTGGAGGCTGACCATAAGGACCAGGGATCTAGATTGTGATGACATGTTGGCTGGGGGACATGAGTGGGGGCCTGGTGGAGGGTGCCCTGCACTGCTGGGGGGTGGGGGTGATGGGAGACATGTGTGGGGCCCTGGTGGAGGGTGCCCCTGGATGCTGGGGGGTGGGGGTGCTGGGAGACATGACTTGGACATGAGTGGGGGCCTGGTGGAGGGTGCCCTGCACTGCTGGAGGGTGGGGGTGCAGGGGGACATGAGTGGGGGCCTGGTGGAGGGTGCCCTGCACTGCTGGGTGGTGGGGGTGATGGGAGACATGAGTTGGACATGAGTGGGGGCCTGGTGGAGGGTGCCCCTGGATGCTGGGGGGTGGGGTGCTGGGAGACATGTGTGGGGGCCTGGTGGAGGGTGCCCCTGACTGCTGGGGGGTGGGGTGATGGGAGACATGAGTTGGACATGAGTGGGGGCCTGGTGGAGGTTGCCCTACACTGCTGGGGGGTGGGGGTGCTGGGAGACATGAGTTGGACATGAGTGGGGGCCTGGTGGAGGGTGCCCCTGGATGCTGGTGGGTGGGGGTGATGGGAGACATGAGTGGGGGCCTGGTGGAGGGTGCCCCTGGATGCTGGGGGGTGGGGGTGGTGGGAGACATGAGTTGGACATGAGTGGGGGCCTGGTGGAGGGTGCCCTGCACTGCTGGGGGGGGTGGGGGTGATGGGAGACATGAGTGGGGGCCTGGTGGATGGTGCCCCTGACTGATGGGGGGTGGGGGTGCAGGGGGACATGACTTGGACATGAGTGGGGGCCTGGTGGAGGGTGCCCCTGGATGCTGGGGGTGGGGGTGGTGGGAGACATGACTTGGACATGAGTGGGGGCCTGGTGGATGGTGCCCCTGACTGATGGGGGGTGGGGGTGGTGGGAGACATGACTTGGACATGAGTGGGGGCCTGGTGGAGGGTGCCCCTGGATGCTGGGGGTGGGGGTGGTGGGAGACATGAGTTGGACATGAGTGGGGGCCTGGTGGAGGGTGCCCCTGATGCTGGTGGGTGGGGGTGCTGGGAGACATGACTTGGACATGCGTGGGGGCCTGGTGGAGGGTGCCCTGCACTGCTGGGGGGTGGGGGTGATGGGAGACATGTGTGGGGGCCTGGTGGAGGGTGCCCCTGGATGCTGGGGGGTGGGGGTGATGGGAGACATGAGTTGGACATGAGTGGGGGCCTGGTGGAGGGTGCCCCTGCACTGCTGGGGGGTGGGGGTGATGGGGGACATGAATGGGGGCCTGGTGGAGGGTGCTCCTGACTCCTGGGGGGTGGGGGTGCAGGGGTACATGAGTGGGAGCCTGGTGGAGGGTGCCCCTGACTGCTGGGGGGTGGGGGTAATGGGAGACATGAGTGGGGGCCTGGTGGAGGGTGCCCTGCACTTCTGGGGAGTGGGGTGCTGGGAGACATGTGTGGGGACCTGGTGGAGGGTGCCCTGCAATGCTGGGGGGTGGGGGTGCTGGGAGACATGACTTGGACATGAGTGGGGGCCTGGTGGAGGGTGCCCTGCACTGCTGGGGGGTGGGGGGTATTATTTATTTTTATTTTTGGCATTTATATAGCGCTACGAACCCTCAGGTATCTGAGCGCTGCTTATTATTACCCACGGTGTGTGGTGCTCATTTATCGACCTCGGAAGGATGAAAGGCTGAGTTTGGCCCCGCCGGGATTCGAACCTGCGTTAGCAGGCTCTGCACAGATGTCAAAGCGAGCGCTCTACTCGCTGTGCCACTTGACCGGTGGTGGGTGGGGGTGCTGGGAGACATGACTTGGACATGCGTGGGGGCCTGGTGGAGGGTGCCCTGCACTGCTGGGGGGTGGGGGTGATGGGAGACATGTGTGGGGGCCTGGTGGAGGGTGCCCCTGGATGCTGGGGGGTGGGGGTGCTGGGAGACATGACTTGGACATGAGTGGGGGCCTGGTGGAGGGTGCCCTGCACTGCTGGGGGTGGGGGTGCAGGGGGACATGAGTGAGGGCCTGGCGGAGGGTGCCCTGCACTGCTGGGGGGTGGGGGTGATGGGAGACATGAGTTGGACATGAGTGGGGGCCTGGTGGAGGGTGTCCTGCACTGCTGGGCGGTGGGGGTGCTGGGAGACATGTGTGGGGACCTGGTGGAGGGTGCCCTGCACTGCTGGGACGTGGGGGTGCAGGGAGACATGTGTGGGGGCCTGGTGGAGGGTGCCCCTGGATGCTGGTGGCTGGGGGTGCAGGGGGACATGCGTTGGTGGACAGTAGTGCAAGGTGACATGTGGGTTGGCTGGGGGGCATGGGCATGGTGGATGGGCTGCCTGCGGGACATGTGCAGGGTAGGCCCCTGTGGTGTGTGCCGCCTGCAGGGGCCGTGGAGGGTGTAGAGGGTACACCTGGGAGGACCCACACATGCAATTCACGTGTGGTGCTCCCTGCGCACCCCTGGAATACACGTACCCTGATGGAATCGCGTGTGATACTTCCTGCACACCCCTGAAATACACGTACCCTGCTGCTTTTGCGTGTGATACTTCCCGCGCACCCCTGGAATACACGTACCCTGCTGCTTTTGCATGTGATACTTCCCGCGCACCCCTGGAATACACGTACCCTGCTGCTTTTGCGTGTGATACTTCCCGCGCAACCCTGGAATACACGTACCCTCATGGAATCACGTGTGATACTTCCCGCGCACCCCTGAAATGCACGTACCCTGCTGTTTTTGCGTGTGATACTTCCCGCGCACCCCTGGAATAGACGTGCCCTGATGGAATCGCGTGTGTTACTTCCCACGCACCCCTGATGTACACCTACCCGGGACAATCGCGTGTGAAACTTCCCGAGAACCACTGAAATACACGTTCCCCGCTTGGCGTTTGCTGTTTGGCAGCCCTGTGAACTGGTCCAGGGTTAGCGCAGCCCTTTGCGATGATTTGGGAATTTTGAAGGCTTTTCCTTGTGTGAGGGCGTTCTTGGGGGCGTAACTGCCGCTGCTGCAGGGTCGCTGTGCCACTCTGCGCCACGGCTGGTTTCGGAGGCTAAAATCCATGAATTCGCTGTGCGAGGAAAATTATTTTTTCGCACGCGGCTGGCGCAGTGTATCGCACGGGGACACTGTGCGCCAGCCGCGTGCACCACTTTTGTGCGAATTTCTATGAATTACCCTCAAAGTCTCTGAAGTAAGCTCCTACCCTACCATTTGATGCTCCAGCCCCTCCTCCCAAAAATGTCATTCTAGTTGCACCCCTGACCCACACTATGAGTACCGTTCTGGTCCCCACAGTGCTGGCTTCTATGACTGGACCCCCGGCCGAGACTTGATTATATGACGACAGGTCCACAAACAGTATGAATCTGTCTTTTTAAACTAATCAGTGAGTGCATTAAAGATGTATAAGGCAAGAAACATTTACTTTTGGTCCAGTTCAGCAAGCTTCCCTAATATCCGGGTGGAGCTAGAGTGGTGCATATAAAAAGCATTAGACTCGTGTCCCTGTGTGTGTTATTGCCCTGCCGGACCTCTTCAATAACACAAGACCTCCTGTGCTAGGGAAAGTCGCAGTAGAGCTCAAGGATCCCAGTCCAAGACAGGCTCGGGGTGTACGGTTAAGGGACAGCAAACACACTGGGCCCCCAATAACGGGGTGGGGCAGCCTTCCACGAGGAAACACCTGGTACTGAGTAAGACAGGGAATCCCTCCTGGAAAGTCCCAAGGTTGGACCTCGTTTCTTTTATAACTGTACAACTGGGCAGAAAGGTCTGAAATGCTTCTAAACAGCTCACATTGCATGTCCTAAAAGACAAATCCATTCACAATATAATGAGGCCGGCAGAATCGCTAGGGAGCAAAACGACGCAGGACAACACAGGGACAGGTTCGATCCCCGGGTTCGTGCCTAGAAACATCCGGTTAGTAAGCGCGTTATAAATAACCAATTACAGTGTGAACACATAATGACTCATTTAATTCAACATATCCTCATTTAATCTTTGTAATGGAAAAGATATGGTATCTTATGTCGCTCAAGCAACACATAAAAACTCCTCAGTGAGGAACAGATGTTTTGAAGACACGCCCCCACAGCAACATGGTGTACTTAAGAAGTGGAAAATATTTCTGAGAAAGAAAAACAATGCAAACACCAAAACACAGGGAACAAGCATATACTTGTGCATGTTGTGGTCCTTTGCATTTTATATCTGTAGACAGGCATTTGTGTGACCCCATGCAGAATGGACCCAGCTCAATGAATAAACAATCTGACGAGGGAGTCATTTCGTGACTATTATTATGTAGGCCGTTAGCCTCTGCTGGGCAATTAAATACTTGCAGTTTACCTTGGCAGCTGTGTAGGCCAATAAAATAGTGGTGATCTTTGTATCACCCTGGGTGGCATCATCAACTATATATAAACCCACCTTCAAGCCTCAATCACCCTGGGGCGTAAATGATGTTTAACAGAACGGTGCAACCCCTAACAAACATTAGGAACCAGGCGAGAGACTCGCCAGGTCCCTACCCGGCCGGGAATCCCTCCGTCGGGATTCCACGGCCTTTGTCCCCGGCAGGGGGTGTGGCAACCCCTCAGCCAATGAGGAGTCTCGAAGCGGGGCCATCCCCGCTCCGAGCCTCCCCGCGGCTGAGAGGCTGCCTTTGCCCCCCGCCGGGGACTCGGGTATGTCTTTTATTTATTTTTTTAATTCCCTTTCCTCCCTCCCTCCCACCCGCCCCCCAACTTACCTTCTTGGTCCTGCGTCCCCGACGGGGGACGAGGGAAGCCTCCAGCCGTGTGGAGACTCGGAGCGGGGCCATCCCCGCTCTGTGCCTCCACACAGCTGGGGGCTTCCCTTGTCCCCCGCCGGGGACGCAGGTAAGTTTTTAAAAAGAAAAATGTTTTTCCCTCTTCCCCCGTCCCACTCCTGCCCTCCCAACCCCATTTACCTTCTTTTTGATCCTTTTTCGGGAGCGGACGCGCTGGGAACACTGGTGTTCCCAGCGCGTCCGCTCCCGATGGCCGCTATGGAAAGGGAAAACGGACTATGTTTTCCCTTTCCATGGCGGCGGCCATTTTCTTTTTCTTTTTTTTCTCCCGAAACGCTGCAGCGCCCAAAACGCTGCAGCGTTTCAGGACAACAAAAAAAGCTTTTAGTGCCCCGGTCACGCAATTTTTGCAGGCCGGAGTACTAATAGCAATAGAACCCTTGCGTCGGGGGCATTACCGACTCTGATAATGCCCCGGGGCCTTCGGTAATGCCCCCGACGCTCAGGTTCTATTGCTTAATTAGTACCCGGCGAGGGCGCAATCAGAATGAGAGAACCATTCTGATTGGCCCTCGCTGAGGCATTACCCGCTGGGAATCCCTCTGCCGGGATTCCACGGCCATTGTTCCCGGCGGGGGGCGTGGTAGCCCCTCAGCCAATGAGGAGGCTTCAAGCGGGGCCATCCCCGCTCTGAGCCTCCACGACTGAGAAGCTGCCTTCTCTCCCCGCCGGGGACTCGGATACATTTTTTTCTTCCCCCTCCCTCCCTTCCGCCCTCCCAACCCCAACCCACTGACCTTCTTGTCTTTTTTTTGTTCGGGAGAGTACGTGCTGGGAACAGAAGTGTTTTCCCTTTCCCGGCAGCCATTTTCTTGGTCGTTTCGGGACAGAAAAAAATGTTTTTAGTGCCTCGGTCACGCAGATTTTGTGGGCCGGGGTACTAAAAGCAATATGACCATGGCGGCGGGGGCATTACCGACTCAGGTAATGCCTCGGGGCTTTCGTTAAGTATAAAATAAATGCTAGGGGCCCGGGGCATTACCTGAGTCGGCAATGCCCCGCCGCTCGGGTCATATTGTTTAAATATAATACCAGGCTCAAAATGACGACAGCACCATTCCAAAATAGAATTCAGACATTCATGAAATATGAGACCTGATATATCCTGCCAGAAGAAAGCTTGATGAGTGGCAGGACATGATCTGGGATGCATCCAAATCATGTCGATAGCCTTGCCATGCTAACCAAATATCCTCCTTCTCAACACCCCTTCCCTCCTGTTAGAATACGGTTTTGGTAACTCAAAATAACCAACAATAGTACAGAATATCAGCATAAAAGGATACATGTAGGGTAGATTTATCAAAAGGATACACGTAGAGTCTTCCGGAGATGACTCGATGTCCCTCGTATTTGGTGAATAGCGACCTTCCAACTGACGGCACTCTTTGACTGTTAAGGACACAGCCCAAGGGAGGAATCAGCGGAAAGGGCGAGTAAGTATAAAGGAATCCACCAGCCTATTAGGAAAAAGATAAGGATGATTTTAGGAGCTGATGGAAACAAAATATGACAGTATGTATCGGTTCGAAAACCACTGACCTGTATTCTTGGAAGATGAAGGGGTAAGTAGGAACAATCAACCTGTACTGTTGAGTCTTTAGTAATCCCAAATAGAAGAATCCTAAGCAACGACAGGGAAAGGAAGGTTAGTAGGGAAAACTAACCCGCACGAAACGAGGGCCACACTAGATTCGAGATGGTGCACGCAGGATAGCGTCCATAATGTCTCGGTGCACTTGATGAATGAAGGAGAAGAACAGAGACACGGATTGGAGTGATTATGGAAGTTCGTGGGATGAGGAGAACCGAAAATCAAGCTGGTAAGTCCTTTACAGGAATTGCCCTCATGGAGCGCAGCCCCTCGGAGAGAACCGTAGGTACCACAATCGGCGGCTGCAAGGAGTTTGGAATAGTCAGGATGCAGTCACAGAGAAATGCGGTCAAGACAGCGGGGACAGCCAGTACCGGAATATGGCCCCGCGGGGAAGACTACAGGAGCCGCTTCAGGAGGTTGCAAGGTACGGAATATTCAGGTGGCCGCCACGATGTTATGCAGCCAGGTCGGCGACTCAATAGGAGGTCGAGCAGCCAGAGTAATCCGTGGAGGAGCAAGGAAAGAAGCAAGAGCAACGGCTCCGGAGCGTAGAACTAACGACGATCAGAAGCGCCGAACACCTGAACTTCCGGGTTTAAGTACGTGTCAGCTAAACAACGCGTAACACATGACCAACGCATTGTCAGCTGGCTATCACGTATGCCGGAAGGTCCTTAAAGAGGCACTACGCAAATGAAGGTGAATTATAAGGAGGGTATGAAACCAAAGTAAAAGTCATGACCAATCTTACGGAATATTGTCAATGTATTCTTTTGCCGGGTAGTTTATTAAACAGCCGCCAGCGAGTGTAGAACGGTCTAGCCGTTCGCTGGGCTGAATGACAAGAGGTCGAGGAGAAGCCATTGGCAGGCATGACACCTCCTCTCTACTCACTGTAGGAATTGGAGTTGGCCACAAACGGAAAGGAGCCTACTGGTCCCCACATGCAGTCAAAAGCCATCCAATCTCACTAGATTTGGTCAAAGTCCGAGCAGTTTCATTTTGGCAGGAGTGAGTTGCAAGGCTAAGTGAGTAGGGGTTTCCTTAGATCAGCCTTATTAGTGATGGGCCTGTGCAGACAAGCTGGATTCAGATATTGCCAGAGGGCTGAGTGTTTATTGGGGATGGTGGGCCTTGAAGGCCTGGAAACAGACGAAAGGCAGCAGATTGTTGGGCCCACCCACATGCAGGTTAACCCCGCTTAACGTCCACGACACTCGACGCACCTTGAGTGCTGTGCAGTTACCCAGAAAGGTGTTTGCAGAGCTTTGTCTGTGTAGAGCTTTAGTCTTTTGGGTATAGTGCTTAAGAGATTTGGTGAAGTCACATGGGCCTGCTGCGTCTTAAAAACAGGCAATCCGGAGAACCTCAACCTACTAACCAGCTATGCGCCACTTACTGCGGGACATTGACTAGGCCAATGTCCATGACGTTAAGCCCATCAACCTATTGGTGCAGACAGATACCATATCCTAGCATTAAGAGCAGGGTTGGCCTACCTGCCAGCCCTAGATGCTCTGTCCTACAACTCCCATGATCCCCCAACACCCTGCAACAGATGGTAGTTGTAGGGCAAACCTCTGGAGGATGACCGCTTGGCTACCCCTGTTATAGGGGATGCAGGTCACGCTCAAGGAGCACGGCGGCACATCTGGAAAGAGGCAATTCCCAATTGTTAGATCGTTGTTGCATAGATGTCCGACATCCTTGACTGTCTATCTCTATATTCACTGAAAAAGCCTTAGTTAAAGTGCAGTTAAGTTGTGCAGATTTAACACCTCAAAACCCTTGAAATTCAGCGGAAGTCATGACCAACTTAACTCTTTGCAACGGGAACACGCTGAGTCAAGCTGGTCATGACTTCCCACATCAAGCTGAGGGGCAAATGTTTGTGGGGTGACTAAAATCCCACCCCTAATCCCCCTGCTCACCCCCCACCGCATGTTATGTTGATTTATACCACGCAGCGCTACCACCCAAGGGCAGATTCCAGATGCTGACGTGGACCTGCGAGAGAAGAGGGCAGGGTTTGTTAGTGAGGATAGGATCAGAACCAGGAGAAACTGGTGTCTGTGTGTGTTGTCTTGCATGTGGGAGGTGGTTCAGAGGCCCTGCTTGTTGTAACCGTAAGGGTGGGACTCAGTACCTCGGATGTGTGCTAGTGCTTTGTGCTGGGCGTGTGTGTCGTATGAGTTTAGGGTGGGGTTACGGTTGAGCGCACTGGTTAGTTGTATCCATAAGGGGGTCCATGGTCACAGGTGTCTGTTAGGTGTTTGATTGATTTGTGTTGGTGTGCTTTATGTAGTGTCAATGGATTTATGGCTTTTGTGCATGGGTATGTTTCCTCTAAGGTTGTTTCCAGAGTGTGAGAGAGTTTGTTGAGTACGGGAATTAGATTAATGCTAAGCGTATTTATGTGTAGTGTGGCTTACACATAGTCATCTAATGTGGTGTTTGTTATGTTGGCAGAGCAGGAAAGGTGGACTTGGTTAGTACATTGGTTAGTTTTGACAGTGTGTCTTCGATTGACGCTCAGTGGTACCCTCCAACGTTTTTGGTTGCTGTTTGTCGGCCACCCATGCCTCCTCTCCAAGCATGGAGGCTGACCACCCCCATGGTTTTCCGAGGGTAGAGGGTTGGTTGTACCCAGTGTGTTCCTAGTTACTCGGCTGGGATTAGCCGAAGCAGTTACATTTTTGCCTGTGGTGCAGTTGGCTGCTAAAAGGATGCACGGATGGTATTGTAATACATTTGAGGAAGTGGTGCGTGACCGGGCCACCCTAGTTATGTAGGTGAGACATGGTGAGTCTGCTACTTCGGTGTAATGCGTTACCTGCCTGGGCTTTCCTGAGTGCATACATTTGTGTCTGGGGTGTCTTTCCGAGTCTTTCTGCTGTTGGGTGGGCTTCTCTTTTCCGATCGCTCTAGCTGTGGTGCATGACTGGATAAGAGGGGAAGGTGGACGGTGGGGTATTCTGGTCCTCCTCGATTACAGCATTGTTATCTGTGACCACATTCCTTTGTGCACCTTTTAGTCCTTGATGTTTTGCTGCCATTGTCCTTTGCGCTTGTCATTCCCCGTTGAATAACCAGGTTTTTAGTTGTTTCCTGAAGGTGACGTGGTCTTTTGTGGTTTTAATTTCTTTGGGCATGGTGTTCCATAGGTTAGCAAATAGGCGTGAGAACGCTGTTCCTCTGAATTTCCTCTTTTTGTAGTGTTTTGTCTCTATTTGTAGGTAGTCACTTGATCTTAAGGCCCCTCTTGGCTGGTAGCCACTGACCTTGGCTTGAAGGAATTCAGCTCCTTGTCTGTGTAGGGATTTATGGGTAATGCAGTTTTTTTTTTACTTGTTACCAGTGTAGGCTTTTCAGTGCTGGAGTGATGTGGTCTCCTCTTTTTAATCTCAAGAGAATTCTGGCTGCTGTATTTTGGACCCGTTGGAGTTTCTTGATGAATCTTTCCGGCATTCCTAGGTAGAGGCTGTTTGTGTAGTCAATTCTTGTTAGTATCAGAGATATGATTGTAAGGGTTCTGTGTGGAAAGGAGAGGTATGGGAGCAACCCCCTGAGGAGTCTCAGGAGATAGAAACAATTCTTGATGATTGCGTTGACTTGTATTTCCGGGGATAGTCCGTTATCCATGTGTATTCCTAGGTTATTTACCATGTAGTACATATCTCCCTTGGTACCACAACATGTTTAAGACTACCATCACCCCCCACCTCCGTACATACACCTCACCTAAACCCAAATGCCCGAAAAATGGAAATGGAAGACTGTACTAATGTGCTTGCCAGGTCATTAGGATATCAGAGTGTGTGCAGAGAATGTTTGGTTGGAATGCTGGTTGTTGATTGAATGTTCTGTGAGTGGCCGTTGGATGGGAGCTGGCTTGGTGTGTGGATGGGCCGGTGTGTTGAGTGGGTTACATTTGGTCATAGATGCGTGCAACTCTACTGGAATAAAGACACCTGTGATCTTAGATGGCGTGTCCAGCGTGGTCTCTTACACCAGAACCCGGGGTCATTTCATTGGCGATGAGTTGGTCTGAGGATTGGTGCAGTCCGTGGACAGAGGGGACTGCAGTCAAAGTACCTGAAGCTGTGGCAGGGGAGACGCGGACAACGCACAACCACCGCCCCCAAGGATCTACCGTTCACACACCAAGGATTTGCCAGCTGGAGATGGAGGACCAGAAGCACGGCACACCCTCCTCATACAGGGGTGAGGAGCAGGATCAGTGCGGAAAAGAAGAAAAAAAAGAACAGCAATGTCAGACTCAGCAGCTCTGGTTTTGCCCCGGTAAGCCATACAACAGCGGCCTCTGGATGGGTCCTGGTGCTTGATGGGGGTCCGTTCTTCTTGGCAGATGATGAGCGCATGATGATGTCACTGAACGCATGGCATCGGTTGTTGCAGGAAGAGGAGTGGAGACGGAGGGAAGTCGAGGAAGACGTAGACCCTGAGGATTGCTGGTGGCGGGGAACGAGGTAGAGGATAGCGGCATAGAGAGCTCCGGAGAAACAGGGTTTTGTTTTTAGGATGGACATTGGGATTTGCAATATGTGATTTGATGTATAAAAAGCCTTTACTAGGCTGTATTATACTAAGTTAAATGAATAAATAAATAAATAACAGGGTTGTGTGGCTGTAGGAGCCTGTCGGCTTCTTCCGTGTTGCTCGATGCGAAGAGTGACAGGGATGTTGGGCTTCCCGAAGTCAGGGGCAATGTCTTGGAGTCTTGGACCTGTCAAGGAGCGGACAGAGATACTGCTCAGGTGTTGGTGGAAGGTTTGGAAAGAAATGAAGATTTTTTGATGGAGAGGTGCCTAGTGTGCACGACAGGGAGTCCGGATGGAGGTAACATTTGTTTGATTCATGAAAGATTGCCCATTGCCTAAAATCTTAAAGGAGTTGGATCCTGATCTCTGGGGGTTTTATTTGCAGATTGGGAATAGAGTCATGCAGGGATGTCATTTCACCAAAATGGCAGGGGTAGCGGAAGTGACATCACACGACCTTTGAGCCCCTGATGACATCACAGGAAGTGATGTCATTAGACCCCACCCTGAAGTGATATCGTGGGAAGCGATGGAACACAACCCTTCAACCATTGACAAAACAGGAAGTGGCATCACATAGCATTGAACACTTCGAAAAATATGGTTACGATATCACTATAATGTGATGTACATTTCATACAAGAATGGATCGCCATATGTAAGATCAGCGTATATAGGCCCATATTACCAAATTACTGTGAATGCAAACAGACGTCCATGACCAAATGATAATAATGTGTTATAATATAGCACTTAAGCTTAAGTGCTTTATGTAGAAAAAATATGCACCCAATATCACCCAACCTGTGGTGGTACTCATTTATCGACCTCCGAATGATGAAAGGCTGAGATGAGGCTATTAAGAACAGACTAAATCAGTGACTCACCCCCTGAAGTGTGCCTGAAATAAACCTTTAATGAGTCTAGCAATTATTGTATAGAATTCCAGAAAGATACATTATTTGGTATTCCTATTCTTTCTTATTTAGGGTCAGTGCTGAAAGTGTTAGACTTGTGGCACTCCTGTTCTTATTTTTCTTCTTTTTTTTAAGGGGCCTGAACAAGAAAACCAGCCACTCCAGAAGTAACGAGCCACATGGTGCTGGCCACAGCACAGGAGCTTGCATTACATGATGATGTCACCGAACGCATGGCATCTGTTGTTGCAGGAAGAGGAGTGGAGACGGAGGGAAGTCGAGAAAACATATATTTTGTTTTGGAGGTCGCAGATGGGACCTCTGGCAACCCCTAAATGACGTCCCTGGATTCATGTGTGGGTGGGCCAAGGCCGATGTTGCAAATTGATGTTTGTGTTTCTGTTGTGGCCTTATTATTTTGGGGTTGGTTTTCTCTTCTCCCTAGGGGATTGAAGGAGGATATGTTAGGTCCTGAGGCCTGTTCAAATATTATGTTGTGTCCATGTGGTGGCCTCATGTCATGGCATTCAATTAAGCGTGGTGGTTAGGTTTAGGAACCTGTATTTTCTTTTGTGACTGTGGTGGTCATCACAGGTCACACGTGTTGTGACATTCCACACTGGCAGTTTGGGTCATCAAGGTGCGTGGTGCACCCATCGGAGGACATGAGGGAGCAGGGAGGTCCGCTGGATTCCAGTTCACTGGTTTATGTGTTTACTGGGTTGTATTAATGTAAAGGATTTTGCCATTTGGACTTGAGGGTTCAGGGAGCTTATCCTGTTGGCTACTGGATCATGGGTTCAATTAAAAGCATTGTTGGGTCTTTGGGCAGGTTATGGTTGAATTTGGGAACTTGTGGGTGCGGGGCAGCATCTTCATTATCATTTAGGTATTTGTTGTATTTTGTTGTATTTTGTATTTTGTTGTCTTTGTTTGGTCAGTCGTTGTGTTGAATGTGTGGGTGTGGGGTGGATGCTTATTTGTATGGAAGTTGTTCTGTCTGTTGAGTGCCTGGTGGCTCAGTAGGGTGCTAAGGTGTATGTAAGGTAGTATTATGGGTCTAATTGTTGGTTACAGTTTGTTGAGGTTGAGGTCCATGTTGAGGTGCATGGTGGTCGGAGGTTCAGGGCCATGTGGAGGTTAGTTACAGTTTGATGAACTTCTGGGCCATGTGGCGATACATGGTGGTCGGTCTAACGGTTGGTTAAGGTTTGTTGAGGTTCAGGGCCATGTGGAGGTACATGGTGGTCGGTCTAACTATTGGTTAAAGTTTGTTGAGGTTCAGGGCCATGTCGAGGTACATGCTGATCGGTCTAACTGTTGGTTAGACACCTGGCCCAGACGGACTGAGCAACCAGATCCTAAAAAGTAATCCAGAAGCATGTGCAAAAATGTGTGAATACTTGTTTTACCTCATTAGAAAGAACAAAGAAATACGAAAAACATGGAAAACTGCAATATTAATCCCCATTTACAAAAAAAGGGGACCAAAAGCAACCAACCAACTACCGACCGATAGCGCTGCTGGACCTGATTGGGAAACTCTTTGCCACCATATTACAACGCAGTCTGACTGAATAGATAACAAGCAACAAAAAATTTGACAACAGACAAACAGGCTTCGTGCGAGGAGTAGGGACAAATATTAACCTTTTCATATTAAAGCTACTGAAACTCAAAGCTAAGAGGACCAAGACACAGACACTCGCAATATTTATCAACTTTCAAATGGCATTCGACAGTGTCACTCGACAAAAATTGTGGTAAAAACTCAGAACATGGAACTGCCCCTCAGACCTACTAGAACCAATAACAGTTCTATATTCATCTACAAGTGTCCGAGTCAGGCTATCACATACAGGTGCTGTGTCAGAAGTTATCCCAACATGGAATGGCCTAAAACAGGGATGCCTGTTGGCTGCCACACTTTTCACCCTCTATCTCTCAGACTTTCAAGTACATCAAAAAGATTTAATCACCAACTGGCCCATTTTGAACGGAACACCTATAAAATGGACCTTGTACGCAGACGACCTAGTGTTGTTTGACAAAACACAAATAGGCATGTAAAAAAGAGTGTACGCTCTCTCAAACTATGCAGAAAACAACAATCTAAGTTTTAACTTCGCAAAATCACATCTAATGCCCTTAACAAACAAAAATACAGGAAAAAAAAGAAAAAACAATGGTCTACTTGCAACATACTAAATGGAAACCGTGAAATCAACAAAATACCTAGGAGTGTGGATTGACCAAAGCACTGATGGAGGTGCATGGAAAGATCACCTCACGATCAAAATCGACTCCCTAGCGTGACAAGGAACGTCCTCCATAGGAAATATGGCATATTTTCGTGCAAACTTTTGATCATGTTCTCTCGACAAAAAGTAACAGCGATAGTAACATACGGAAGTGGACCTCTTCTAAACCTACCATGGCAGATCTGGGATAAATTAGAGGGAGGATTCTGGAGAAGAGTGCTATCCTTCCCAGTGCACCAAATCAGATTTGAGCTAGCACTCCTATCGCTAGAATCAGTGGTAACATGAAAAACACTGGATCTATACAGGAAAATCTTGGTGAAAGAGGACAATCCAGCAGTGCGGTTATTACAGACCTGCTCCAATATCAGCAACAACCTAATACTAAATGCATGGAAAAAGACATGGAAACAACGGATGATAACTATGGACATTACAGAAGAGAAACTCACGTGCAGACCATGCCAAGCCAAAAAGAAAATCCAGCGAAAAGATTGGATAGACACCATAGAGAAAAAAGCTGAATATAAACTTTCGCTCAACTGCATAATAGACTGATGAAAACTGAACCAACAACCGAAATACAGAGAGCTCTTCCCCTGCCGAAAGACGAGAGACACCTTCCTTAGACTCCAATTAAACCTTTTACCAACGAGGGAAGTACTGGCAAAAACAACACAAATCCCGATTAATTGGAACTTTGGCCGATTTTGTAAAAATGATAAGCAGGCAGAAACATCTTATCACATCTTTATGGAGTGTGCATCCCTGGATACAGAAAGGAAAAAAAATGCGAACATGCTATCATTGGAAAATGGTAGCAATTCCCTAGAAGAACGATGGGAAACAATACTAGTACGTAACTATAAGAGCCTGACCTATCGAGTGCAATATTGGAACGAGATAATCGAAAAAGTACATTGTGAACATGCTGAAGATCAATAACGCGTATAGCAGACTAATCACCAACCAAAACATGGAACCTCCCAGAACAAAGAACTGATAACTGACTAAACCTGAATGCGGCATGAGTAATTTTTCATCAAAATTGTATTTAGTATTTTTTTCTTTTTTTTGGACTGATAATGAAATCATTGAAAACTATTCGAATGAAAATGTAAACGTTATAACTTTGTTAACTAAAACATAAAAAAGCTGTTGGTTACAGTTTGCTGAGGTTCAGGGCCATGTGAAGGTACATGGTGGTCAGTCTAACTGTTGTTTACAGTTTGTTGAGGTTCCGGGCCATGTGAAGTTACATGGTGGTCGGTCTAACTCTTGGTTACAGTTTGTTGAAGTTCAAGGACATGTGGAGGTACATGGTGGTCGGTCTAACTGTTGGTTACAGTTTGCGGAGGTTCAGGGCCATATGGAGGTTGGTTACAGTTTGTTGACGTTTCGGGCCATGTGGAGGTACATGGTGGTCGGTCTAACTGTTGGTTACAGTTTGCTGAGGTTAAGGGCCATGTGGAGGTTAGTTACAGTTTGTTGAGGTTCAGGGCCATGCGGAGGTACATGGTGGTCGGTCTAACTGTTGGTTACAGTTTGTTGAGGTTCCGGGCCATTTGAAGGTACATGGTGGTCAGTCTAACTGTTGTTTACAGTTTGTTGAGGTTCCGGGCCATGTGAAGTTACATGGTGGTCGGTCTAACTGTTGGTTACAGTTTGTTGAGGTTCAGGGCCATGTGAAGGTACATGGTGGTCAGTCTAACTGTTGGTTACAGTTTGTTGAGGTTCCGGGCCATGTGAAGGTACATGGTGGTTGGTCTAACTGTTGGTTACAGTTTGTTGAGGTTCAGGGCCATGTGAAGGTACATGGTGGTCATTCTAACTGTTGGTTACAGTTTGTTGAGGTTCCGGGCCATGTGAAGGTACATGGTGGTTGGTCTAACTGTTGGTTACAGTTTGTTGAGGTTCAGGGCCGTGTGGAGTTTCATGATGGTCGGTCTAACTGTGGGTTACAGTTTTGCGGTTATTTTAGGGGCATGGTGGGGTTAGTCATGTGGAGCCTTATGCTCGGGTTGGCGGCTGTGTTCACAGTCTGTGTGGTTTTGGTGATGTTGGTTACCGTAATTTGTGGTGAGCAGCATGGATCCTGTTGTCGGTTCGTTGTTTTCGTAGCATGGATCCGTTTGCCGTTTTGTTCAAGGATTTTCTCTGTTGTGTTAAGATTGTATAGTTGTCATTGTATACTTCATGATTAGTGTATGGTAACATCGTGTGTGTTTGACATCTTGCCTTTCTACTTTCTACAGGTAGTGTCTTTGACTTGTCATGGTAGGGTGTCTGTTTGGTGTTAAATTAACACGTAGGTTCTACATGTTGTGATGTTACCGTGTGCTGTGCCGGTTTCATGTGCATGCTCCAGGGTGTTAGGTGCCGGTTATTCTATTTTGACCGCACCATTTTCCAGTTCGTGTGGGGGTGTTGAGTGTATACCATTTCCATGTTTCTGGCGTTTGGGTTTGGTTGAGGTGTATGTACGGAGAGGGAGCTTCGTCTTTTACCAGACATTTCGGTCAATTAGGGGACAGAAACATGTTGCACCCACTAATTGGATGAAATTGAGGGCAAACAAAAAAGAAATGTCAGCGGTAAAAGGCCTTGTAACGGCCAATTTCGCTCCTCAGGTGAAATTGTCCAAGCAGCAGATTTTGGCAGGAATTCTCCAATTTCTCTGCAGAGCAAATAGAGGCTTCGGCCACCCCTCGGGAGGGGGTGTGTGGATGGATGGTTGAATAATGGGCACTCTATTCGGAACCCCCACTTACTCCAGTCCAAGTGGGCCACCCCACTTATCCTAAGGTGCCTGTCTCTGAGTTTTTCCTGCTTTGCTTTCCTCAACCCATCCAAAGGCGTAGATGATGAGAGCTTCATAGTGTTGCAGGTAGTTGCTGGGCTTGTCTATTTCACCTTATTCACTTTCTATCTGTTCGGCTATATGCCGCAGAGAGCACGGGCATGCTTTCTAGCAGGCCAGCCAGGGCTCAAGTCGAGGCCGCACTGGCCTATAGGGAACTCTGGAGATTTCCCGGTGTGCCTCTGCACCCTGGGAAGGGATGTACTGGCTTATGGGGAACTCTGGAGATTTCCCGGTAGGCCTCTGCACCCCGGGGAAGGGGTGTGCTTGGCAGAGAAGGACTGGCCTATAGGGAACTCTGGAGATTTCCCGGTAGGCCTCTGCACCCCGGGGAAGGGGTGTACTGGCCTATAGGATACTCTGGAGATTTCCCGATAGGCCTCTGCACCCCGGGGAAGGGGTGTACTGGGCAGAGAAGGACTGGCCTATAGGGAACTCTGGAGATTTCCCGGTAGGGCTCTGCACCCCGGGGAAGGGGTGTACTGGCCTATAGGATACTCTGGAGATTTCCCGATAGGCCTCTGCAGCCCAGGGAAGGAGTGTACTGGCCTATAGGGAACTCTGGAGATTTCCCGGTAGGCCTCTGCACCCCGGGGAAGGGGTGTACTGGCCTATAGGAAACTCTGGAGATTTCACGATAGGCCTCTGCCCACTGGGCAGAGAAGGACTGGCCTATAGGGAACTCTGGAGATTTCCCAGTAGGCCTCTGCACCCCGGGGAAGGGGTGTACTGGCCTATAGGACACTGTGGAGATTTCCCGATAGGCCTCTGCCCACTGGGCAGAGAAGGACTGGCCTATAGGGAACTCTGGAGATTTCCCAGTAGGCCTCTGCACCCCGGGGAAGGGGTGTACTGGCCTATAGGACACTGTGGAGATTTCCCGATAGGCCTCTGCCCACTGGGCAGAGAAGGACTGGCCTATAGGGAACTCTGGAGATTTCCCGGTAGGCCTCTGCACCCCGGGGAAGGAGTGTACTGGCCTATAGGATACTCTGGAGATTTCTCGATAGGCCTCTGCCCTCTGGCCAGAGAAGGACTGGCCTATAGGGAACTCTGGAGATTTCCCGGTAGGCCTCTGCACCCCGGGGAAGGGGTGTACTGGCCTATAGGAAACTCTGGAGATTTCACGATAGGCCTCTGCCCACTGGGCAGAGAAGGAATGGCCTATAAGAACTCTGGAGATTTCCCAGTAGGCCTCTGCACCCCAGGGAAGGGGTGTACTGGCCTATAGGACACTCTGGAGATTTCCCGATAGGCCTCTGCCCTCTGGGCATCTTTTGTGTGTATTTTCTCATTTTCTCATAGGAAAAGGGTTGGGCTTGCTGAAAATTTGTGATTTGGGTAGGGTGACCAGAGTTCAAAGGTAAAAAACCGGGACAGGGCAACTGACATAAAAGTAGGACTAACTCTTGAAAGTGGCTGTCAAGGCAGTACACTTCAGTAGTGGTTGGATGAGAAGGGGGTTTAAGTGTTACTGTTCAAATAAAGACATAATATAATTGATTTATCACAAACACTATCTAAAGTTGTAAAATGCAGCATTTCTTCTGTGTGAGATTGTTCTTTTCTGCCTGCCAGCTATGAAGACCCACTACCAAAAACCAGGACCACTGTGCTTTCCAATGGGAACATAATCTTGAGAAAGGGGGACAGAGCTCCAAACACCGGGACAGTCCCAGCAAAAACGGGACGTTTGGCCACCCTAAATTTAGGGCCACTTTGAACATTATTTCCAGGGCCTCTTTTGGTTCCCTGTCCACCCCTGGAGCCTCAAGTGGAAGGTACGTGCAGGTGGACGGCGTCCCCCCTTTTTTCAGAGGGCGGTCGCCGCCCCCCAGGATATTTTAGAGGCTGTGTGTAAAACAAGACACTTCCTCTTCTTCTAAATTACAATTTTAAGCAGCAGCTTGGGATTCGAACAGTGGTTGCCAGGTTCGCAGGGCAGGGACTTGACCACTACACCAAACGAGTCGATGAAAAAAAGAGCTAACAACTAAAGATGAAATGTCATATTTCGCGACCCCACTCTCCAGGTTTAACATTTTCAGTCCCCATTAGAAGAAAATACCCTCTTGGTTTTGTGTGTATGTTGATTTTGTTGAAGGCAAATACCCATTTGTCCTGTGAAATGTGTATGGTTATGTAAAGCCACTTGGAAGACATTTGCATATTACATCTTGATATGTGAATAGCGGGTGACGTAACATCCCATAACGTATGTTAATGAGTCCCATCACTTTTTTTATTTTGGACTTGAGTCCTGCGAGACCACCCTGCTGTCATTAAGGCCAGGGTGCATGCCAATAATTCTGCCAGGATACACTGCTGTCACTTATGCCAGGACACACTGCTGTCATTAAGGACAGAGTGCATGCCAATAATGATGCCAGAACACACTGCTGTCACTTATGCCAGGATACACTGCTGTTGCTTATGCCAGGAAACACTGCTGTCACTTATGCCAGGACACACTGCTATTGCTTATGCCAGGACATCCTGCTGTCATTAAGGGCAGGGCACATGTCAATAATGATGCCAGGACACACTGCTGTCACTTATGCCAGGACACACTGCTGTCGCTTATGCCAGGACACACTTCTGTCGCTTATGCCAGAGCACCCTGCTGTCATTAAGGGCAGGGGGCATGTCACTAATGATGCCAGGACACACTGCTGTCACTTATGCCAGGACACACCTCTGTCGCTTATGCCAGGAAACACTGCTGTCGCTTATGCCAGGACACACTGCTGTCATTAAGGCCAGGGTGCATGCCAATAATTCTGCCAGGATACACTGCTGTCACTTATGCCAGGACACACTGCTGTCATTAAGGACAGAGTGCATGCCAATAATGATGCCAGAACACACTGCTGTCACTTATGCCAGGATACACTGCTGTTGCTTATGCCAGGAAACACTGCTGTCACTTATGCCAGGACACACTGCTATTGCTTATGCCAGGACATCCTGCTGTCATTAAGGGCAGGGCACATGTCAATAATGATGCCAGGACACACTGCTGTCACTTATGCCAGGACACACTGCTGTCATTAAGGACAGAGTGCATGCCAATAATGATGCCAGAACACACTGCTGTCACTTATGCCAGGATACACTGCTGTTGCTTATGCCAGGAAACACTGCTGTCACTTATGCCAGGACACACTGCTATTGCTTATGCCAGGACATCCTGCTGTCATTAAGGGCAGGGCACATGTCAATAATGATGCCAGGACACACTGCTGTCACTTATGCCAGGACACACTGCTGTCGCTTATGCCAGGACACACTTCTGTCGCTTATGCCAGAGCACCCTGCTGTCATTAAGGGCAGGGGGCATGTCACTAATGATGCCAGGACACACTGCTGTCACTTATGCCAGGACACACCTCTGTCGCTTATGCCAGGAAACACTGCTGTCGCTTATGCCAGGACACACTGCTGTCATTAAGGCCAGGGTGCATGCCAATAATTCTGCCAGGATACACTGCTGTCACTTATGCCAGGACACACTGCTGTCATTAAGGACAGAGTGCATGCCAATAATGATGCCAGAACACACTGCTGTCACTTATGCCAGGATACACTGCTGTTGCTTATGCCAGGAAACACTGCTGTCACTTAGGCCAGGACACACTGCTATTGCTTATGCCAGGACATCCTGCTGTCATTAAGGGCAGGGCACATGTCAATAATGATGCCAGGACACACTGCTGTCACTTATGCCAGGACACACTGCTGTCGCTTATGCCAGGACACACTTCTGTCGCTTATGCCAGGAAACACTGCTGTCATTAAGCCCAGTGTGCATGCCAATAATTATGCCAGGACACACTGCTGTCACTTATGCCAGGACACCCTGCTGTCATTAAGGCCAGGGTGCATGCCAATAATGATGCCAGGACACACTGCTGTCACTTATGCCAGGACACACTGCTGTCACTTATGCCAGGAAACACTGCTGTCACTTATGCCAGGACACACTGCTATCGCTTATGCCAGAAAACCCTGCTGTCATTAAGGGAAGAGTGCATGTCAATAATGATGCCAGGACATACTGCTGCCACTTATGCAAGGACACATTGCTGTCGCTTATGCCAGGACACACTGCTGTCGCTTATGCCAGGAAACACTGCTGTCATTAAGGCCAGGGTGCATGCCAATAATGATGCCAGGACACACTGCTGTCACTTATGCCAGGAAACACTGCTGTCGCTTATGCCAGGAAACACTGCTGTCACTTATGCCAGGACACACTGCTATCGCTTATGCCAGAGCACCCTGCTGTCATTAAGGGCAGGGGGCATGTCACTAATGATGCCAGGACACACTGCTGTCACTTATGCCAGGACACACCTCTGTCGCTTATGCCAGGAAACACTGCTGTCGCTTATGCCAGGAAACACTGCTGTCACTTATGCCAGGACACAATGCTGTCACTTATGCCAGGAAACACTGCTGTCACTTATGCCAGGACACACTCCTGTCACTTATGCCAGGACACCCTGCTGTCATTAAGGGCAGGGTGCATGCCAATAAATATGCCAGGATACACTGCTGTCACTTATGCCAAGACACACTGCCGTCACTTATGCCAGGACACACTGCTGTCATTACGGCCAGGGTGCATGCCAATACTTATGCCAGGACACACTGCTGTCGCTTATGCCAGGAAACACTGCTATCACTTATGCCAGGATACACTGTTGTCACTTTTGCCAGGACACAATGCTGTCATTAAGGCCAGGGTGCATGTCAATAATGATGCCAGGACACACTGCTGTCGCTTATTCCAGGAAACACTGATGTCACTTATGCCAGGACACACTGCTGTCGCTTATGCCAGGACACAGTGCTGTCATTAAGGCCAGGGTGCATGCCAATAATTATGCCAGGACACACTGCTGTCACTTATGCCAGGACACACTACTGTCGCTTCTGCCAGGACACACTGCTGTCGCTTATGCCAGGAAACACTGCTGTCATTAAGGCCAGGGTGCATGCCAATAATTCTGCCAGGATACACTGCTGTCACTTATGCCAGGACACACTGCTGTCATTAAGGCCAGAGTGCATGCCAATAATGATGCCAGAACACACTGCTGTCACTTATGCCAGGATACACTGCTGTTGCTTATGCCAGGAAACACTGCTGTCACTTAGGCCAGGACACACTGCTATTGCTTATGCCAGGACATCCTGCTGTCATTAAGGGCAGGGCACATGTCAATAATGATGCCAGGACACACTGCTGCCACTCATGCAAGGACACATTGCTCTCGCTGTCGCTTATGCCAGGACACACTTCTGTCGCTTATGCCAGGAAACACTGCTGTCATTAAGCCCAGTGTGCATGCCAATAATTATGCCAGGACACACTGCTGTCACTTATGCCAGGACACCCTGCTGTCATTAAGGCCAGGGTGCATGCCAATAATGATGCCAGGACACACTGCTGTCACTTATGCCAGGAAACACTGCTGTCACTTATGCCAGAACACACTGCTATCGCTTATGCCAGAAAACCCTGCTGTCATTAAGGGCAGAGTGCATGTCAATAATGATGCCAGGACATACTGCTGCCACTTATGCAAGGACACATTGCTGTCGCTTATGCCAGGAAACACTGCTGTCATTAAGGCCAGGGTGCATGCCAATAATGATGCCAGGACACACTGCTGTCACTTATGCCAGGAAACACTGCTGTCGCTTATGCCAGGAAACACTGCTGTCACTTATGCCACGACACACTGCTATCGCTTATGCCAGAGCACCCTGCTGTCATTAAGGGCAGGGGGCATGTCACTAATGATGCCAGGACACACTGCTGTCGCTTATGCCAGGAAACACTGCTGTCGCTTATGCCAGGAAAAACTGCTGTCACTTATGCCAGGACACACTGCTGTCCCTTATGCCAGGACACAATGCTGTCACTTATGCCAGGAAACACTGCTGTAACTTATGCCAGGACACACTCCTGTCACTTATGCCAGGACACCCTGCTGTCATTAAGGGCAGGGTGCATGCCAATAAATATGCCAGGATACACTGCTGTCACTTATGCCAATACACACTGCCGTCACTTATGCCAGGACACACTGCTGTCATTACGGCCAGGGTGCATGCCAATACTTATGCCAGGACACACTGCTGTCGCTTATGCCAGGAAACACTGCTATCACTTATGCCAGGATACACTGTTGTCACTTTTGCCAGGACACAATGCTGTCATTAAGGCCAGGGTGCATGTCAATAATGATGCCAGGACACACTGCTGTCGCTTATTCCAGGAAACACTGATGTCACTTATGCCAGGACACACTGCTGTCGCTTATGCCAGGACACAGTGCTGTCATTAAGGCCAGGGTGCATGCCAATAATTATGCCAGGACACACTGCTGTCACTTATGCCAGGACACACTGCTGTCGCTTCTGCCAGGACACACTGCTGTCGCTTATGCCAGGAAACACTGCTGTCATTAAGGCCAGGGTGCATGCCAATAATTCTGCCAGGATACACTGCTGTCACTTATGCCAGGACACACTGCTGTCATTAAGGCCAGAGTGCATGCCAATAATGATGCCAGAACACACTGCTGTCACTTATGCCAGGATACACTGCTGTTGCTTATGCCAGGAAACACTGCTGTCACTTAGGCCAGGACACACTGCTATTGCTTATGCCAGGACATCCTGCTGTCATTAAGGGCAGGGCAGATGTCAATAATGATGCCAGGACACACTGCTGCCACTCATGCAAGGACACATTGCTCTCGCTGTCGCTTATGCCAGGAAACACTGCTGTCATTAAGCCCAGTGTGCATGCCAATAATTATGCCAGGACACACTGCTGTCACTTATGCCAGGACACCCTGCTGTCATTAAGGCCAGGGTGCATGCCAATAATGATGCCAGGACACACTGCTGTCACTTATGCCAGGACACACTGCTGTCACTTATGCCAGGAAACACTGCTGTCACTTATGCCAGAACACACTGCTATCGCTTATGCCAGAAAACCCTGCTGTCATTAAGGGCAGAGTGCATGTCAATAATGATGCCAGGACATACTGCTGCCAATTATGCAAGGACACATTGCTGTCGCTTATGCCAGGAAACACTGCTGTCATTAAGGCCAGGGTGCATGCCAATAATGATGCCAGGACACACTGCTGTCACTTATGCCAGGAAACACTGCTGTCGCTTATGCCAGGAAACACTGCTGTCACTTATGCCACGACACACTGCTATCGCTTATGCCAGAGCACCCTGCTGTCATTAAGGGCAGGGGGCATGTCACTAATGATGCCAGGACACACTGCTGTCACTTATGCCAGGACACACCTCTGTCGCTTATGCCAGGAAACACTGCTGTCGCTTATGCCAGGCAAAACTGCTGTCACTTATGCCAGGACACACTGCTGTCCCTTATGCCAGGACACAATGCTGTCACTTATGCCAGGAAACACTGCTGTCACTTATGCCAGGACACACTCCTGTCACTTATGCCAGGACACCCTGCTGTCATTAAGGGCAGGGTGCATGCCAATAAATATGCCAGGATACACTGCTGTCACTTATGCCAATACACACTGCCGTCACTTATGCCAGGACACACTGCTGTCATTACTGCCAGGGTGCATGCCAATACTTATGCCAGGACACACTGCTGTCGCTTATGCCAGGAAACACTGCTATCACTTATGCCAGGATACACTGTTGTCACTTTTGCCAGGACACAATGCTGTCATTAAGGCCAGGGTGCATGTCAATAATGATGCCAGGACACACTGCTGTCGCTTATTCCAGGAAACACTGATGTCACTTATGCCAGGACACAGTGCTGTCATTAAGGCCAGGGTGCATGCCAATAATTATGCCAGGACACACTGCTGTCACTTATGCCAGGACACACTGCTGTCGCTTCTGCCAGGACACCCTGCTGTCATTAAGGCCAGGGTGCATGTCACTAATGATGCCAGGACACACTGCTGTCACTTATGCCAGGACACACCGCTGTCGCTTATGCCAGGACACCCTGGTTTTATTAAGGCCAGGGTGCATGCCAATAATTATGCCAGGACACACTGCTGTCACTTATGCCAGGACACAATGCTGTCGCTTATGCCAGGAAACACTGCTGTCACTTATGCCAGGACACACTGCTGTTGCTTATGCCAGGAAACACTGCTGTCACTTATGCCAGGACACACTGCTGTCGCTTATGCCAGGACATGCTGCTTTTATTAAGGCCAGGGCGCATGTCAATAATTATGCCAGGACACCCTGCTGTCACTTATGCAAGGACACACTGCTGTTGCTTATACTAGGAAACACTGCTGTCACCTATGCCAGGACACACTGCTGTCGCTTATGCCAGGACACACTGCTGTCATTAAGGCCAGGGTGCATGCCAATAATTATGCCAGGACACACTGCTGTCACTTATGCCACGACACAGTGCTGTCGCTTATGTCCGGAAACACTGCTGTCACTTATGCCAGGACACACTGCTATTGCTTATGCCAGGACACCCTGCTGTCATTAAGGGCAGGGTGCATGCCAATAATGATGTCAGGACACACTGCTGTCACTTATGCCAGGACACACTGCTGTCACTTATGCCAGGAAACACTGCTATCACTTATGCCAGGACACACTGCTGTCATTAAGGCCAGGGTGCATGCCAATAATTATGCCAGGACACACTGCTGTCACTTATACCAGGACACACCGCTGTCGTTTATGCCAGGAAACACTGCTGTCATTTATGCCAGGACACACTGCTGTTGCTTATGCCAGGACACCCTGCTGTCATTAAGGCCAGGGTGCATGCCAATAATTATGCCAGGACACACTGCTGCCACTTATGCAAGGACACACTGCTGTCACTTATGCCAGGGCACACTGCTGTCATTAAGGCCAGGGTGCATGCCAATCATTATGCCAGGACACACTGCTGTCACTTATGCCAGGACACACTGCTGTCGCTTATGCCCAGAAACACTGCTCTCACTTATGCCAGGACACACTGCTATCGCTTATGCCAGGACACCCTGCTGTCATTAAGGGCAGGGTGCATGTCAATAATGATGCCAGGACACACTGCTGTCACTTATGCCAGGACACACTGCTGTCGCTTATGCCCAGAAACACTGCTGTCACTTATGCCAGGACACACTGCTGTCATTAAGGCCAGGGTGCATGTCCATAATGATGCCAGGGCACACTGCCGTCGCTTATGCCAGGAAACACTGCTGTCACTTATGCCAGGGCACACTGCTGTCGCTTATGCCAGGGCATCCTGCTGTCATTAAGGGCAGGGTGCATGTCAATAATGATGCCAGGACACACTGCTGCCCCATTTATGCAAGGACGCATTGCTGTTGCTTATGCCAGGACACACTGCTGCCGCTTATGCCAGGAAACACTGCTGTCATTAAGGCCAGGGTGCATGCCAATAATTATGCCAGGACACACTGCTGTCACTTATGCAAGGACATCCTGCTGTCATTAAGGCCAGGGTGCATGCCAATAATGATGCCAGGACACACTGCTGTCACTTATGCCAGTACACACTGCTGTCGCTTGTGCCAGGAAACACTGTTGTCACTTATGCCAGAACACACTGCTGTTGCTTATGCCAGGACACCCTGCTGTCATTAAGGCCAGGGTGCATGCCAATAATTATGCCAGGACACACTGCTGCCACTTATGCAAGGACACACTGCTGTCACTTATGCCAGGGCACACTGCAGTCGCTTATGCCAGGACACCCTGCTGTCATTAAGGCCAGGGTGCATGCCAATCATTATGCCAGGACACACTGCTGTCACTTATGCCAGGACACACTGCTGTCGCTTATGCCCAGAAACACTGCTGTCACTTATGCCAGGACACACTGCTATCGCTTATGCCAGGACACCCTGCTGTCATTAAGGGCAGGGTGCATGTCAATAATGATGCCAGGACACACTGCTGTCACTTATGCCAGGACACACTGCTGTCGCTTATGCCCGGAAACACTGCTGTCACTTATGCCAGGACACACTGCTGTCATTAAGGCCAGGGTGCATGTCCATAATGATGCCAGGGCACACTGCTGTCGCTTATGCCAGGAAACACTGCTGTCACTTATGCCAGGGCACACTGCTGTCGCTTATGCCAGGGCATCCTGCTGTCATTAAGGGCAGGGTGCATGTCAATAATGATGCCAGGACACACTGCTGCCACTTATGCAAGGACACATTGCTGTTGCTTATGCCAGGACACACTGCTGCCGCTTATGCCAGGAAACACTGCTGTCATTAAGGCCAGGGTGCATGCCAATAATTATGCCAGGACACACTGCTGTCACTTATGCAAGGACATCCTGCTGTCATTAAGGCCAGGGTGCATGCCAATAATGATGCCAGGACACACTGCTGTCACTTATGCCAGTACACACTGCTGTCGCTTATGCCAGGAAACACTGTTGTCACTTATGCCAGAACACACTGCTATCGTTAATGCCAGAAAACCATGCTGTCATTAAGGGCAGGGGGCATGTCAATAATGATGCCAGGATACACTGCTGTCACTTATGCCAATACACACTGCCGTCACTTATGCCAGGACACACTGCTGTCATTACTGCCAGGGTGCATGCCAATACTTATGCCAGGACACACTGCTGTCGCTTATGCCAGGAAACACTGCTATCACTTATGCCAGGATACACTGTTGTCACTTTTGCCAGGACACAATGCTGTCATTAAGGCCAGGGTGCATGTCAATAATGATGCCAGGACACACTGCTGTCGCTTATTCCAGGAAACACTGATGTCACTTATGCCAGGACACAGTGCTGTCATTAAGGCCAGGGTGCATGCCAATAATTATGCCAGGACACACTGCTGTCACTTATGCCAGGACACACTGCTGTCGCTTCTGCCAGGACACCCTGCTGTCATTAAGGCCAGGGTGCATGTCACTAATGATGCCAGGACACACTGCTGTCACTTATGCCAGGACACACCGCTGTCGCTTATGCCAGGACACCCTGGTTTTATTAAGGCCAGGGTGCATGCCAATAATTATGCCAGGACACACTGCTGTCACTTATGCCAGGACACAATGCTGTCGCTTATGCCAGGAAACACTGCTGTCACTTATGCCAGGACACACTGCTGTTGCTTATGCCAGGAAACACTGCTGTCACTTATGCCAGGACACACTGCTGTCGCTTATGCCAGGACATGCTGCTTTTATTAAGGCCAGGGCGCATGTCAATAATTATGCCAGGACACCCTGCTGTCACTTATGCAAGGACACACTGCTGTTGCTTATACTAGGAAACACTGCTGTCACCTATGCCAGGACACACTGCTGTCGCTTATGCCAGGACACACTGCTGTCATTAAGGCCAGGGTGCATGCCAATAATTATGCCAGGACACACTGCTGTCACTTATGCCACGACACAGTGCTGTCGCTTATGTCCGGAAACACTGCTGTCACTTATGCCAGGACACACTGCTATTGCTTATGCCAGGACACCCTGCTGTCATTAAGGGCAGGGTGCATGCCAATAATGATGTCAGGACACACTGCTGTCACTTATGCCAGGACACACTGCTGTCACTTATGCCAGGAAACACTGCTATCACTTATGCCAGGACACACTGCTGTCATTAAGGCCAGGGTGCATGCCAATAATTATGCCAGGACACACTGCTGTCACTTATACCAGGACACACCGCTGTCGTTTATGCCAGGAAACACTGCTGTCATTTATGCCAGGACACACTGCTGTTGCTTATGCCAGGACACACTGCTGTCACTTATGCCAGGGCACACTGCTGTCATTAAGGCCAGGGTGCATGCCAATCATTATGCCAGGACACACTGCTGTCACTTATGCCAGGACACACTGCTGTCGCTTATGCCCAGAAACACTGCTCTCACTTATGCCAGGACACACTGCTATCGCTTATGCCAGGACACCCTGCTGTCATTAAGGGCAGGGTGCATGTCAATAATGATGCCAGGACACACTGCTGTCACTTATGCCAGGACACACTGCTGTCGCTTATGCCCAGAAACACTGCTGTCACTTATGCCAGGACACACTGCTGTCATTAAGGCCAGGGTGCATGTCCATAATGATGCCAGGGCACACTGCCGTCGCTTATGCCAGGAAACACTGCTGTCACTTATGCCAGGGCACACTGCTGTCGCTTATGCCAGGGCATCCTGCTGTCATTAAGGGCAGGGTGCATGTCAATAATGATGCCAGGACACACTGCTGCCCCATTTATGCAAGGACGCATTGCTGTTGCTTATGCCAGGACACACTGCTGCCGCTTATGCCAGGAAACACTGCTGTCATTAAGGCCAGGGTGCATGCCAATAATTATGCCAGGACACACTGCTGTCACTTATGCAAGGACATCCTGCTGTCATTAAGGCCAGGGTGCATGCCAATAATGATGCCAGGACACACTGCTGTCACTTATGCCAGTACACACTGCTGTCGCTTGTGCCAGGAAACACTGTTGTCACTTATGCCAGAACACACTGCTGTTACTTATGCCAGGACACCCTGCTGTCATTAAGGCCAGGGTGCATGCCAATAATTATGCCAGGACACACTGCTGCCACTTATGCAAGGACACACTGCTGTCACTTATGCCAGGGCACACTGCAGTCGCTTATGCCAGGACACCCTGCTGTCATTAAGGCCAGGGTGCATGCCAATCATTATGCCAGGACACACTGCTGTCACTTATGCCAGGACACACTGCTGTCGCTTATGCCCAGAAACACTGCTGTCACTTATGCCAGGACACACTGCTATCGCTTATGCCAGGACACCCTGCTGTCATTAAGGGCAGGGTGCATGTCAATAATGATGCCAGGACACACTGCTGTCACTTATGCCAGGACACACTGCTGTCGCTTATGCCCGGAAACACTGCTGTCACTTATGCCAGGACACACTGCTGTCATTAAGGCCAGGGTGCATGTCCATAATGATGCCAGGGCACACTGCTGTCGCTTATGCCAGGAAACACTGCTGTCACTTATGCCAGGGCACACTGCTGTCGCTTATGCCAGGGCATCCTGCTGTCATTAAGGGCAGGGTGCATGTCAATAATGATGCCAGGACACACTGCTGCCACTTATGCAAGGACACATTGCTGTTGCTTATGCCAGGACACACTGCTGCCGCTTATGCCAGGAAACACTGCTGTCATTAAGGCCAGGGTGCATGCCAATAATTATGCCAGGACACACTGCTGTCACTTATGCAAGGACATCCTGCTGTCATTAAGGCCAGGGTGCATGCCAATAATGATGCCAGGACACACTGCTGTCACTTATGCCAGTACACACTGCTGTCGCTTATGCCAGGAAACACTGTTGTCACTTATGCCAGAACACACTGCTATCGTTAATGCCAGAAAACCATGCTGTCATTAAGGGTAGGGGGCATGTCAATAATGATGCCAGGACACACTGCTGCCACTTATGCCAGGAAACACTGCTGTCACTTATAGAGGACACCCTGCTGTCGCTTATGCCAGGACACCCTGCTGTCATTAAGGGCAGGGGGCATGTCAATAATGATGCCAGGACACACTGCTGTCACTTATGCCAGGACACACTACTGGCGCTTATGCCAGAAAACACTACTGTCACTTATGCCAGGACACCCTGCTGTCGCTTATGCCAGGAAACCCTGCTGTCATTAAGGGCAGTGGGCATGTCAATAATGATGCCAGGACACACTGCTGTCACTTATGCCAGGACACACTACTGGCGCTTATGCCAGAAAACATTGCTGTCACTTATGCCAGGACACACTCCTGTCACTTATGCCAGGACACCCTGCTGTCATTAAGGCCAGGGTGCATGCCAATACTTATGCCAGGACACACTGCTGTTGCTTATGCCAGGACACACTGCTGTCCCTTATGCCAGGAAACACTGCTATCACTTATGCCGGGATACACTACTGTCACTTATGCCAGGACACACTGCTGTCATTAAGGGCAGGGTGCATGTCAATAATGATGCCAGGACACACTGCTGTCACTTATTCCAGGACACACTGCTGGCGCTTATGCCAGAAAACACTGCTGTCACTTATGCAAGAAACACTCCTGTCACTTATGCCAGGACACCCTGCTGTCATTAAGGCCAGGGTGCATGCCAATACTTATGCCAGGACACACTGCTGTCACTTATGCCAGAACACTCTGCTGGCGCTTATGCAAGAAAACACTGCTGTCACTTATGCCAGGACACACTCCTGTCACTTATGCCAGGACACCCTGCTGTCATTAAGGCCAGGGTGCATGCCAATAAATATGCCAGGATACACTGCTGTCACTTATGCCAGGACACACTGCTGTCACTTATGCCAACACACACTGCTGTCGCTTATGCCAGGAAACACTGCTATCACTTATGCCAGGACACACTGCTGTCGCTTATGCCAGGACACACTGCTGTCGCCTATGCCAGGAAACACTGCTATCACTTATGCCAGGACATCCTGCTGTCATTAAGGCCAGGGTGCATGTCAATAATGATGCCAGGACACACTGCTGTCGCTTATTCCAGGAAACACTGATGTCACTTATGCCAGCACACACTGCTGTCGCTTATGCCAGGACACAGTGCTATCATTAAGGCCAGGGTGCATGCCAATAATTATGCCAGGACACACTGCTGTCGCTTATGCCAGGAAACACTGCTGTCACTTATGCCAGGACACACTGCTGTCGCTTCTGCCAGGACACCCTGTTGTCATTAAGGCCAGGGTGCATGTCACTAATAATGCCAGGACACACTGCTGTCGCTTATGCCAGGACACACCGCTGTCGCTTATGCCAGGAAACACTGCTGTTGCTTATGCCAGGAAACACTGCTGCCACTTATGCCAGGACACACTGCTGTCGCTTATGCCAGGACACCCTGCTTTTATTAAGGTCAGGGTGCATGTCAATAATGATGCCAGGACAACTGCTGTCACTTATGCCAGGACACACTGCTGTCGCTTATGCCCGGAAACACTGCTGTCACTTATGCCAGGACACACTGCTGTCATTAAGGCCAGGGTGCATGTCCATAATGATGCCAGGGCACACTGCCGTCGCTTATGCCAGGAAACACTGCTCTCACTTATGCCAGGGCACACTGCTGTCGCTTATGCCAGGGCATCCTGCTGTCATTAAGGGCAGGGTGCATGTCAATAATGATGCCAGGACACACTGCTGCCCCATTTATGCAAGGACGCATTGCTGTTGCTTATGCCAGGACACACTGCTGCCGCTTATGCCAGGAAACACTGCTGTCATTAAGGCCAGGGTGCATGCCAATAATTATGCCAGGACACACTGCTGTCACTTATGCAAGGACATCCTGCTGTCATTAAGGCCAGGGTGCATGCCAATAATGATGCCAGGACACACTGCTGTCACGTATGCCAGTACACACTGCTGTCGCTTATGCCAGGAAACACTGTTGTCACTTATGCCAAAACACACTGCTGTTGCTTATGCCAGGACACCCTGCTGTCATTAAGGCCAGGGTGCATGCCAATAATTATGCCAGGACACACTGCTGCCACTTATGCAAGGACACACTGCTGTCACTTATGCCAGGGCACACTGCAGTCGCTTATGCCAGGACACCCTGCTGTCATTAAGGCCAGGGTGCATGCCAATCATTATGCCAGGACACACTGCTGTCACTTATGCCAGGACACACTGCTGTCGCTTATGCCCAGAAGCACTGCTGTCACTTATGCCAGGACACACTGCTATCGCTTATGCCAGGACACCCTGCTGTCATTAAGGGCAGGGTGCATGTCAATAATGATGCCAGGACACACTGCTGTCACTTATGCCAGGACACACTGCTGTCGCTTATGCCTGGAAACACTGCTGTCACTTATGCCAGGACACACTGCTGTCATTAAGGCCAGGGTGCATGTCCATAATGATGCCAGGGCACACTGCTGTCGCTTATGCCAGGAAACACTGCTGTCACTTATGCCAGGGCACACTGCTGTCGCTTATGCCAGGGCATCCTGCTGTCATTAAGGGCAGGGTGCATGTCAATAATGATGCCAGGACACACTGCTGCCACTTATGCAAGGACACATTGCTGTTGCTTATGCCAGGACACACTGCTGCCGCTTATGCCAGGAAACACTGCTGTCATTAAGGCCAGGGTGCATGCCAATAATTATGCCAGGACACACTGCTGTCACTTATGCAAGGACATCCTGCTGTCATTAAGGCCAGGGTGCATGCCAATAATGATGCCAGGACACACTGCTGTCACTTATGCCAGTACACACTGCTGTCGCTTATGCCAGGAAACACTGTTGTCACTTATGCCAGAACACACTGCTATCGTTAATGCCAGAAAACCATGCTGTCATTAAGGGCAGGGGGCATGTCAATAATGATGCCAGGACACACTGCTGCCACTTATGCCAGGAAACACTGCTGTCACTTATAGAGGACACCCTGCTGTCGCTTATGCCAGGACACCCTGCTGTCATTAAGGGCAGGGGGCATGTCAATAATGATGCCAGGACACACTGCTGTCACTTATGCCAGGACACACTACTGGCACTTATGCCAGAAAACACTACTGTCACTTATGCCAGGACACCCTGCTGTCGCTTATGCCAGGAAACCCTGCTGTCATGAAGGGCAGTGGGCATGTCAATAATGATGCCAGGACACACTGCTGTCACTTATGCCAGGACACACTACTGGCGCTTATGCCAGAAAACACTGCTGTCACTTATGCCAGGACACACTCCTGTCACTTATGCCAGGACACCCTGCTGTCATTAAGGCCAGGGTGCATGCCAATACTTATGCCAGGACACACTGCTGTTGCTTATGCCAGGACACACTGCTGTCCCTTATGCCAGGAAACACTGCTATCACTTATGCCAGGATACACTACTGTCACTTATGCCAGGACACACTGCTGTCATTAAGGGCAGGGTGCATGTCAATAATGATGCCAGGACACACTGCTGTCACTTATTCCAGGACACACTGCTGGCGCTTATGCCAGAAAACACTGCTGTCACTTATGCAAGAAACACTCCTGTCACTTATGCCAGGACACCCTGCTGTCATTAAGGCCAGGGTGCATGTCAATACTTATGCCAGGACACACTGCTGTCACTTATGCCAGAACACACTGCTGGCGCTTATGCAAGAAAACACTGCTGTCACTTATGCCAGGACACACTCCTGTCACTTATGCCAGGACACCCTGCTGTCATTAAGGCCAGGGTGCATGCCAATAAATATGCCAGGATACACTGCTGTCACTTATGCCAGGACACACTGCTGTCACTTATGCCAGCACACACTGCTATCGCTTATGCCAGGAAACACTGCTATCACTTATGCCAGGACACACTGCTGTCGCTTATGCCAGGACACACTGCTGTCGCTTATGCCAGGAAACACTGCTATCACTTATGCCAGGACACACTGCTGTCATTAAGGCCAGGGTGCATGTCAATAATGATGCCAGGACACACTGCTGTCGCTTATGCCAGGACACACTGCTGTCGCCTATGCCAGGAAACACTGCTATCACTTATGCCAGGACATCCTGCTGTCATTAAGGCCAGGGTGCATGTCAATAATGATGCCAGGACACACTGCTGTCGCTTATGCCAGGAAACACTGATGTCACTTATGCCAGCACACACTGCTGTCGCTTATGCCAGGACACCCTGTTGTCATTAAGGCCAGGGTGCATGTCACTAATAATGCCAGGACACACTGCTGTCGCTTATGCCAGGACACACCGCTGTCGCTTATGCCAGGAAACACTGCTGTTGCTTATGCCAGGAAACACTGCTGCCACTTATGCCAGGACACACTGCTGTCGCTTATGCCAGGACACCCTGCTTTTATTAAATTTAAATTCTTTAATGTGATATAGTATGAAAAATAAATTCAAACTTTACACATATATCAATAGACATTAAAAATGAAAATCATACATATAGAATCATACATCTGGACTCGTCCTACTAATATTTAACACCAGATACAAAACAAATCTAAAATCCAAACAAGAGGGGTGGGAATTGGGGTAGGGGATCAGAATAAACATAATTGCTGATACAACCTTCATATTATTCAAAACTAGTATTTGGACAGCTATGTCAAGTATAAAAGCCTCTACAGATCATTACCCAAACGTCAATGATAGAGTTTGCTCATTTTTCCTCTTCATGTTCTATCTGTTGCCAGACATTATACAGGGCTATGAATAGATGCATGTTCGATGTATTAGTGCAATAGCGCCAGAACATAAGTTTGGGTATCGATAGCGGATCATGCACAAATTCTCCCAGATAGTGGACAATAGTCTTCTTGAGTGCTCTACATTGCGTTAATACATGTCTTGTCGTCTCCAGACATACAGGAGATTTGCACACTTGGCAAGTTCGCTCTGCTGCAGGTATGTTTTCTCTTACTCCTATTCTGGATAGGGTGGGCAGTTGTTCCAGTCTGAATAAGATGATGAAACGGCGGAGTCTTCTAGTAGGACATAGGAGAAGATAGTCCTGTGGTTTCATGAACTTGTATACTCTGTAAGTCACAAAATGATAGGATTTGAGGGATTCCAAGTGGGCAAAGTTCTCTAACCAATCCCATAGGTCTACCTTTTTCCTCAGGGCATTTAGCATATCTTTGGTGACAGTTGCCTCTCTATGCATCCAGCCAATTTCATTAAGAAATTTACCCATATCTTTGTATAAGGATGCAGTGGTAGATTTTTTGTCTAATTCCTGATGGAGTATCCCTAATAGGGCGTTAGGGGAACCACTTGTCATTTTAAGGTAGAAGCCAGCTCTTCTTTTTAGTACCATAGCCCTGAGTGAAGGAAGACCCAGCTCCAGTCTTATCAAGGCCATAGGCACCCCCGGTGGTAGTCCCAGCATACGTCGCCAGAACTTTCCTTCCAGTACTTGTAACCATGCCAAATTCATCGTCAGCAGTGACTCCAGGCCATAAATGACCATTGGTGCGAAGACTTGCATGTAGAGATGGCGAGTTCCCCACAGAGTAAAGCCCCCTTGCTTGTTGGTAAAGGATGCTATAAGCGAGATCACTTGGAGGGCCCTGCTGTTCCGATCCTGTTTTCAAAGTGTATAATCACCTAGGGGCTCTATCTCCACTCCGAGATAGCGATAAGAAGGGGCATACACAATTATCTGTTCATGTACTATCAGGTTCACACGAGTAGTTCTTTTCTTAGTGAATCTTAATACGTTGGTCTTCTGCAGGTTGATGGTCAAACCATTAAGCTTGGCATATTCCCAGAGGACATGTGCAGAGCGTCTGAGACCGCCAATAGTGTTGTCTAGTACTACCAGATCGTCTGCATATGCCAGGACCACACACCTTTCCCCACCAAGTTTTGGAGGACAATTATTTGCCTCCGCAAGTATAGCAGGAATGTCATGTACATACAGATTATATATGAGGGGGGCTGTTACACAGCCTTGCTTCACCCCTCTATTTTGAATAACCTTATGGGTTGAATGCCCCTCCAAATTAAGTCGGAGGCTCACCATGGTATCTCGATGTAGTAGTTTGAGATAATATAACAAACCTATGGGGCAACCCAATGCTTCTAATTTATTCTAAAGCCTGGCTCTAGGAATTGAATCAAAAGCGGCCTTGAAATCAATGAACAGAGCATACAATGGTGGCTGATCTTTGCTGAGTGCTCTCGTGCGTAGTATGTCCATTACAAGAAGATTATGTGCTGTCGAGAACTCCCGTCTAAAGCCACATTGAAATCTGCTGAGTATTTGCTTATCTTCCACCCATTTATGCAGTTCGCTAAGCAAAAGGGAAGCAAAAAGTTTGCCCGACACATCCAGCATCGATAATAGTCTGTAGTTGTTAGGATAAGTGCGGTTACCTTTTTTGTACACCGGGATCAAGATCGCCGTTTGCCAGGTTCGAGGGATTTCTCCCCCTGCAAATACCTTATTGAAGAGTACAGAGAATAGTTCTGCCCAGAAGGCCGGGTTACTTTTTACAACCACGTTCGCCAGCCCATTAGGGCCAGGGGCTCTGGAGGACTTGAGAATCATAATTTTGTTGAGTATTGCCTCCGAAGAAATATCAAATAATTGAGACATCGGTGGTTTTTCCGTGGTCCTATTTGCCGACCCCTCTTCTTCCATATTACGGTCTAGAAGGAATTTTTCCCAGACTTTCTTATTTATTGGGTTAGTCGTTGCGCCTTTGACCTTGGTTCTATTTTCATTCACTAACACCCATATGCTTCTCGAATTTCTGGAGCAGATAGTTTTGACCAAACGTTGGTAGCCATTATTCTTCTCTATTGCCTTAATACCTCTCACCTCTGACCTATAACAGTTTTTGAATGCTCTTAATTTCTGTTGGTGTCGAATTACCGTGATATTCTGATCTTTTAGGCTACGTATCTTTCTTCTCATTTCTCTTTTAGCATCTCTAATTTTCCTATTATAGGGAAGTGGCACTTTTCCATCTTGTATAACATATTTCTTTTTGGTTGCTGCATGTAGGCCTGAGAATCTGGATATCCACTCTTCAATTTCATTGGTGGACATAGTGTGAAAGTCTCGCCCACTGTCCTCCAAGGCGCCCTTTAGTGTTTCTGTGGCCGCTCTGACATTCTTTTCAGACCAAACTATTCTGGTTCCTGTGCAGTTAGTTGCAATACCTCCAATGTTTATCTTGGGAGTGTCAGGAAACTGAGTCCTGAATGAGCACAGTACTGCCGCATGATCGCTCCAGCTGTTGGACTTTACCCACATATCAGCCACTCTAGTCTGCATAAGGGGGCACATGAATACATAGTCCAAAGTACTCCTTGAAGATCCGCTAGACCAAGTGTGTGTCCCCGGCCTATCACTCATGGTGCGGCCGTTGATCATAGCCAGGTCCCAAGACTCAAATAATTGCAGCCAACCCAGACCTTCCTTTTCTCTTTTCCCATGGGTCATCTTACATCTGGTACTCAGGGCAGGATTAGTAGATATGCTAGTTTTATCTTCCATATGACAGTTAAAGTCCCCCACTACCATCACTGCGGTGTTGTTTAATCCTAGTAACCAGGAAGACAGTAGATCCTGTATGGCTTCTTGCAAGGACTCTCTTATACCTGCACCAGGAGGATTGTAGAGGTTAATAAGCAATAGCTTACCACTTCCCTCTTCTTGAGGGTACGTCACTTCTACTGCCAGTAATTGGTCCTCCGCTCGGCAACGGATTTTCTGTGACAGCATGGTATTAGAAACTCCCGTAAGTAGACCCCCAAAAGGACGTCCTATACTTCCCCTCTGTGCCAGTGATTGATAAACAACATATCCATCCAAGAGAAGGGGTTCCCGAGCCCAAGTCTCTTGTAGGCAGATGAAGGTATGTTGAAGCAAAAGATCAGACGAGCCCTCTGCCCTCAATAGATGGGAGAAGCCTCTACAATTCCATGATAGTAATGATAGGCTTCAATGCTTATGCACCAACTGCGGAAGTGACTCCAATAGAGCCTTGATTGCTTGTTGTACTTCAGCTAATAGTGGATTCTCCTCTGTCACCTGACCGGGAGCATTTTCAACGTTCGCTATTTCAATTGGGGTTTCAGGAATTGCTGTTAGGTCTTTCTCTTGTAGATCCACATCTATAGCAATGTCTACTGCTTTCAGCTCTTCCTCATGTTCTCTTAAGAGTTGTGCAGTGTTCAAGAACACACAGTGGAGGGCAGAAACGTTGGGATTCGGGCCCGTTAAAGGCTCGATGAATAAGAAATCCTCTGATTTTAATACACGGAGTTGAGGTATATGGTATAACCTAGTCAATAACTCCGATCGTGCCAGCCAGGAGTGGCTGTCCCTTGGATATAAGTTCTTTATAAGGCAGATACGATTCATGTGGTTATCCGAGGCCTCCTTCGTTTTCTCTGAAGGTATAGGCTCTGATGGTTCTCTTACTGGGGTCTCAGGCAGAGTTATCATACTTAGTTCGCATTCTATTTCAGTGATCTCCCCGGTAGTAAGGTCAGGGTCCTCCTCATTTTGTTTCTCTTTGGGTTTCAGCCAATCTTCCAGAGGACCTTTTTTCCCTGCCGTCCTCGCAGCTGCTCTCATCATCCTTTTCCGGGCTTTTTTAGATCGAATTTCGATCACAGGGCCATTACTCCCCGTATGAGGCACCCGGCCTACTTTAGAAGGCTTATTTTTGCGAGCCTTTTTTGCCAGTCTTTGCTGTTTCCGTGTTAACGGGACCTGTGGACTGTCATTCTGCTCCCAATCTATTTCCTCAGCGGGGACTTCTTCATTCGAGATATTAAGCTCCGGTTCCTCCATACCCACACTCGCCTCTCTCTCGTCTGTCTTTTCTTCCATCTCCTTGGCAATCTGTAGAGCCTCTGCTAGGTTTTCTTCCACATCCTCTTGCGGTGAGTTCTTCATTTCCAATTCCAATACAATGGCATCGGAGTTTGCCAAGATACGGCCTGTCATCTGCAGCAGTATTTTTAGGGCAAATTGGAGGGCCCCCACCGACGTTTGTAGCTCAGCAAGTTGAATGGGACCGGCTACCGATCCCTTATCCCCCATAGTCTCCTCATCTGACTCGTCCTCCATCGAGACCATTACCAAATTCGGGGAGGCGGATAGGCGTTCACGGTGGCCTGCTGCATTATGCTCCTCCGTTGTAATGTTCCTGCTGTTGTCATTCAGGGTCGGGGAGCCACTAGAGATGATCTGTGGGGTAAGAGGTTGCATTCCCCTCTGTATTGTGAGGCACAGGTCCAAGAGGGAGTTGTTGTCAATATCGTCATAATTTGAAGAGTTATTAGACTGACTTACTCTGGACACTTGCGCCGGCTCCTCATTCAGCACAGGTTCTTCATCAATTATGGTGGAGTTTATCTTAGGGGGTGGGTTCACCGGGAAAAACTCCGTGATGGCACCATACACTACTGGGAGCTCATATTTAGTGTTCTTCCTGCGTTTGGCCCCTTTTTTTTCGGCTCCATAGGCTCTTTCTGGACTTTTGCTTGTACCTTGTCCCTTAGATTATAAATTGAGTGCAAGGCTCTTTTCCCCCGCTGCATACCTAATGTGCAGGCCCCCTTTAATGTTTTGGGAGAGTCCCGGGGTCTGTCTGTTGCACCAAACTGCTCCGTTTATAGCAGACAGAAAGTGGATATAGCGCAGTTCAAGAAGTGTTAGGACTCACATCTGCGCCCAGGGGACCGGAGAATATTAGCTGCCCAGTCCAGGGTACTGCTCTGTTATTATCACAGAGGCAGCTCCTTCGATGGACTCTCCTGAGGAAGTGATCCCTTCGGTCTATGCCCAGCGAACCATATTAGGTAACCTCGTCTCCCCCCTCAGCCTAATGGCCACTTCAATTGCTTACGCCTTGCTAAGCTCAACGCCACCTTTCACCGGAGGTATAAGTTCCAGTGTTGTGCGCTGAGTACTGCAGAGGCTTTTTTATGCTTCTTTACTAGGAGCCCTCTTTCTTCCCCCGGATATCACCAATACCCTAGGTAGGAGGTTGTCTCAGCACCAGGGGCAAATCACTGTGCTCACGGGCCACGATTTTCGCGGGTCGCCCTGCCGAGCGCTGTGTCGCTCACACGCTCCGTCTGAGCTCCGTCTGAGCACCCGGTGCCGTGTTCCCAGTGCTCGCTGGCGCAGCACGGACTACTGCCGTCCCAGCCCTCCTTGTGGTACGCTGGCTCGTGTGTCCGCACTGCCCAGGGGCCAAGGCAGCCCACAGTACTTACTAGTCTCACGGTGTACCCACGGACCACTGTCGTATCCGACCGCCCCACAGAGCGCAGGTTCACACGGCTCGCTCGCCTCCTCGCTCGCTCGCTCGCCACGGCTCACTCGCCTCGCCTCGTTTGCTAGAGGAAAGGACCCACACACGTGTCAAGCCGCACCTCTTCCCCTTCCACTTCTCTGAGGCCGCTTCTGACACTCTGAACGATTCGATTAAGGTCAGGGTGCATGTCAATAATGATGCCAGGACAACTGCTGTCACTTATGCCAGGACAAACCGCTGTTGCTTATGCCAGGAAACACTGCTGTCGCTTATGCCACGAAACGCTGCTGTCACTTATGCCTGGACACACTGCTGTCACTTATGCCAGGACACCCTGCTTTTATTAAGGCCAGGGTGCATGCCAATAATTATGCCAGGACACACTGCTGTCACTTATGCCAGGACACACTGCTGTTGCTTATGCCAGGAAACACTGCTGTCACTTATGCCAGGACACACTGCTGTCACTTATGCCAGGACACCCTGCTTTTCTTAAGGCCAGGGTGCATGCCAATAATTATGCCAGGACACCCTGCTGTCACTTAGGCCAGGACACACTGTTGTCGCTTATGCCAGGAAACACTGCTGTCACTTATGCCAGGACACACTGCTATCACTTATGCCAGGACACACTGCTGTCATTAAGGCCAGGGTGCATGCCAATAATTTTGCCAGGACACACTGCTGTCACTTATGCCAGGACACACTGCTGTTGCTTATTCCCGGAAACACTGCTGTCACTTATGCCAGGTCACACTGCTATCGCTTATGCCAGGACACCCTGCTGACATTAAGGGCAGGGTGCATGTCAATAATGATGCCAGGACACACTGCTGTCACTTATGCCAGGAAACACTGCTGTTGCTTATGCCAGGACATACTGCTGTCGCTTATGCCAGGACACACTGCTGTCATTAAGGCCAGGGTGCATGGCAATAATTATGCCAGGACACACTGCTGTCACTTATGCCAGGACACACCGTTGTTGCTTATGCCAGGAAACACTGCTGTCACTTATGCCAGGACACTCGGCCATTGTTTAAGACAGAGCCATGGCATACATTTATGCCAGGGAACACTGCTATTATGTATGCCACAGCACACTAATATAATTTACTACAGGGTCCGCTGTGTGTGTACTTGTGTTATATAGGTCCTGGTGCCGTACTCAGGTTTCTAACGTTGGCACTGATTTCAGTGATGGCATCATACACTGCTCCTGCCAGGGCATGTTTCCATCATGTGTGCCAGGTTTCTCCCCTCTTTCACTTATGCCAGGACACACTTTAGCCATAGTGCACTGCACCTATTTCTACCAGGACTCGCTGTTATCAGCCATGCCATGGTGCTCGGCGTCTGTGCCACCATGAATTGCAGGGTACACTGCATTGTATCCTCGCCAGTGCCTGCTGATCATCAGTTCTGCCAGGGCACCTTGCTGGCGATGATGCCAGACTGCACTGTGATGTATCCTCTGTCCCCACGCCCTCCCCCCACTTTCCTCCTGTAATCCCCCACCCTGCCAGAGTCCAGCCAGGTCTGTAACTCGAGCAGCGGGGGGTCGGCACACGTTGAAAGCACCTGGTGGCTGGCATTGATGTGCAGACAGGATGACGCACGGGGGAGTCTCTTTCCAGGAAACCTCACACATGAGTATGGCTGGGTGGGGGTCACGCTCGCGAGGAGGGGGCTCTCTTCCAGGAACTGCCAAAGTTCCACAGCGCTGCCGGGGCCCCCTTTCGCAGCGTGTAAATACCCATGAATGCAGGCAGTTACTCACTGCAGTCACGCGGTGTCTGGGGGCCACATGTCGTGCTGGGGTTCTGCCTAAAAGCGGCAGTATTGGGGGTCGCCAGGATGTAGGATGGCAGGGCATGTCATGTTCAGGGGCCTTGGGTGGAGGGGGCAAGGAGGAGGGTACGCACGGGGCTCTCTAGTGTGCGCAACTAACGCCCGAGCCATTAATATCCCGCAACGCGTGATCCTTATGAATCGGCAGCCACGTGTGACGGGGTATTCTGGGGACCAGATCGCTCGGCTATCGACACTGGATCATTGCAGTGTGTAATCAGGATTTCATGTAAAAACTAGAAACTGTAAATCTGTATGTCTCTTTATAGAGTGCAACTACACCACGGTGTCTCGGGAGGATAGCTCAGGGGCAACGCGCTCTCCTTGGAAACAAGACGACGTAAAGCAACACAGGTTCGTTCCTGGGGTCTGCGCTTAGGGACCTCTGGGTATTAAGCGCCTTATACATAATTACGGTGGAGTATGAGGCCCCAGCAGCAGGAAGGAGCTGGGCACGCTGGTTCTGGTTAACAATGGAAGGCATTGCCAGAATTTCAGGTTTTCAGTTAAAGAAGGAAACCAGTGTAAAAAGGGGCAGAGAGTGCTTGAAATGCAAGAGAATTCTAAAGAGCTGGGGCAAGTACCAAAAAGGCACGACCCCCTTGCGAAAGGGACCTGTGGCTCTACTGATGTTTTGGACTACGACACCCATGATCCCTCACCATTGACTATATTGCTTAGAGAGGATGGGACTTGTAGTCCAGAACATCTGGAAAGTGGAAACCCAAGGTTGCAGACTCCTTCCCTACGCACTTTGTACGGTAGAATCTAGGCAGAGTAGGAGGGGTAGGGCAAGCCTACGGCGAGGAAGAAACAAGTAGAGGTTATTTCCAGAACAGCAATAACAAAGCAGCGCATGGCGTCTTAAATAATAGCAATAATGTATTAATTGTCTAGCACTACACACCCATAGGTCTCAGAGCCCTCAAAGAACAGAAGACATTATTATCCCATAGAGTGGTACTCATTTTATCGACCTCGGAAGGATGAAAGGCTGAGTTGACACTGCCGGGATTCGAACCTGCCACAGCAGGCTGCACACGGCTATCAGGGGCGAGCGCTTAACCTTTTGCAGAATCTGCAGATCGTTTAGCCTGCAGCAGCAGGAAGGCTGAGAATAATCCCGGCAGGCCTAGGGCCTCCAGCTGCCCAAACCAAAGAAGGCAAGAAAAGACCTGAGACCCTGTATGCCCATCCAAAACTGGGTGTGACCGGATGCCACGTGCGAGGGTGCGAGGGGGTGATAGTCTGACTTTTATTGAATACAATGACGCAGGTATTTTCTGTTTCTGAATGCAGGTGCTGGTAGTCGGATCCAGCTTTCAGAATGTTCCATGCCAAAACAGCATAACGCATCCATGTGACATGTTGTGCCATTCTACCGACAGCTGCAGCAGCTGCCCTGCACTGGCAACAGGGAAGGGTCATATGTGCAGTAATGAACAGAGCTGCTGCCCCGCATAGTTTCAACAGCCAGACGTGTCTTTGAAACCTTCTGCACCTCTAGTTCAAAATATTCTGATTGTGTAACCCACCTGCCTGGTGGCCGGTATTACAATCTAAATGCGAGCCATGTCTCGTTATGCCATGATGGCTCCTGGGGCTACCCAGATATACAGCCTTAAGGATTGGATTTCATATTATTGACTCATTCATGACACTGGCTGGGTGTGTATTAGCGGCCTGGCCTGGGTGTACCCACATCATCCATGCAGGACCTGGCCACAGACACATTCTGTCATTCTCCTTAGGAGATCCGAGACCTTCCTCCAGAGAACAGGAACCCTGCCTGGGTGTTCCCTGAGAGTAGGTGCTTCACAAAGAAGTCAGTGGCCCTCTCACACCAGGGTGCTGATTACTGGAGTCCTTTTGAAGCAGGCACAGGCAAGGACCTGGACAGAGTTAAAGTAGCCCAGAGAAGAGGTTATGTTATGTTATGTTTATTGAGTTTATATAGCGCTTTAAGCCAAAGCGCTTTACAGTATAACAACAAGGTACAATAATACAAGAAGCATATTTACAAACATGAAACAAACCAGTGATACAGTATACAGAACCATTTACTAAAAAGGAGGGGAAGAGAGGTGGGGGGGAGAGGTAGGTGATGGCGGTTTCAATGTCTGATTTGGGGTCAGGGGAGTGGGAGGAAGGGGGAAGAAGGGAGGGGACCAGGAGAGGGGGGGGAGTCCCCTGGTGACCTCCTAGGCCCTAGAGGAGCCTCACCATCTTGGATTTTGCTAGGGCCCCCCAAACCTTCTCCCCTCCACACTTCCTGCAGGCAAGGCACACTGGGTGTGAAAAGATTACTGTTGCATTGAAGAAGTACAGCAATAATCAGCCCCACACTAGTACTAAACCAGCAGTGATCCCAATCAGTGCCTCTTGGTTCAAATAAGAATACATCGATTCCATCTGAAAAAAAGGCCCACCAGCAAAATATACAACTTTAAATTAAACTCACCCAAATAAATGTAATAACTTCTTAGAAACATGAAGTCAAAAAAGAAAAATCTGCCAACATTTTGAGCCAGGACGAGCTCACGTGTACAAATGTCTTGGACCAGCTCGATTTAGAGCTCAAACCTCTCGAATCTCAAATCATATTACATTATAATTCAAAATGGTTTAACTCACTTCAGCTGCTTTAAACAACCCTCTTCGTTCAGATTGTCTTGACTGCTGCTGCTGGCACCTGACCAGAGGTTCATGTCAGGTATTTGATTCTTCCAGCCCCCATACACAGCTTACCACCACGTTTCTCTTCTTCATTGGTTTTCGACCCCATTTGATATGAGATTATTATTTGTTTAATTGTATTTTCTTATTTATTTATTTATACAGGGGGGAACAATGCTTTCTTGATCACAAAAGAACGTATAATAGATAAGAAATCAGATTTGACCGCTAGCAGTGAGCTTCTTACAAATGTGGTGAGCTTGAGTGACATTCTGATGGGGTCACCACATTCCTGTGCAGATCATAATACTGAATGCCAAAATGCCGGAGTCTTATTTGGGGACGGGGGGGTTTCACTGCAATTATATGTTGGGGGATGGGTTAGGGTAGTTAATTATGGAAAGGGAGTATGTGGGAGTTGCAGGGGTCTGTACCTGGTGCATGCGGGCTATGGTGCATTACAAATAAATACATACACATAAATAAATAAATAATTGCAGAAAGAGGTGAAAAGAGGTGACATTTTGGCATTCAGTGTTTTTTTTTTTTCAGTGATCACATGGATCCATTCTGACCAGGTTGTGGTGGGGAGTAAATGGGACAGTCACCGGGGACAGTACATAGGTGGACGTATGTAGATTAAGGACAATCACATTGGACATTTTTACGTGCAGGTATGTGTGACCATGATGGATGAAGTGCTAGAGTGGACAAAGTAGAAAGTGAGGCACAGAGTAGAGGTGAGGGAAAAATGTTAGCTGGGAAGAAGATGAGAGGAAGGTTAAGAGGGGATTTTGGAGGCGAGCAGGTGGGCTTTTGGTTTGGTTTTGAACAAATCATTGTGAACTGTTTCTCAGATGTCAGAGGGAAGAAAATTCCAGAGTGGAGCAAAAAGAGAGAACGATCTGACGTGAGAGGAAGCACAGGGAGGGTGAGGAGCCACAAGGGCGGTCAAGGAGGCAGAGCACAGATTATTTAGTGGGCTCGTAGAGTTGGATAGAGGAGGATAGATACAGTGGTGCCTTACCACGGATAGATGTGTGATTCAGGAGCAAAAATGCATCGTCAACCATCCAGCCTGGTGACAGTTCGAGGAAGTAGGTGTGAAGTGAGGGAGTTCAAAGAGAGTCCTGGTAGCAAAGTTAATGCTCTTATCGAAAGGGCAGACAGCATAATTGGGGAGACCGAAGAGGATGCTGGCACAGTAGTCCAGTTTAGAGAAGCTAGGAGTACTCATAGGTGCAACAGGGAGAAAGGCAAAAGCAAAGGCTTATAGGCTAAGAGACTAAGAAGCCATGAGGCTGGTCAGTGGCTGGCCTTCACCCTTCACCTTTCCACCCTTAACGGGGACACCCCGGGCTGGATGCCCATAGTGTGTCCTGAAGTGATGACACATGCTCTGGTCACCTGATCACCTAGTCCATCAGTGTTTGGTCTCTGATTTTGTCCCTGGTGTTGTTGGGATGAGGCAATTTCTTCTTGATTGTTGTTCCCAGAGAGTCGTGTGTGGCCTTCAGCTGGAGTGTGGGCTGCCTCAAGATGGCCACAGGAAGTGGTGTCACAGACTCAAGATGGCCCCAGGAAGTAATGTCACTGATCCAAGAGGACCACAGGAAGTGATGTCATTGATCCAAGATGGTCATTGGTAATGATGTCACCAATCCAAGAGGGCCAGAGGAATTGATGTCACCGATCCAAGATAGCCAACAGTAGTGATGTTACAGGCAGAAAGTAAAGCCACAAAGCAGATGTGATGACACAATCTTATCTCTCGATTGCCTTGTCGATCAGTGGTTGGTCTCTAATTTTGTCACTGGTGTTGCTGGGATGAGGCAATTTCTTCTTGATTACTGTTCCCAGAGGAGTCTCTTGTGGCCTTCAAGTGGAGTGATATGGACTGATTGTTTGTTTGTTATTTTATTTATACTGCGCACCAGACGACCCGAGGGTATTAGGGCGCCAAGGGCAGAAAGAGGGTTGTTCAGCTTGGGTTACATTGCTGCGCATTAAATTACAGTTTTACAAAACAAAATGTCTAACGGAGTAAAAATAGTACAGGCAAATAACATACATGTCGGCAGCAACAGACAATGAATAAGTAAAGAGCAATTATGTACAGTGATGATGATGAGTGTCAGATGTCATGTTCCTTAATCCAAAGAATAAAGCTGGATCTAAAGTGTGGGTAAGACATGTCCTCCCTTAGGTGGGGTGGGAGAGAATTCCAATTTTGGGCAGCTTTGACTGCGAAGCTATTACCCCCTGTGTTGGAGCGTTTGAATCTCGGCGCTCGAAGTAGGTTAGCAGTAGCTGTTCTGGAAGGGCGGTTAGTGGATTGTTGTAAGACTCTAGTAGTAAGGTACTGTGGGGCGGCCATGTGTAAGCATTTATGAATCAGGGAAGTAGATTTGAGGAAGATTTTATGTACTGTAAACTGTGCTGGTTCCACTGGAAAACCTTAAGCTGTAGAGTGCTTTCACCTCAAAAAGCTAAAATAATGCTGAAGAATGTTCCCCTCTTCCTACAGAGGTTCTTTCCTCAAATGAAGAATAGCCAATACATTTAAGACAAACAACAACATTTTGTCCGAAATTGATCTTTCTTTGTATGGCAAGCTGATTGAATGACGTTCAGCATTCCAATCCCTGAATCGCCTTAATACCCATCACTTGCTTTATTTTCTTACCAATCCGGTAAGATGTAACCTAAGAATGCCATCCTTGTGTGATGGTGCAGGGAGGACGGATGTAACGTCACACACCACCTCCCAGACCTCCCAAGCAAGAGTGGAAATATAAAATAAGAAAACACTTTTGGTGAAGTTTTTAGGGCTTTTATGTTTGTATAGCTGCCATGTTGCTTTGTAGATTGTGGACACAAGTAGGGTAGAGTTAGTTTTCCTACACTTCAAGGAACATATTCTGCTGCTCCTCCGGGAGCCATAAGTGCTGACTATGCAGACGCCACTCAGAAGGGTGGCGTGCATAGCTGAACAGGAAATATATATATATATATATGAGAACATTAGGTTTGTTGAGTTTTGTTTGTAACACTGAGCAAGGCTATCGCCATGTTGAGACAAAGCCTCATTCGAGGCTTACATTTTGTTATTGTAGACTGTTGCTGAAAATGTATTTGTTTCATTAAAAGCTTTTTTTTCACTTCTGGATGACGGACACCAGACAGCCAAAGCCAGGAAAGAAGGGAGGATAGGACGGTGTTAGTCGAAGCTGTGAGAATCGGCTGTTCCCCGGACTCGAAACTAGATATGCAGCGATCGCTAGATGCACACGCAGATCTTTGATCGCCAGGTGCATGAGGACCCATGTAGTAACCTTGCCAAACATATAATGCTAAATTGCATACACAGTGCTCCCAACGACAAGGTGGTGCCATTGCACCCATGGGGGGATGTATTGGTGAGACAAATAAATACCAGGAATGATTTTCTGCACACAGGGCCTTCACCGTGTTTTTTTTCTACAGTAGCTACCCATCTCGTGGCCATCAGAAGACCGTTCACCTGCGTTGGCAACATGTATCCAGGCAAGAGTCGCAGAATGAGCTTTTCAAGGTTAGGGAACAGTGTGGGATCATTGGGACCGGGTATGGGAGGTGAGATGGGAGTATCTGTTTTTTTCTTGAAGCCAAGTTTCTATCTTTCTGTTCACATTAATTGATAATTGGGCTGGCTCGGAGGGATGCAACATCCAAGGCCACACCAAGAAGTGCCAACCAACGGCATGACATTTTGTTATCACTTTCAGAATAAAACCTGCCAGCCAATCAAACAGTGAGTTTAGTTTAGTTTAGTTTAGTTTGTTTATTTGTATAGTGCAGCCAAACCCTAAGGTAACTGGGCACATTAGACTTGTAGAACAACATAGGTTACAGAAGGTTGCACATGTCATAAAGAGCAGATGACAGTAATAAATACAGAAAATAAGTGGCATGAGTGACCGGTTTACAGCATGGTCCGAGTCTATGAAAAGCACATGAATTACAGTATGATAGAGCTTCCTGGGGGAAGTTAACAGATTGTTGCTGAGTGGTGAGCAGAGTCTTCACCTTGGCTCTGAATGACCAAAACGAAGAGTCAGCTCTAATTTATGTTGGAAGTGCGTTCCAACATTTCGCCGCTAACACAGGGAAGCTTGCTCCCCCTGCTGTTTTCAGGTTGAATTTAGGGATGTTTAGCTGGTGCAGGTATGGGGATCTGGTTGGTCTGGATGTGTTCTGTCTGGTGAATTTGTCTGATAAGTAGCGTGGGGCTGTCCGGGAGAGGCATTTATGTGCAATGACGAGAGAACGCAGTTTGATGATGTTCATGGTGATGATGTTATAGTTGATGGGTTGGACTTGGGCGGTTCTGGAAAGTGCTAGCCAATAACAGATTCCAAGGTACAGCGTTCTATAGGGCCTTGATTAGAGTAGCCAATGGCTATGTTAGAATTTTATGAAATGTTCTTTTTGAAATTATCTACATTCCGTGGTTTTCCGTCTTATATTCCTAAGCACGATATGGGCATTCTGAGAGCGTTATTTGGTTATTCTCCTGGCCATTACTTTTGCAAAATAACGCACATTCTTTCTTGCAGCTGGCGCGCTCCATTATTTGGCGAAATTGGATGGATTTTGTTGGCATCTATGCACCGTACTGATATTCACCTCTTAAGAGATGGTCTACGGATGACGGACTGATCAGCCAGGCCGCTGAATGAAGCCTGTGCACAGGTGCTTCTGTGACCAGGCTCTCGGGTTTCTCCTCCATCCATCCTTCCCCTTACTCTCTGCCCCACCTTATAATGGCCCTCTGTTCATTGGGCCAGTGCTCCAGGTAGGATTTTGAAGTCAGAGCATTTTACTCCCTATTTTTTAAAGTTGAGAGTAAAATATTTTTAGGGAGTAAAAAAGTAAATCCCATTCCTGAAGAGAGTGTTTCATAAGCGAGTAAAAATGGTTGAACTGTAAAACGGAAATGTTTTTGTGATCAATATTCCTTTGCAAATAGTTTCCATGCGCATGAAAAGATAGGTTTGACCCCTGCATAGCAGGCAGTAAGTAATAAAGGTTTCTTCCTCTGTATTCCAACCACATCCACAGAGCTATGTGGGGGGTTAAAGCAGGTGGGCAAGGACCTAATATCTCGGTTTTCCATTTTTGTTGAGGGTTTTTTTACTCCCTATGTTTCTTCTTTTGTGAGTATGTGCCTATTTTTAGGGAGTAAAAGTAGCTGATACACCCGTCATCTTTAGGGCTCGTTCCACTATTTATTCTTCACTTAACCTTTGGGCCTTCATTGAAAGGAAAGCTAAAACCTGTTTTTCAACTAGAACAAAACAAAAAAAAAACAAGAATTCGTGTGCCTTCATGTTATTTTAGAGCTCGCGCCCTCACCTTGGTGATCAGTCGTAATGTTATTCTTGCTTCCTCCATCATTCCACTGCCTGGTAAGACATTGGGCCCTTGGCACAGCTTCCTACCACCATCACTGCAGTGAGCCGCCCCCAGGGCCCAGCGCTACATTATGATGGGGCAGGAGGCATCACCAACCTTCTGCCCACGGTGACTGGCAATGGCAGGTTCTGCCCTGGTGCTATTGGAGCACAAGTCATGTGTGTGCTGAGTCACACGCACAGGGGAATTCAAAAGGAGACCCACATGTAAGCTTCCCACACCCACGCCCAGGCTGACTCTTTCCCCATACCTGAATGCTGCAGACCTCAGTCTAGTCTTTGCTCAAATCGTGGGCATTTTAGTTTGCCCGGCATTGCATTACCCCCTCTATTCTCCTGCCTACTTCTGTATGTTTCTCATTCCAATTCCCACGCACATTCTCTCTCTCCCTCACACACACACAGTGACACATACACACAAAGCATATCACAATTTGACATGCATAAAGCACTTTGATCCATAGCACATATTCGTATAAATTATAATGTTTAACCAATCGAAATTGGTCGACCCTGGAAGGATGAAAGCGTGAGTGGACCTTTGTCGGAATTTGAACCTGCGATCTGCAGATCAAACACAGATCACAGCAGCTATCGCCTAACCCACTGAGCCATCCCACCGGCTATGTATAAAGTTCTCCTCCATGTTATATAGGAAAGTAAACAGCATGTCCCCATGTGCTTCGCTGGACGTATGACCTCACTCATTGCAAACCACTTGCACATATGTGCCTCCTCGCACACACCATGATAGTATAAACTACCACTGCCTTTACAAATCCGGCTTTCTATTAGGTCACAAGTCCTGTGGACGAGAACGCCTGCCACAGTCCATACACAGGCCACACCAGTCTCGTGCTGGTGTTCCAACTCGCTCAGACCTAAACACTGCACACAAGCCTACAGACATTACTTTAAGCCTGAGAAATAAACACACCCTTCCAATTTCTACCTGGCTGCAAACCACTTGCAGAACACACAACAGCAAGGTTCTTACCTTATTTGTGTGTGAAATGCAGAGTGTGGAGACAGTCGGATTGCACATTGTGTAGCCTACCTGCGCATGTGTGCAGGCTCTCCACTGACAGTAGGGCCGTGTTCTCATGTACATCCTAGTACACCCGCTTTGTTTATGCACACTCTGTGACCACTACTAACTGTGGCCTGGGTCCACGGCTCAGCCTCACACATTGGATTGCATGGGGACACTAGTTACTGGTGCCTTACAGTGGCCCAAGAGATGAATATAGACGAGGCGGTGTGTTATTTTGCAAGCCCTTACAGCTTGTGACCACCACGTGACCTGGAACCCACTGAGTGGCTGTGGGTTTAATGCCACTGCTCCACATTTCTGCATGAACTGGCATTGCCACTTTGAGCTAACAGCGAGAGCCTGTTGTGTGGTGTGCATGGCGTGGGATACAGGCTCTGCAGTGGGATCTGCAGGCCAGTGTGCCCTACTGCATTGTGATTCCCTATGGGACCTTGGCGCTGTGAGAGAAGGGGGAATCCCAATTAGCTACATGACGGGATCAAGAGAAGGACGATATGCCATTCCGCGCTAACTCCTTTGCATCACGCAGGTGGCCCGCCAGATGGTTTGGACTACAACTCCCATGATCCTTCTAGAGGTGGAGGAGTCACAGTATTGTTGCACAGAGCCAAGCAATGAGTCCTGGCTTGGGTCTAAGACACATGTGAGCCGAGCGGGCAACAGACGCATATGTTGCCATCTGGCCCTCCACCCTCAAACACAAAACCCATACCTGTCATGCTGCCTCCTCAAACCTTGCAACAACAACGTAACACCTGACATCCTCCTCCCACCCCCACCCCAGCATAATCACATACTCGATGTCCTGCTTCTCTCACTGCCCCATAGCAGAACACCTGCAGCCAGCAGCCCAGAGCCACTTTGTCTTCATGGAAAACCTGTTTCTGCCTGTGGTCAAAACTTCACAAAGGAAATCCCCCACTTCCAGCCTGGATGTCACATCTACCATCTAATGACCCCGTAATAAAATGTGCTGCTGAAAGTGTTGAAAGCCCAGTGTTCTCCAGACTTGCTGGCTCTGAAAGCAGGGGCTTCAAGGAAATTCACCCTTGGCTGGAGCACGACTAATATGTGTGAAAATGGGGGCACCCACTTCAAAGAGCAAACTACCAACTGCAGAGAGACCTCTAAATAAAATTCTGGCCACAGACTGTCCCAGTGAAAACAAATGTCCGGAAGGCAGAAACTGCAATTTGGCCCACATGAACATTCACAATTCATTTAAAAGGACTATTATCATTTAGGCCTTTTCCTCAGAAACCATAATGTGGTTTGATTTAATTTTTTGTACCATTTTTATGTAATTTCCAGGCAATTTTGGGGATATAAAATGCATCTACCTGTGACTCTGGGAACTTTAATGGCCAGTTAGACTAGGTTTCTGGCTGATCTGAACATGTTCTAAATGTGAAAGTGTGTGAGCAGGTGGACAATGACATAAGGGATATGCTCAATAACTTACATATTCATATCTGTTGCACCTATTATGGAAATGGCAGAAATGTGCCACATGGCCATGCGACATAGTATGGATTTGGTGGTCAGATTATCTAATTCTCCATGATCAGCTAAAAAAGAAAATATGTTTAGTATCGCAGTTGCTGGTAAAATTATGAAGTTGTGATAGATAACTAGTTTGTAAAATTGGTGATGTCATTTCTGCTATATAAGGGGTCTGCGCTAGGACAGGGGACACACAAAAACCAGGGAGACAGAAAAAGGAGAAAGACAGGAGGACAGAAAGAAGAGACAGACCATCAGGAAGGCTGCTGAAACGTACCATCTGACAACTGTAGTGGTGTGACCAGACCCCTGCCCTATCTTTCCAGAGTGTCCTGAGATGCAGCTTGCTTTCCTGAACCTAAAACAGAGGCTTGTTGTGTAAGTACAACTAAGCCCTGGAAAACCAAAAGGTGGGGGAGCCTGTTTGCCTTGAATCCATTCCCTTTATAGTGGGTGGTTGGGGGAAAAATGGCGTAGATCCTTAGACTATGTAACCAAACATGTTAATTAATTCCTCATTTGGCAGAACACTACAGGGCGAATTTTGTTAAAATTCAAAATTAATAAAGCTCACTTCCCAGTGTGTGCTAAAAACGATAGCCTATAAATTAATTGGGTAATCCTTGTTGTTCAGCTGACCCCAACTTCTTTAAGCAAGAGGTGTGTCTTTGTTCTTAAATCAGTACAACCTTTTCATGCAGCTTCTCCAAAACAGGCCTTTCAGTAAGGGGGGTCTGAAATCCAAAATTCCCCAAAGCATTACAATTTTTCTGCCCGATTCCCCAACCTAGACCAAAGCAATGGGGATGGGGGCAGGGGGATCTGAAAAACAAAGTGATAAATCACCCGGTGTTTATTTTAAACCAAAAGTGTGGGAGAAATTATATATTTGATCAGAGAAATTATTTCATGAAGTTAGATTTACAGAAAGGGAAGAATTGTGTCTTTGTTCTCTTTAACTCACTTTTGTGATTTATTTATGCTGTGAGAAGTTGATTATGTTGTGCCACAGATAAAGTGCGGTGTTTGATATTTACGTGCTCATTTCTATTACTGTTAATTTAAATAAATACGAATATATTTCCCGTACACCGGCCAGGTTCTTGGCTCATTGTTAGCTCAGGGGCGAGGGATCCAAGGGGCATGATATGTGTCTGAGATAGGGCTAAAAAAAGAATTTGTTAAACAGTTTGTTGAATAACCTCTTGAGTGGGGAGGGAAGGGACTCCCCGTGTTGAGGGTGGCTTCTCAATAAACCGTTACAAAGTGGGGGCTCGTGGCTGGGATTTAGCTTCTTATTCCTGACCCATGACAAGTACATTGTGACAGTCAGTCTATTCATTTTGATGCAATTGCATTAAGGTGGAAGGAAAGTCATCTTTGTTTTGAAAGTGCCTCTAGAACTTGACTCCTGAGTTCCAGGGAGGTGTATAGGTAGAAAATTGAGAGTGTGTAAGAATTTATTTGAGTGAGGAAATCAAGCAGGAACAGGGTATTTTGCCCCTGCATAAAGAAAGTTTTATTAAAGTGCAAAACGCCAATTGTGACAATGACTACTGTACATATTGGGGAAGCCAGGTAGCATCTCCTAACTACATTATTTCTCAAAGGAGACTGAGTTGAGGATGATACAGGAAACTAGCAAACCAACATTGTGTGAGAGGTTACCCCAGTACGCAATGATATTGGGCTTGTAGCCGGAATATTGCACAAAGTCTTTGAGGCATTTTATATGACCACAACTGCTCATGATGAACAAATACAAATGGAACAGCTTAATGCTCAGTTATATTTTCATTTGCTTTTAGTAGAAGAGCGTTGGCAAAATAGTCAGGCTAATAGGATGAATCAGGCCGGAGACCTGTCACAGACCCAGAATCTTGTTCAACAACTCAAAGCTGAGTTAAAACACTGCAGCAAGAGAGTCCAGAGTGTGAAACCCATTTTTTTGCACTGATGAATGTACATAAAGAGTGTGTAGAGAATCTGAGCGCACTGCAACACAAGCTAAATGACCAGGCTGGTCATAATAGAGACCTTTTTGAGGACATTCTCGCATTCCAATCAGAAATAAACAATTGAAAACTGAAAATAGTCAATTAATTATCAAAGGGGTTGATTCCCAAAATGACTTTGATCAGATACATCAGCAGGTAAGTATTCTGAAACAACAGGGGACGCAGCTGTCTCAGGAAAAAGACAACTTGAATAAGGATAAGAGCGTCCTGTTACAGAGGATCAATCAGTTGGAAATGGAGGTAGAAAAGGAACAGCCAGGGTCTCAGGAACTGACCAGAATTAGAGAAGAAAGGAATGAGCTTGTAGAGTGAGTGAAGTAAATAGAAGCTGAACTATTAGAGGTAGCAACCTGTAGGTATGAATAAGAGAAAGAGATTAGTCCCCTGAAGGAAAAGTGACTTGAATATGCACACAACATACAAGGCTCACAGAGGGAGAAGTAATCACTTCAGCAGGAGGTGCAGCAATCAAAGGATCGGTTGGTAGTGCCGAGCAGAGTGCATGAGATTAATCAGGCATTAGTGTCAGAATTAAAAAGCCAACTCTCTGACTACTAACAACAAATAAATAAAGAGATACAATGAGGATATGGATCGAGACCCGCTGATCAAGGTGTGGCACCCCTCCCAGCAGGGGCCCCAGGCCAGTCATTTATATCCTCTCATGCACAAATGAGAACTGACCTCATGCATTCCACCTGTCCAGAACAGGGCAACATGAGGCAGTTTGACTTACTCAGGCCTAGTCCAACTGATCAGGATGGCCAGACCCTGTCTGATATTGATGAGTATTCATCTCTACCACACAGAAGGGAAAGTGGCGGGACCAGTGTGTCCTGGGAAGGAAGGAATAATACGGTAAGTACTTCAGACCATGAAAAGTCTTATGAGGAGAAAGTCAGGGAGTTAGATTGGCTGAATATGCAACTACAAAGAGACCACATTGCCTGCTTCGTGAATGAGAAAAGCCAGACCTTCAGCATAGGAAGCGCATTCTAAAAACCTCTGTATATTCAGGGGAAGGAGGAACTCCAGACTCCCTGGTAGGAGAGATGAGGAAACTGGGTTCTATCCTGGGCTTGAAAGGAACTCCATGGAGAGTGACCCTGAGTCCAGGCAAGAGGAGTCCGGACCCCATGGTTCTGGGAGATATTCCCAGTCTCATAGAGATACTGAGCACCTAGAAGACAGGGAAGGGAGTACCGGTAGCAGTTCTGAGTCAGAAGGTGAATGGACTCATGTGCATAGGAAGAAAAAGACAGCGGAGCAGAGTGTTTTGTGAAAGACCCAATAAGACAAATCAAGGCCATAAAGAGCTTCCTGACCCTATACCACAAGAATGCCAATTATTCGGTATGGGAGCAGCTGGAACTTTATGAGCAGATGATGGCATCATTCCAGATCAGGAATGATGAGACTTGTATAGCATTTGCTAAATGGACGTTCTAACCTGAGTACTCCAGTTTCTTTGCAGCACTGGAGGACCAGGATCATCATAATTGGTCCACTTATAAGGCAGCCATATTGAAACATTTTACCACCCATAGGAACCTACAAGAGGTCCGTAAGGCTGTATATAACTTGCAGTGTGGGAAAGATGAGGAGCCAAGGGAGTTTGTGCAGAAGTTAAAGCGGGCATTTGCTCAGACTTCCCAGTGGATGAACACCAATAATAGGGAGTTCATGACTACATATTTCCATGCTCTCCCCAAATACATAATAATTCAGTTGGTGCGTAACTTTCATGAGCACAGGACCCTGTATTGGGTGATTGAGCAGACTACCAGGATTTATGAGGTCCAAAAGCCTGCTGAGAGTAAAAATACTGCCATAACCCCCAAACCATCTAACACCCCTGCTGCTGCACAGGCAGCAGAGGTAAAAACAACCCCTCCATTGGATCTGGAGACGGGGGGGTCTAAAAGTAATCCTCCTACCAACAAGCAAAATGAAAAGCAGAAGGGACCCTCAATCCGGCCCAATTGAATGGTAGTCAGGTGGGGGCCCAGAAATGATCCCTCTGACCCTGCCATGAACCTGGGAGAAGGGAGATTCAGGATGGAAAATTATGAGGGAAATTTCCAGTACCCGAGCTACTCCTGGAGAAGGGACAATTACCCCTTTCAGGAGCAGCAGAGGTATGATTTGAGACCTCACTACCACCCAGACAAGGTCTCTCAACAGGTTCAACAACTGACTAATGATCTGGGGTGCATGGTGAGGGCTCTGTCCAACGCGCTCAACCTAAACCTGCTTTCCAGAATTCCCCCACACCCATGTCTGATGCCCCAGGAGGGAAATGACGGGAGGAAACTTCTGACAAACCCCAGGGTCAGGAGGAGGGGGCCCAGGTGGAGGGGAGATGCCAAGCCCTTGAGGATGCTTCCTTTCTCACCCAAACAGAACCTCTAAAAACCTCTCAGCCTGAAAGAGTCTTTTCTACCCCCAAAATGGTAGATCCTAAAGAGCAACGGGTAAGTAGGAGAGGCCAAAGAAGAAGAACCCACCTTGTGGAAGAAATCTACATTATCCCCTATGAAAGAGAAGAACCCCTGGAGGATTCAGGTAAGAAGAACTTCTCTTTCTTTTTTTTTATTTTCTTTTTATTTATTGTGCATTTGCCACAAAATTAGGACTTTTTACACAGTTCGACGTGTAGAATACATTAACAGTTAAGAACTGTAAAAAATAACAATCTCACTATTGATATACAACATGAAAAGAAAAGAAAAGAAAATGCATGAGATTAATTACTTAATATCAAAATCACAATTCTCAAAATGCTATAGTCATATGACATGTCCAATTAATCGAGACCGAACATTTATTATTCGTCTACTATATGACTAATGAAGTTCCACTTTTTTTACAATGAGGTTACGTTGTTTAAGAACAGAGACTACCTACACAGTAAGGAAAACCTCATTTCCTGAGACTAATCTGTGCCAAAACATATCAGAGACAAGAAAACAAGGAGTGTGTACAAATCTCTGGAGTCATTCTAAGAGGCCAGGCCCCAGTGCAATCGAACAGAAGATGATGAATTGTTTCAGTTACATTTGCATCATATTCATCACAGATGTCTGTTACATATGTATCTCTATGCCGAACACGAAGAAATTCCAGAGTTGGTAACAGATTTAATCTTAATCTTAAAAAGATCCCTCCTTATTCCAGGGTCAGGGAATTTCTTTAAATACTGAGGAACAAAAGGCCTAAGTTTGTCTACTAGCGATAAAGATGATGATAACTTTGACAGTCTCATTTTTTCTACGGTCCTGATCCAGTCCATGTGATACAGTGCTACCTTCCTTTTCAAAGTGTTTTGAATGGGGGTATTAACATTACTATCGAATTGGGAAAGTATCTCATGACATCTCGATCTTAATTTATTGAGGAAAAGGTCATTCGAGTTAGGCATGGATACAGCAAATTCCTCATACAGTGATGATTTGGGAGGGTCCAAGATGAGCCTAAATGTCGAGACACACTTCCACTCCCTACACGCACCCAATGAAATAAGACCCAATTCAAACCTTATGCATGAGATAGGGACAGAGTTGGGAAGTGCTAGAGATCTTTTCCAAATGTTGCTTTCGATCTTACCCCAATCAATGTCAAAAGCCTGAAAGCTACATTCCATTCCAAGTGTAAAAACCGGGACCACCTTACAAATATAACATTTTAAGAGAGGCATCAAGGAAAATGTACAGTATTGGAGACAGATTATTTTCATTTGAGCAGCCAGATTAAGTACTTTCGGGTCGAAAGTTGAAAGAAGGTTGGCTTTAGTGGAAGACGTTGTTATCTAAGATCCCAAATAAATGACCTCTTTAGAGATAGTACTTGAAGAATTATCCAGTTGCCAAACAAAAGGTTTCCAATTCCTATAAGGATGTTTGAAAGCAATGATTTTTGATTTGTTCAGATACATTTTCAATTCGTTTTCTCTGTCATACTCAGATAAGGCAGTTATTAGGTGTTGCAGACTGACTTGAGTGTAGTCAAAGACTACAATGTTGTCAGCATATGCTAACGAATTGATTTTCATGTTGCCCAATTGGGGCCTACCAAGCCGATCTTCTTCAACCACTGTAACAGGTCTGAGAGATATAAAACAAATAGAAAAGATGAAATTAAACAACCTTGCCATTCTCCTCTTTTTATTTGAATAGACCCGGAGATAGTTCCTGATTTAGACAATCGAAATCTTAAGGAAGACCTTTCATGCACTTCTAGCAAAATAGATAGCAAATTGTCAGGCAATCCCCATGATTTTAATTTCATCCACAACCTGTTTCTATTCATGGTGTCGAAAGCCTGGGAAAGATCAACCCAGACTCAGAATAGAGGGGTCCTTCCCTTTGCGAGAGAGTCTGAACTAAAACAGCTGAGAATCAGTGTATTCACAGAGGTAAACAATATCCTCCTAAAACCCGACTGTTGCTTAGGGATAGCTCCTTTGTCCTCCACCAATTACTCTAGCTCGCCCAGTAAAAGACCCGAAAAGATCTGCCCATCGGCATCTAGGAGCGATATGGGCTGGTAATTCGATGCAGCTATTCGGTCACCTTTTTTATAGTTTGGAATTATGATTGAGGTTCTCCATAACTTAGGAATTATTTTGCTCACAATTATATTATCAAACAGACTCTTTAGGACTCTGGCCCAAAGTTCTGGATTTAATTTCAGAACTGCGTTGCTCAGACCATTAGGACCGGCTGCCCTGGAGACAGACTATTTTTTAATTAGGTTTTCAATGTCCTCAGATGTATAGTTCAAAGACCATTTTGAGCATAATTCTAATTTCGGTTCCTTTGAGTCTAAGGAACCACATACCAGCGAAAAATTGTCAGGTCCAGGTCTGCTCCTGAATAACTGTATCTTGAAGATGAAGGCTCGATACCTTCATGGAGCATACAATAGACCAAAAAGAATTCCTGGATTTTCTCATACAGACAGCCTTTAACATTTCCTCCCCTGTCAAACCCGATGTTCTTGTGTGTCTTTGTCCTTACCTTAACCTCTCCAACCTCTGTAGGGGAGTTAATGTCCAACCTGCCCTCACGCTATATGTTAGGGTCATGCAGACCTTGTCCTTGTTGACCTCGGGAGCAGGGGATTACTTGAATTAGCAAAGTTAAACTACAAGTATATAAGGACAGTAATGCTATCCAAATATAATAAGTGAAACATTTGTTTGGTCAGTATTAAACCAGCATGTAAAGAGTGTAAATGTTAAATGTTAAATTAAAGAATAATGGAGTGTGTTAGTAAATGTATTGAAAAGTAAACCGCATGCACATGTAAATTAGGAAAGTGAACCTGGCGCGACCCTAGCCCAGTGTATGATTAACTTGTAAAAGGGCTGGACATCATTTTACAAATTGTATAAATGCGGCGATGTCCAGCTAGGAAATTCTGTCACTGCTCACATTGAACCCTGCTGGTGGTCTCTGTGATGTAGCCCGAAAGGACGTCTTGACGAGGGTCCATATATTTGAGGTGGGTAAATTTGCCGAAAATCACCAGACACGTGGGTCCTTTGCATTGTCCTTAGTAACCCGATCGGGCCTCCCAGTCCTTTGGTCAGGTGAATCGTGTCCCGATTCTTAATCTAACCCTGACAAATTTGAATTTGGAGCATTGTACTCGCGAGCACAATTATTTAACCAGGTAACACCAGAACTTTGATATTCCTGGGAAATTGTCTGCCTGCTTTAGGGCATTTTTCTGCAGCGACGACAATCTTTGGAAGCTAGTCATCCCGGACCACAGGAGGGGTCACCGGCATGTACTATGTACTATGTACTGTAAGAAAGGCTTTGGTAGTATAGCATTTAATGACATTTGGCACAGACAAACCAGACATAATTATAATCTCCGGTGGCCAACCAATGGTAGTTTTGAAATCCCTCGTATAGAAGATTTAGAGTCTTTATTAGTAACGAAAAAGGCTAGGCCTGCAGCATTTGACGCGTTGCACAGTTGGAAAACAAAAGCTTTGCAGCAACAAAAGAGTAGAGAGAAGCATATGCTTCGACATATGACGAATGTCGAAAAGGCACGGTTATGTGATCAAAATAAACAATTGGAGTCAGTTAGGAACACAGACAGGGCATTTCAATTAGGCATTCAGAAAATCTACCCTTCTAAAGATTTTCATACGTCAGACGAATTGATTAATAAACGTTTGCATGAACGAAGGCCCAATGCCTCCGCACCACATCCATATGTCCCTCCTCCTGGCGCTTTGCCCCTTCCTGTTGTAGTTCCCCCTCCTGTAGTTCCTCCCTGTTGTTCTTCCAGCCATCGCCCCTTTTCCTGCCCCCTTGCCTTCACCTGTTGTTATTCATAATGTGCCTACTCTTCCTCTTCCAAGTGATCCTGCATCGCTTGTAGTAGACCAGGGAGCAAGACCAAGGGTTGTGACTCATAATACTGTGTCCCCAGACAAGAGGAGTGAATTGACTGCTTGGGTTAAACATTGTATGGAGAAGGGTGAACAAGCTGATGTTTTTTCCACACTCGAAAATTAAAAAGATATGCCTGAGAAAAATGTTTTTATCGAAGGATTAGGGACTCATTTAAGTATAATGTGGAATAGACTAAATGATGTAGATTTCCCACAAGGGTTACGGGATTTGAACGCCTTAGCGTTGTCCAGAGATACTGCGGAAAAGGTATATGAGCATGTTGAGAGGATTTTTGAGTATAGGAAGGAGTTGGAAGAGTTACAGAACGAGGAAGTAGATGGTGATAGTTTAGGTATTATGTACTTACAGAAACGGTTTTCTCCTCGTCGAGAATTAAAAGGTGAGGAAGCACGAATTTGTACAAAGGACGCGATAAGATGGATTTCGGATATGTCAATAACTCCAGATGAAGTATATGACACATTTAGTCAGTATACGTTAGAAATGCAAAAGAAAGTGATACAGGTGATGGTAGAGCACCTGCAGAATGAGTGTGTAAGAACAATGATTTGTTGTCCCGCAGAATTGTTGAGTGTTTATAAGAGAGCTTTTTCGATTGATACTTCTTCCATTGCCTTAGCGCTTGATTTGGCTCTGTTGCTTAGTAAGCATTTGGAGCTGCCTACTTCTCAGTTGCCTATGAGAGAGGTCCCTCCGACATTTGTCCCAAAAGTTGAGATTGTGGCTGATGCTGCATGAGGTATAGTAGCCGGAGAAATTCCTGCACATTACTTTTCACAGTTTGTTCACGTCCCGTTTTCAAGACAGGAAATGAACACCATAAAGCAATCTATTCCTGATATAAGAAAAAATCCGACCGGATTCTATAAAGAAATAGAGTCGGTCTTACAGTCGTCGGTATTCACTTTGAGTGATATTGACCTATTATTTCCCGTACTCCTGCCAGTTGATTTGTGGAAGCAGATTAGGACAATAGATGACATACCTGGGTTGGGAGATACATGGGATAACATGACTAGGCTAGACAGAGAAAAACCAGCTGGCAAACGACCACCTCAAGTGATATTAACCTTGCCTGATAGAATTATTGTAAAATTGAAAACTATGGTTCCAGAAAAAACAATCATTTGGGACAAGTTTACGGCCTGTGTCCAAGGAAAGTCTGAGGGTGCTACCGATTTTTTCAATCGGTTCGAGCAGGTATTCTCGGATTTCAGTGGACAAGACTTGGGGGTAATCAATTTAGAGGTCAGTACATTCCACAGGGAAGTGCGCCCTTGGCTCCGGTAACCATTAACCAGTGTGCCTATTGCCGGCAGGAAGGCCACTGGCGTGCCCAATGTCCAACCTTACAGCAAAGGTAATTTGGGAACATGAGTAGACGATCCAGAGGTCGCTTAGGTGCAGGGGGCCCTGGCAGAGGTCAGTTTACACCAGAATCACAGCAACCTCCTTCACAAGATAAGCAAGTTTCAAATGTGGATAATAGAAACATTTTTGATCACCCTTCTGCCGCGTACCTCTCTGAAGAGCTTCCTTTTGATAATATCCTGTTCCGCTAGGATTGCCCAAAGCAGGATTTGGAACCTACGCCTATTCCCGTTCATCAGAAAGGCCCCTACGTTGAGATGGCGGTGGGAAATAGGACGCATCTATTTTTAGTAGATACGGGAGCACAGAAATGTTCCATTGATCATTCGCGGGTTCCAAATATTCCCCTGTCAGGGCAATCCAACGTTTCCGTAGGGTTTTCAGGCACACCTGTAGTTTGTCCGGTCTCTTTGCCAGTACCGATAACACTGGGTCCCTTCACGGAACAGTGTCCATTTCTACTTACCACAAACTGTGGGGAGAACTTGCTGGGGCTAAATTTGTTGAAGGCATTACACGCAGTAATTGATTGTTCTCCGGATGAAATGCGGCTAACAATTTCACCTCAGCAATCATTCACCTCTCAGTTTTTGACTCGACCTATACCGCCAGAATTTAGTAATGTTCCAGAGTGCTTATGGGCAATTGATGATAATGATGGGGGCATTCTCCAAATTGAACCTGTTAAAATTATTTTGAACATGGAGTAAAATTGCCTCGCATCCTGCAATATAAGATCTCAGTTGAAGGCGAACAGGCTTTGAAATGTATAGTTTCTGATTTTGTACATCGTGAAGTAATTGAGGAGATTACGGGTAGCATATGTAACAGCCCTATTTTGCCAGTATACAAAAAAGGTGATAATGCGATCCCCTTTCGTTTTATAATTGATTTACGTGCTATTAACAAAATTGTGGCTCCTCAATTTCCTATTGTACCTGATGTTACAACGATACTAACTATGATTCCGGCTTCTGCCACTCATTTTAGCGTTGTTGATCTTAAAAACGCGTTTTTCAGTATTCCCATACACAAAGATAGCAGGTATTTGTTTGCGTCTACCTTAGGTGGACGCTCGTTTACATTCACTCGTGCACCACAAGGGTACACTGAGAGTCCAAGTATTTACAGTAGGGCATTGAAAGAGCAGCTTGATACCCTCGAATTGCCTACTACTTGCATGTTACTGCAGTACGTAGATGACCTCCTCTTGGCTGCTGATTCTGAGAGTGCCTATAAAAAAGGCACTGTGTTGTTGCTTTGTCATCTAGCAAAACATGGCCACAAAGCTTCACTTAAGAAATTCCAATATTGTTGCCAGGAGGTCGCCTATTTAGGCTATCTGCTGTCAAAGGAGGGAAGATGTTTGACACCTGAACGAATAAAGACCATTTCTGGTATGTCTGTCCCAAATACGCATAGGTATGGCTTCTTATTGTAGATTGTGATTCCTAATTTTTCGTTAACGATTAAACCAATGCTGGCCTTGACAAAGAAGGGCATTTCTTTGCCATTGCCATGGACCTTGGAACACCAGACAGCATTCGATTTGCTCAAATCCGCGCTGTGTTCAGCGCCTGTTTTAGGAACTCCGAATTATCATAAGGCCTTCGTATTGTTTGTGCATGAACGTGATGGATGTACTTTGGCTGTGTTAACGCAGGAAAATGTAGGGAAGAATAGGCCGTGCGGCTACTATTCCTCCGCCCTTGATCCTGTAGCATGCGCTTTGCCAAGATGTTTGCGCGCTGTTGCTGCTGCGTCTGTAAAACAGAGTGAGGGAATGGTCCTGGGTCATGCGATAACCCTAATGGTACCTCACTCTGTATATATTCTATTGAATAGAACTCAAATGCAACACCTCACTTCTGCACGATTGACAAGATATGAACTGATCTTGTTTGCCCCCCACATTCAAATTTAGAGGTGTTGCGTACTAAATCCGGCTGAACTTCTACCTGTCTCACAAAATACTGTTGATGATGACGATGCATCACACTATTGCCTTTATATGACAGAACAAGAGACTAAAGGCAGAATCGATTTGAAAGACACGCCTTTGAATAGCCCTCAAGGAGAGCTATTTTGTGATGGCTCTTGTTTTAAACTTCCAGACGTTACATCTACGGCTGCTTATGCTGTCACTACTTTAAGCACGGTTGTGGAAACTAAAAGAATTATGCAAAACTCTGCGCAGGCCGCAGAAATTATAGCGTTAACTCGAGCTTGTGAGCTTTCTGAAGGGCGTACAGTGAACATATATACTGACAGTCAGTATGCCTTTGGGTGGCCCACAATTTCGGTAGACTTTGGAAAGAACAAGGTTTCTTGACCTCGCACAGAACAAAAATCCAGCACGGCACTTTAATAGTGCGATTGCTTTCAGCACTTGCACTCCCTGTTCAGTTAGCTATCATAAAATGTTCAGCACATCAAAAAGTTACAGATGATGTAGGAAAAGGGAATGCCTTCGCCGATCAGATAGCTAAACAAACTGCAACTGATTTCAGTTAAGAAATGTATGCTGTAAAAGAAATTGTAAATGTTTGCACTTTAGGTGAAAGTATCGATGCTGTAAAAGATATTCAAGCAGATGCTACCATAGAGGAAACTAAGAGATGGATCGAGGGTGCATGGAGATTGGATGATGATGGGTGTTGGGTAGACAATGTTGAAGGGAAATGGTTACTCCCAGACGCCTACATTACAATGATGGTTATTATGGCTCTTGGTCCGACACATGTGTGTGCGCGGAAATTAACAAAAATGCTACACAGTGTATGGGCCAATGATAAGATTTTCAAAACTGCGGAGCGTTTTGTCCAGAACTGCATGGTTTGCTTGCAGCACAATGTAGGAAAAGGTACCTCGACTCCTAGAGGAAGTTTCACTCCACCTTCCGTCCAGTTTGAGGTTATTCACTTTGATTTTATTGAAATGGAACGGTGTAACAATCTTAAATATGTATTGGTTGTTATTTGTGCCTTTAGTAAATGGGTTGAGGCCTTCCCGGTTAGGGATGCAATGGCCATAACCACGGCAAAAACTCTGTTGAAAGAGTTTTTTTCTAGGTTCGGGCTGCCGAGAGTCATCTGGTCTGATAATGGGCCACACTTTATTGCCACTGTAATCCTACAAATTTGCAAAGGATTACAGATTGACAAGCGGTTCCATTCAGCTAGACATGCCCAGAGTGCCGGATTAGTGGAAAGGCACAACGGCATTATAAAGAACAAACTCGCTAAGACGTGTGCTGGCACCAAGCTAAAATGGCCGGACGCCTTACCGATCGTGTTACTATCGATGAGAACAACCCCTCAAACTAATACTGGGCTCTCTCCCTTTGAGGTGGTAATGGGGAGACCTGCTAATATTTGGGGTATGCCAAAAAGTCGCTCATTACGGGATATAGAAAATGTGCTTCTTTCAGACTACTGCAACCAGTTGACTAAAAATCTGTTTTCAATGTATCATCAGGTGCGAGAGGCATTACCTGTGCACTACGAGGGTCCTGGTCACAGTCTACGACCGGGGGACTGGATCCTCACGAAGGTTTTTGAGAGGTCGTCTTGCCTTGCATTTCGGTGGAGGGGTCCTTACCAAGTCCTGCTGGTCACTCAGACTGCCGTACGGGTAGCGGGTCGTAAACACTGGATCCATGTGGCGCACACCAAATGGATCCCACAGCCCGTCCCTCATGATACAGAAGACACAGAATCCCTTCCCACTGCTGTAACTAGCATGCCTGAAACAGCAACAACCAACAAGGGAGAATCGGAGACCATTTCAGAATCCGCAGGGCCGGACAAAACGGCCATCTTGTCTCCACACTCCCCAACAGTGGAACTTCCGGATCAATCCTTTCTTGATCCCATTTCCATCCGTTCGCCACTTCCAGGAGGAAGTGATGACACTTTGTTCCCACAAGAAACTGCAAAATATAATTTGCGCCCAAGGAAGTAAACGTACAGCATGGTCTGACTGTGCAATTGAGAAAATCATTTGAGGGCTTGCCTTTTGGCCCCATTGTACAGGAAGATTCTGTTGGCTGAGGGTTGTGGGAAAGACATTAAGAAGACGCGCGACTGGAGTCGCCAGCAAATGAACAATTGGTGTTTTTTCGATTGTAGACTACGATGCCTACCGCTCGTACTGAACATTTAGATAAAAATGTGACTAGCAGAGACAATGATCAAGTATGTAAGGGGACCCCCAAAGTGTATTGTTGCCTTCTCGTGATAATTACTGGATTTGTAATGACTTTTGGGTTTGGGTTATGGTATCTGGAAGAAGCATATCCGTGAGAGGACTTTTTACCTATTGAAACTGTATCTGTGATTCCCACTCCTTCTGTGCAATTGCATACTTTGTCGCCTAGAGATTCTTTGCATAGAAGGAATTATCAGAATAATACCCTTTTGTTAATAATGAATGCCACTCATGCAATTTTTAATAAGACCAATTGCTGGATCTGTACACATCTACAGCAACATGGGGATAAGGGGCTAGGTTGGTATATTTACCCTTTGCCTCTGACAACTGCCTGTTACGCTTCTCTTAGAGCACTATTTTTTGGTCGATGGAATGACAGCATCTCAGGGACCTTTGATGGTACAAATTTAAATAGATTTGAAAAAAATGTTTTGATGCCCCTGGGATGCTCGCCTTTTGCAAATAGAAGTAATCCAAACGTTGCTTCTGTTAGGCCCTCTGATAGATTGTCTCGTCCTTTTCAGTCTTTAATCTCTTTGAAAATGGCTCCTATAGGCAATAAGGATGCCACGCCTCCATCTTATTCTGTTAATCATATCCCCGATTCAGTATCCTTCTGCATACAGAGGAATGGAACACGGTCAATGGGTAGTTTTAGAAAGGGCGCCAACGTTGCGAATTTGACTAGTGAAAACAAACCTCTGTACGTAGGCGAACCTGTCTATTTTGTTTGCGGTAATGTGGCATTTCCATGGTTGCCCAGGGATTGCCAAGGAACCTGTTATTTAGGGATTCTATTACCTGGGGTATTTATTGCCAGTGCTACAGAAATTTCAAAGACTTGTCCACGACGTGGTATAAAAGGGGATACTCCAGCACAAACTCTAGGAGATATTATGAAATCCTTTGTGCCATTTTTTGGCAAATTACGAATTCAGAAGATATTAGGGGACTAGCGAGAGTATTGGAGAGAACCATCAATCGGACCACTGACATACTCTATAATATGACGTTAGAGCAGAGAGCGATAAGATTAGTGGCTCTTCAGAACCGGATGGCATTAGATGTCATCCTGGCAGAGCGAGGAGGAGTATGTAAATTAGTGGGGTCCGCTTGCTGCGTTTACGTTCCAGGCTCCTCTCCAACGATCTTTAGGGCGATCCAAAATCTACATGTTCTTAGATCAGAAGTACATGTTCCTGAGGGAAACTGGGAACTTGGTACATGGTTTTGGAACCTCCTACGGTCATGTGGAAGGAAGTTGTTCTCGGCCCTGCTGATTATCTTGGGAAGTTTTCTGTTTCTTTGTTGTTATACACAGTGTCTCCCTGGTATATGCTGAGTATTAGGGGGATGTTGCGCGCAAGCAACAAGTGTATTAGGGAATAAAATATACGCCCCAACGGAGCTCTCCAAAGAGTATATGTTGAAAGAAACTCTGGTATCAGACCTAATGGCAATAGATATGTCCGACAATGATTCGGGGTGTATGGACGATGACGCATGGAGTTACTTGCAAGCAAATTAGAAGTAGTATTAGCACTTGGCATAGGCCAAAAAGGAGGGTTTGTCAAACCGGATATTAAATTATGCCTCTTATTACAAACGATTTGTATGTATATTGGCCTACGCCAAGTTGCTTGAAATTGTACGTGAATAACTCTCTACGGCAAGGTCTTTTTTTTTTTTTTTTTACCACGTAGATTGGTTTATCGAGCAACAGATCAGATCTCCTTAAACAACTATCACAGTGAAATAGCAGCATCTAACCAAAAGTGGTTAGAGATAGATGAGATGAAGAGTATGAATGGAATGGAGAATGAAAGTGAATGAATGGTAGTAGATTGGCAAAGGTGAGCTTTGGTGTCTTGTAACCAATCCTGCAATTAATACAGAGCATTGGTAATGAATGTAAATATTATTTTTTAATGTATTTTATAATGTGTTTGATACAATTAAATTGAATTCATTTAACAAACAATAAGAATTGTTGGTTGATATTTATAAAAAAGATCATACAGAATATTTTGAGATCACCCTCTCCCCCCCACTGGTCCACCACATATTGTTTCTCGATTTTCGGCCTGAATTACCAGTGGTTGAAATCAGGCTTCCCCATATTTTTTGACGACAATAGAGTAGAGACAGAGAAAGTCAGATTACAGCATAGAGTGATTGGTCGTCCATTTGGTCGTCCTCTTAGACCTCTAGATGCCATCTGCTGATATGTAGAAAAACCATCTACGGCCAAGACATCAGAGGACAGAGTTTCCTGGAATGAAATCAGATGAAAATCCTGCAAAATATAACACTTTATGGAGTCTTCACAAAAAGAACTAGAGCCTCTTGTATTCCAAGATAAGCATCTTATTTCATTACTCACTAGAGCTTCTTCTCCGGAATTCCTAGTTTAAGAAAAACTTGGGATACAATTTCTGGACAAGATCCCACACACTTGGAGATGACAAAGAGAATTTGTCTTGATTGGGCTGTACTCGAGAGATAGTTGTATTGCACATTTGTGCTTCCTCAGGTTTATCTGACTGTCATAAGTCTAATGATGTCTGAAAACCTCTTATGAGCCAATCTTCTTTAGCCCCCAAAATTATTTCAAAAGCTAATCTTGATTTCATACGAAGCTCTGCATTACTCGTGGCCGGGCGAAGAGGGATGCTCAGTTGCTCAATATCAGAAGTGCAGAGGAATTCTAAGGCAGGAATAGTACTCATCTCTTTTAGTACCCTTGAGTGATTTAAAGGTGAACATTTAGCAGTATCCTTCAACTTGTTTATGAGGAAAACTTTTAGCCCTCAGTACAGATCCTGCTGAATCTTATTTGGCCGTAACAGGCTTTGGTTGTTAGTGCTTGGAGGGAATCTTGTAACAGATTCACTTTTCTTCAAGGTCTCCACATCTTCCCTCTGGGTAACTTTGACCATCGGCGAGAGATCCTTTATTGAGGAATTTGATTGAGACTGATCTCCTGGCAAACCTACAGTGGAGTGTGGGGTTGTCATTTTTTCGACAAGTTCCCGACCTGTGGCCTGATGGAGCTTACCCGGCTGAAAGGCCTTCATAAAGATGGGGTCAATTTTCCTATCTGGTGGGTTAATCGTCACTTGCTTTTTCAGATTCAGAAAAATCGGGGCAATCTTCCTCGGTGGTTGGGGTAACTCTGATAACCAACGGTCACCTTCAGAATGTGCTGTATATTTTCTCTAGAGTCTATATTCAACTCCTTATCATCAACTATCTTCTTCTATTTGTCCCCATCCTAGTTTGAGGCCTTTGGTCTTCCCTTTCCTAGGGTCCTCTATATTCACCCCTTTCATGTTTTTTATGAAACAATTAGAGTTAACAACTTTAATTTTCTTAGTTTGTTTCATGTGTTCAGGGGCTGCCATGTTAACAGATTCTTTTGAGTCCCTATTCTGTCTCTTTGTCTGTTTCCTTGTTTTTTCATTTAGTTTCTTACATCTGTTCCTTTCAGCTTTGTTTATGGCAAGAGCTTACACTGTCCTCTATAGTAATTCCTCTATAGTAATGGGGGCCTTTTCGTGGTCAGCTAATTGAGCTAACCATATAAATTAGTCCATTACTGATAGTGAGAGTGGGGTGTCCTTTTGCTCAGATTCGAGAGAGTTTACCACAGGAGGCTCATTACAGTACATACAGTTACTCTGGACATTAACCTTTACAGCTTGATCCATTTTGACATTCAGGTTTGCCAGATTCTCTTTTAAGTTACCCCAATGGTTAGTTAATAAGTCAGTTTTCTCCATGTGTGTCTTAGTCAGTGATGTCAAGTGCGCCACCATTTCCCCCTTAGATTCATTTAAAGCTGATTTAAGAGTGACCATAGATGTCTCATTCTGTTCTAGTTCTTTCGAAATTTCCAAAAGAATTCCAGACTGTTGCTGGACATCCGATTTGAGATTTTCAATTACTTTAACCAAAGAACTGAGCACAAAGTTGAGGGCCACTATTGAGGTAGAGCCAAACCCTGATCATTCAAAGCGCCCAGTGAGTTGCCCCTAACGTGACCATCCTTAATGCAATGTGAAGATTGAGGTAGCGAGTCTTTGGGTCCTTCTATATCTTCCCAAATAGCTGATATGCCATTGAGTTTGTATGAAGAATCAGTGGGGGCCAATAGTTCCCCCCTGCATCCACTTCTGGCAGTGAGGCAGGTGCTTGAATCGCCTGATCTATAGTCGGATCAGATGGATGGTGGTTTTCCCATTATTCATCTAAGGATGTCAAAGGGGGAACAGAAGAACTCTCTCTAAGTACAGGTGGGAAATAACTCCCAGTTGTGTTCTTCATTGTTGTAGCTGTTAGAGAATAGTTTAGATGCTAAGGCAGTGCATCTTTTTAATAGGGGGTCATTGGTATAGATACAGTTACTGTCTTTGTAGGAGCCCACACATTTTCTCCCATACCAGAAGTTGTAGGTTCTTGTAGGTCTTTCACGAAAATACTCTTCGGAGGATAAAAGCACCACCCCCCATTTTGGTATGGTCTTAATGAGGAGCCCATTCCTTTGTATTTACTGTCTTTGGGTTCGTAGTATCGTGGGGACCATCGCACTTGAAACTCTGCATAAAGCCCAAAGCCGCACTTCACAGATTATAGGATTTAGACATGATTTTGTAAAAATGCCAAGGTAATCAATATCACTTTTTCACCTCTTCCACGAGGGATTTAGTATAACTATGTTTGGTCTTTAATAATTACTCTTACCAATTGAAGTTAGGCGGGTCATTCAAAAACAACAGCCTTTACGCCTCGCAATGCCTTATGTACGCTGCGCGAGTTCTTCTTCAAAGAGGACTTTACTATATCAGATCTTGCGGGTGAGTCACAAACAAAGACCCCAAGGTCCTTTACTCGCCAGAAAGAAGCGTAAAGCAAGTTCTTCACTGCAAATCAGTATGTCGACTGTCAACACAGTGAAAACGGTGAGTGAGTCAGACGCATAAGCCCCCGGTCCTCGCTACGGTGTGTGCCTGTGTTCTTTTCCACAAGTGACTGATTTGCACGGAGAAAGCGGTGAGTGAGTCAAAGGCGTACGCCCACAGTCCTCACTATGCCGAACGATCGTTATATGGCTTCTTGTCTGCAGATGACCAATTGACAGAGTGATTACGGCAAGTGAGTCAAAGGTATGGACCCGCAGTCCTCACTTCGCCATATAAAGTGTAACTTGAATAATTCCTTAAGAATAACTAGGAGGCAGGGATCCACAATCCTTAATTTGCCTTTTACAGCTTCTTCTGGCTCATACAGTGTGAGGAGGTACAGAGGCACTGTCTGAAGCTGAAATTCAGGGAGGAGAGTATCAAAGTCAGTTCAAGAGTTTACAGAGAAAGTGTCTTTATTATTTTGTTTTTCCCTCACCATCCTCACTCGGATTACTCAGACTGCAGCACCACTCTGCGCTCCACTGCGCGGACCACTACGCGGCTGCAATGGGGTTTTTGGAGTGTAGTGCAGCTCCTTCTTCAGGTAAGACAAACAGCATAGACAGACTCAGGATCCAGCAGAAAAACAGGAAGGCTCAGATGCTCAGACTGCAGCACCACTCTGCAGCTCCTCTCCTTCTCTTTCAAATACAAGGGCATCCCTCCCAAAGAAAAATGTGTCTCAAAAGACCATGTGTGGGACAGGTTAAGTATGGGGACTGACCCAGAACCAGAAACTATTCATTTCCAAACATATGAGCCAAACAGAAGTTAAACAGAGGGGTTGTCCTTTCTCCAAACAGGTTCTGAGAACTGTTGCCAGGTAAAGGGGGAAAGCCAAGGAAGCGAGGAAAAGGAGGTTTCCTCAACAACTTCCATTGCGAGTTGCACATTTTTTTTTACAGATTCTCGAAACTCTGACACAGAAAACTGACCAAGATCACACAGTATCAGAGTTCAATATTAAGACAATGACCACAGGGCTGTCAAATAATTCATACCTTCTTTGCACCTTGGAGGAGAAAGAAGGCAGATTTTATGCACTGGTTAAGGTGCAAGGTCAGTGTGAATTGTCAGCTCTGGTGGATACTGGAGCCCAAGTCAAAAGGGCCTTTGACCAACTAAACTCAGGACAGGGGGAGGGCCACCAGATTCCACTCAAGCCACTTCTCGGACAACTCCAATATTTTGACGGGAATGATATTTCCATCAAGGGACTGTGGTTCTAGACATAAAAATTGGACGGCACCGGCTGAAACATCCGGTGATCATTGTGACTCCAGAGGGCACACCTTGTTTACTAGGGAATGATCTGCTTAGGAGGTTATCATCTCTCTTTGACTGTGTAAACAAGGTCTTCTGAACTCAGACTAACCACCCTATCAAATTAAAAATGAGTACCAATTATGTAAGCCTGAATGGTACCTGTCACGTAATTGATCAACACCCTGAGAATGTAGAATTCCATTTAAAAAATAACCAAGTCACAGACATCACTGTCATCTCTGTAGGAGAACAAACAGGTGATGGGAACCCATCTCCATTCTATATAAAAATCAAACTTCTTTCCAGTTTTAAGTGGCAATCCACACTGTAAGGGAACACCCTAAAAGTTTACACCAGTCCAAAATCAGAAGAAACCTTGAGTCTCATGAAACTAGCCAAGGAAGAATCCGCTCAAAGTCTGATGGACATTCAGAAAAAGGGCGAGCAGTTGTTTTTCCCCATTCAGTAAAATGAGGGGGAGGAACCAGTGCTCGCCAGAGTATGCCTGAATAATGGAAGGAGCTTCATCAGCAAATTCCAAACATCTCCTGCCTATTAGATGTATGCTAAAGATTTCCATTGGCAACAAAAGTATAGACCATAACTATTGGGTCGTGAGAGATGTCCCTTCTGCCTTTTATCTTTGAAGTGACATTCTCAACCGATTCGCAACCAATTTGGATCTGATTAATAATAAAGCCTGGTCCCAACTGGGAGTAACCCCATGGGCTTTGATAACAATGAAAAAGCATTCCGGTCAGCTCAATTGCTGCCTTATGCGGTTTTGACATCAGCAACGGTATTCCTCTAGAAAAGATTTAACTAGGCATGGGGGGAATTTCTGGTGTACTCTTCCTGCCCCTACGGTGTGGATAAGGTGACCTGTGACATTAGGAGGGAGGAGGTAGTGTACAGAGTCAAGGATCACTACCTCGACTCCGCTGTCCAGGTCAACATCATCAAAAGAGATCTCTCTACCCAACTGGAGGATTCCGCTGAAAATGCCAAACCCAGGTCTTTCCAGGTTTCAAGAAGATGGTCGAGGAAAGGATCAATGTGGCTGGTGCCTGTGAGACAGAGGAGCAAAGACAAAAGCTAAAACAGGTCTTCCTGGAATTCCAAGATATCTTTTCAGTGGACTCATATGACTATGGGCGCACATCCATTCATTCAACCACCATTCCCACGGACACCAAGATGGCTCCCGTATTAGTGAAACAATACCGGTCACCTCTCGCATCCACATAGGCACTCACGGAGACTCTTAAGAAATTAGAATCCAGTGAGTTAATTTGTCCGATCCATAGTACCTTCAACAACCCGGTACGGGGGATCCTCAAACGAAATGGCCAATGGAGACTGTATGCAGACCTGAGGGAGTTGGACATGGTCCACATGTAAAGAAAGCCCCTTCCCTGCATTGATCAGGGACTGGCACAGACCCAAGGGTGAAAGGTGTACACCGCCATTGACCTGACCAAGGGTTACTGTACAGTACCCGTGAGTAGAGAAGACCAGTACAAGCTTGCATTTACCTTCGGGGGGCAACAGTACATATGGAACTCCCTTTGGATACATAAACTCCGGCAATGAGTTCAACATCTCCTACATTAGGCCATTCCCGATTTGGGCAAAAGGGGAAACCTGGCCTATGTGGATGATTTATTGATCAAGAGCTCAACTGTGGAGGAACATATAGCAGAAATTTGCTATGTTGTAACCCAGTTGCAGAAGGCCGGAGCAAAACTGTCCTTTCAGAAGGCACAGTGGTGTAAGACCCGAGTGAATTTCTTAGGGCATGAGATCACACCTGAGGGTCTTAATCCCCAGACGCAGAAGGTAGAAGCATTATTGAAATTAAAAGATCCTACCACTCTCCGAGAATTATGAAGTCTTCTTGGATTTACTAATTATAGTTGAAAGTTCATTTATTACTACACAGCGGTCTCTAGACCCTTTGTCCATTTATAAAAGGTGGGAGTTGGGTCCAGAACAATCTGATGCAGTTAAAAAACTGAAAAGAAGCCTTTCCCAGGCACCTTGTTTGGCTTGCCCCATAAGTAACACATTCTTCTTAGAGACAGGGTTCTGAGATACTTGCCTAACAGTGGTATTGTACCAAAATCATTACAAGGTCTACAAAATCATCTCATATGCGTGCAAGAGTTTGTCCTCTGTGGAGGGAAAAATTCAATGACTGCGAGAAGGCACTCCTGGCAACGGTGTGGGTGCCGAGAAATGACCGCCCATTCATCCAGGTGGAGCACATCATTGTCCAGACTACTCACCAACCTTTGCAGTATCTACAGAGTGACAGAATCCAGACAGGGAACGTTAGTAATTCCAGAATTACTTCCTGGATTCTGTCCATACAAGGCTTTCCTGTGAAGGTCAGATATGGCCAAAACAAGAAGAATCCCCTAGCACAAGGGTTGGTGGACGTGCATGATTGTGCTCTAGAAAACTGTCTTGAGGATGAAAATCTAACGACCAACAACAACATGAAGGCGTACTTAATTTCCCCGCACAAGGTCTATGAAGAAGACACGTTTCAGGGGACACCCACAGATCATGTGGATGGGTGCTCTTACCATGTTGATAGCAACTGGGAAAAAGAACTGGTGGCAGGCAGTGGGAATGCATGGGTGAATGATACACCAGAACCCTCTGTGTGTTATAAAATAGGACTCCGAAGTAGCCAGATTGCAGAGTTGATGGCTGTTTATCAAGCCATCCTGACTGCAGTGCACCACCAACTCAATGAACTGGTCATAATCACTGACTCTGATTACGTTAGGAATGGGTTTGTGGAGCAACTGATTAACTGGAAGAATCGAGGCATGCTTTGTGCCAACAACAAACCCCTAAAGCATGCCAAACTGATCCAGTCAATCGATGACCTGGTGACCTCCAATGAGATGACCATCTATTGGAAGAAGATAAGAGGTCATTCCAGGATAGAGGGGCCAGATACGACTGGGAATGACCTGGCTAACGAGCTGGATAAAACCAGAGCTCTGCAGGGGATTTCAAAGAAATGGAATCGCTTCTGGGGAAATCCAAATGGCACCTGTCATTTTTGTTTTTCAAGTAAAAAGTGTAGAGCCATGTGGGAATGGGCCTACCTGTCATTACCAATGGATAAGCAGCATTTTAATTCACAAAAGAAGGAGGAATCAATGATCCCTGTCACATGGAGAACAGGATTTTTAAACAATGAAAACAAAAATGGGCTGCAAATGTGTGTGCAAATAAAAACGGATTGAAAAGGTAAAAGTGAAGAAAATATCACTTGTCATAGAAAAATGGCAGGAAAACAAAACATGATGTGCAGGTTAACCAAAAGCAATGTATATTATGTTTCACCTGCCAAAACTCCAGTGACATTTGAAGAGCCAGGCCCTTTTGCTGGCTGTGGGCACAACTTCAAAAGGAAAACTCCCACTCCCAGCCTGGATGTCACATCTCCCATTTAATGACCAACTGCAATAAAGGTGTCCTGCTGAAGGTGTTGAATTCAGTGTTCTCCAGAGCTGCTGGCTCTGAAAGCATGGACTTCAAGAAAAGTCACTCTTGGCTGGAGCACGACTAATATGTTTGAAAATGGGGGCCCACACCTCAAAGAGCTAGCTTTCAACACAAGGTAGACTGATAAAGGCACAGGCTGACCCAGTGAAAATAAAAGGCCCGAAGCAGGAGCAGGACCATTTGTTCCACATGAAGATTCACAATTTATTTAAAAGGACTATTATCATTTAGGCCTTTTTCGCAGCCATCAGAAGACGGATTGATTTCATTTTTGTACCATTTTTTATGTAATTTCCAGGCGATTTAAGGGATATAAACTTCATCTGCGTGGGACTCATTAAACTGTAATGGTTATCTAAGATGTGTTTCTGGCTGTGTTTCTGGCTGATCTGAACATGTTCCAAATGTGAGAGTTGGTGAGCGGGTGGAAAATGAAATTAGAGATATGCTTACATATCATATTCATAACAGTTGTGTTTTTTATGGAAACAGCGGAAAGGTGCCACATGGCCGTGCTACATGATGCAGATTTGTTGGTCAGCTTATCTAGTTCCCCATGATTAGCTGAAACATAAAATATGTTCGTCTGGCAGTTGCTAGTAAAATTATGAAGTTGTGATACATAACTCGATTTTGCCAAAAAAGTTGAAAGGAAAACAAAGGGCAATGGCAAATGGGAATTGACATATGTTACTCCAGACCCCTAAAACAATCCTGAATTGGAGGCTGTCTTTGGGAGGAGAGAGAAGGGTATTGGTGCTATATAAGTGGGACTGCACTAGGACAAGGGACACACAGAAAAAGGAGAAAGACAGGAACAGACAGACAAGAGACAGACCATCAGGAAGGCTGCTGAAACTTACCATCTGACAGCTGTAAGGCAACACCAGAGGAGATTGCTGAGAGTGCATCTGGGTGGAGTGGTCTATTTCTAGGAAGGCCTAACGCTGACTTGGTCCTATGATGGAGAGCGGGAGGCCATCTTTGAGAGTGGAGTGACCAGACCTGCAGGGTACATTGAAGGCCCTAGCAGAACTCCCCTATGACAAGAAAACAAATTTAAACAGGACCACGTCAACTACGCTGTTTTTCCCTACTTGGCACATGTGTGGCAAGCTTTAAACACTGCCACCCAAAGAATGGCTGCATTTGCTTTACTTCATTTAAATCAAAAAGAAAACAACATATATTCAGAATGGCTCTGCATTGGCTGTTTTGTCATTTGAAAACAAAAAGCTTCACACAGCATTTCAGACGGCATTGCAATTTGTTCGTTTTCTTCATCTTAACACTACAAAGTGCGCACTCTATTGAAATACAGCCCTGTGTGTGTATTTCATCCAGTTGCCAAGAAGTGAGGCAATACATCTGAAGACCGGCATTGCTTCACTGATAAAGTCATTGAAGGGCAAATAATTTTGTTGTCACTCCACACGGCTTTTAGTTTCTTTGGGAAATAAACCATTGCACTCAAAATTGCAGCAAAGGAAAGAAACCACGCGGCTCTCTTTCTTTCCCATGTCAGTTTCAAAGAAATTCTTTGCAGTCTCCGTTCATGTCCATAAACACACAGTGTATGTAAAAGCCCTTCCCAAGATTTATGAAAACATAATCCTGCAGGCAGCAGAACCGCGTTGGCAACTGGAAAGGAGAAGTTCTGCCAACATGAGAATCTGCCCTTTAAAATAAGAGAAAAAATGTCATTTCAGAAGTCAAATGTTAAGCGAAAGCTGTTTCTCGCACAGAAAGATTATTGTATATGTGGGTGCGGATCTGCAAAGCCATGTATATTATGCTCTCCCCCCCCCCCCAACAAGACTTGAATCAGCCTGGCTGAGGCCCAGGAATTCTAGTCAAACCAGTTTGGAAGAAAGGCTTGCCACCCACTCTAGCACATATAAGTGAACTGATTCTGCATGGACATGTGCTAGCACTGACAGTGTGATAATTACTGGTTCTGCTAGAATAGCAGGCTGGACTACCCAAAAAGACAAAGGGAGGGAGTGTGGCCCAGTGTTTGACCCAGAGGTGAGATTTCCTTCAGCACCCATTTCCCAGGATGTCCTTGTGCAAGCTGACCCAGGAGTAGGTAATGACCCAGAGTGTCCTGAGATGCCGCTGGCTTTCCGAAACCTTAAACAGAGACTTGCTATGTAAGTAGAACTGAGCCCTGCGAAACCAAAAGGTGGGGGAGTCTGCTTTCCTTGAATCCTTTCCCTTGTAGTGGTGGGGGGAGCAAAACTGTGTAGATCCTTAGCCTGGTTAACCAAAAATATTAATGTAATTAATTCCCCATTTGGCAGAACACAACAGGGTGAATTTTGTTAAAATTCTAAATTAACAAAGCAAACTGAAAACTATAGCCTATACATTAATTGGGTAATCCTTGTTGTCCAGCTGACCCCAACTTCTTTAAGGATGAGGGGTGTCGTTGTTCTTAAATCAGTCCAACCTTTTTATCCAGCTTCCCCAAAAAACAGGCATTTCAGTAAGCGGGCTCTGAAACCCAAAATTCCCCAAAACATTAACATTTTTCTGTTTGACTTCCCAACACAGACCAAAGCAAGGGAGGGCCGAAAAACAAAGTGATAAATCACCCTGTGTTTATTTTAAACCAAAAGTATGGGTGAAATTATAATTTCCATATGTATTTTTACCAATTTAGAATTCCTACTGCTACCCTTTTAAGCCTGCAGGAAAATCAAAATAGCACAACATTACGTAAGAGCCTTTGTTAGTGATCAGTGTAATTATTTTGTGAAGTCAAATTTGCAGAAAGTTAAGAATTGTGATTGTGTTCTTTTTAACTCACTTCTGTGATTTATTTATGCTGAGAGACGTTGATTGTGTTATGCCACGGATAAAGTGTTTTTTTATATTTTTGTGATCATTTCTGTTACCTTTAATTTAAAGAAACACTAATACATTTCCTGTACACCAGCCTGTTCTTGGCTCATTGTTAGCTCAGGGGAGAGGGATCCAAGGGGCATGATATGTGTCTGAGATAGGGCTAAAAAAAGAATCTTTTAAACAGCTTGTTGCATAACCACTTAAGTGGGGAGGGAAGGAACTCCCTGTGTTGAGGTGGGCTTCCCAATAAACCGGTACAGAGTCCCACACCTTTTTGCTCCACATTTGATTCTGACAAAGAAAGCTTGATTGCTTTAAGAGACTCTTTATGGTTTCAGCTCCCTTTATTCAGCTGCTGTGCAAAGGGCAATAACGTGTTCCTTGAAACTCTACACACCACACCCCTTGCATTACACACCACGCCCCCTGCATTTATCGTTGTGCCACAGAATCAAGACACAGCCACAGGCTGCGCGCATACACATGTTCACAAAGAAGGCCACATTCTTATCATTATTGTAATAATGGCTTGTCAGCCACTTCAGGTAAGTTCCTAGGTAGGTCAGTTACATAGGTACCTGAGAGGAACCCGCTGGCTCCCATCACTCAGGCCTACACCCTCCAACTGCTTGGGTAGGAACAGTAGCATACTAGCATTCTCCCATTCACACAGCGGCATTCTCACCTTCCAACATTCTCTCCGACCTCAAACATTCCAGACAAGCTTGCATGCATTCCCCCAGCAAAGCACATCACCACCTCCCTTCTTTATTAGTCATGCACACACAATTGACCATCCAGTAACGCATACCACCACAAACCTGTAACATACATCACCACACATATGTTGTTCTTGGAGACGAGTAACCCAGCAAGGAAGATGTTGTGATGTATTGGAACCAAAACAGAACACTTTCCAGTAATTCTTCACATTCCCTATTAGCTCCCCGAAGCGGGGTGCCAGCCAATAAGAAGGCTCGGTACACGGGCTGTACTGTATGGAACAATCCTGCGATCAAACAAAGCTGCCTGGGCATCCAGAGCCCCCTTCACTCATCTGCTCCCTCTTTCTCCTCAGCATAGCACCCGTGAAGTTTCCTAAAAGGGGGCTAAAGGTGTCTTAATAATAAATTGAAACTTACATTTCCTGCGCGGCACAGCACCGGCAGCATTGCTGTTCCCTTAGTCCATTTTCCATGCTGATGATGTCAAAGTCATCAACATTGAAAATGGACTGAAGCTTTCCACAGCACTGTGCGGCCCGGTAGGAAAACAGAACCCCAGTGTTCGGGCTCTTAACAGGCCTGGCTCCAGCCCAGCTCCAGCAGGGGCGCCCAGCGGACCAGGCCCCCCAAGGTCATCCCCTGGCCCCCCCTAGAACGGAGGCATTGCAAGTGGGACCTGAGGGGGGGGGCATTAGAGGTCTGTGCGGGGAGGGGGGATGGCATTTCACTCTAAACATGGAGCAATGCAGAGAGATTAGCATTCTAATGGACTGCACGGAAGGAGGCCTGGCCAGGATTTTTTTGCTTGTCCTAGACAATGATCTATGCCCTATAGCCATGAAAGCCCAAGTGACCAGGGAGATGAAGGGCCATTCACACCTCGAAGTGAGATAGCACTTACTCAAGAAGGCTGCATACAACTATTTTCTCAAGCCTAAAGTCGCAAAGTTGGTTTCAGTAATTTAAAGTATGTTTATTTTTTGTGGGAAAATAGCATTTTTTCACATCATGCTTAATGAAAAGGTTAACCATGTCAAACAATAAATGGCAGGTGATGTTGATTGCACACAGATTTCTGCAGAAGGTGCATCAACTGACTGGGTACCCTTACAAATATGTTCTGCAGCATTAACTACTTGAGTATTAGCGAAAAAACATAATGTTGATAGTAAAAATAATGTAATTCTGGAGGGGAGAGCAGTATAGTGAAAAAGTGATGGATGCAGGGCTATGAATTAAACATTACCACTATCATTCATGCACAAAATTTCATGCTATAATTCTGTAGTATGTCCTGCCATTACAGAAGGCGACACGTCGATAGCAAATGACCGTTGGTCCTATCACCAAAAGGTGCAGATTAGGTCTCAGTTGTTAGGCCATGTACCCTCTGCACTTGAACACAAGCAACCACGGACAGTTTTTGGTCTTGTGCTGTGGCAGTCTAGCAGTTTAGGCAGGGCTGCTCACTTAATGGCTGTGCCAAGGCTGATTCGTCGACAATGTTATGGAAGGCTGATCAGAGCAATGCCAGTGGTTATGATTGATTCAGAGACAAACATACATCCTTTTTTAGTTTTGCCTACTAGGTGTAAGTCACAACTCTTGAAGTGGAACACAGATAGGATGGAGATAGGATGTGAGGAGAAGCACACATCCTATGGGCGTGTTTGGTCATTTACCCACCCAATGACTAGCAATGGCTATGTGAACTACCTGCCCCTCACTGCCAAAACGTACCCTGCAAGTTCTATCACAAACTAACACCAATCTTTGTGCGGTATAGGACCTGCCAGTGTTATATCTAAGCATTCTTTTCAGTGTTTAATTTCTTAATTACCTCTGTAAATGAGCTCCAGGTGTGATAAAAATCTCTTAAGGTGTGTCTTCAGCCAGTTGATTTTATAAGCAACCAGCAAATGGTAACACTGTCATCAATTGTTGACAATCGCAGAGCAGACATGGAGGGGAGCAGTATAATGGGACCTTCTGTGTGCTCTCCCGACCTGTCACCTCACCCTGGTGCGGTGCAGTATGTTGCAGTGCATTGTGGTGCAGATATTCTTGAAACGGAGAGTCCTAGGACGTTGAAATATGGGTTTTGAGCCAGAACAAAATCTTGTTCCTGGCCTCCAGACGGTTAAAATTAGCTTTGTCCAGTCCTTCTCTGACCTGTAAGTGACTCCAATCAAGCAATCCCACTAAATCAGTGCCTTGTCTGGGATGCCCAAGGGAAGCCCTTATTTATGTATTGTTATGGCAAGTTATAATCTGGATGATGAACCCTTCTATAACACCCCTCTCTTAGAATCCCCCTTGACCCCACTGAGCCAAGAAGTAGGCTTGTTTTGCAAATTTAAAAGGTTTATTTGAAAAATTAAACAATATATATGTATATCACACTTCTATAAATAAATTGATAATGGATAGTACACTTGTGAATATGAGCAGTAATCAGCACGAGGTAATCCTACAGTAGCACAGTTCTTGGTTACTTATGAATAGGAACAGAAGAATGAGGTGGGAAAGAATGCTTTATATGGTTCAAGGAAACGCAATGATGAAAGAAATGCAGTACAGAAAATAACTTGATATGGCTTCAACAAAAGACAATGTAATCACTTTTCCTTGACAAATCACCCCCCCCCCCCCATTATGCAATATAAGGAGATGGAAAGAAGACACACAGTTCTCAGGAATGCAATCAAATATAATTCAGTTCCCCCCTAGCAAAAGGCTTTTAATTACCTATAGGGGGTTCAGGGTGGGTGATATCTAGTTTATATTAGTTCAGGCTCACGTTAGCAATGCTCTATGAGTAACTAGCAGGTTAAAACGAATTTTAGCAAAGGAAAGCAAGGAGCTGCTGATTTTTACACGTGGCTGAAATTGTGCAAAATGTCAAATCGCGGCAAATTTAATCGCACGCGTCAAGCGTAATTACGGAGGCCCTATAAGGAGTAGCAAGTCAGTTCTAGGTTCCGGAGATACGGCCGATTTAGTCCAGGTAGTTTTTCGGATTTGAAATTTTAAAGCTCAGAATGACAGATGACAGTTTTCAGTTCTAAAGATGACACAATTAAATCGATTCTAGGAGACAGTTCTAATAGGCTAAAATAGTTTGGATTAGATTATTTTAAACTAAGAGATTGGTTTTGGCACAGTGAGTACTCACACTATACTTTTGAAATAAGCCGTCAAGGTCTGGTCAGGTTGGACGGGACTGCCGGTGGGTGGTTCTGAAGTCCCGGCTATCTGGGTCAGCTCTGCTCTCTGGGTCTGTCAAGCACCAGTTCTGCTCACAACGGTCTGGTTTGTGGTTCTCTCTGGTTCCGGATACAGCACTGCTTTCTGGATACTGCTACAGGTTCTTGCAAAAGTTCTTGGCAAAAAATTCAAACAGCTCGCCCGGCTGTTGAATAATTTGGTTGGTTTTGAGGCCTGCTGAAGAGGATTCAGCTTGTGGATTCAGGCCTCTCTGCTACAAATTCTGGAGTTAATTTCTGCTACTGGTTCTGGAGATTGATGGATTTGAAGTCTGGATCTCTGGATGTGAAGTCTGAAGTCTCCCGGCAAAGCATCCCGTAAGAAAGTGGAAAGTGAATGTCCCCACCTGTCCTGCACTGTCTGCTTTTATGTGTTTAGAAAGAGGGTGTGTGTGTGGCATAACTGAGACTGCCCCTCTCTACTTGTCATTGGCCCAATTCTCCCCTCTCCCATGATTGGGGGAAGGAAATGGATTGTCATCATGATGAGGTCTGTTTATGGGTCAGAGGATCCTCCCCTGGTCAATTTGCCCACAAATCTATATTTGATTCAAATACATATTTCCCAGATACACAAGTGGTTGACATTACATGTACATATTACAGATGAATTAAGACAGGTCTCTGTTCAAGCCCCATGTTCCTGCGAGCTGGGATTCAGAAATGACAACATTTTGTGCTTTTTGGTCGGTTTACCAATATCAGACATTTACCAAAAATTACACAAATGGGTGCAAGGAGTATGGACATTAATTGATGAAGTGTCAGATTTTTAACATGCAGACATTTGGAGTAAGACCCTATTTTCCGCTAGCAACCCCCCAGAATACACCACAGGGTCCTAACACCTCTTAAAACGTGCACAGAAAAATCACATGAATAATGATATTACTTATATAATTCTCACAAGTCCGTACTATGAATTATCCATCTTTCTTTTGAATTATGCTCTGGCCCAAAGGGGTGTGGTTTCCCCCAAGCACATGGTGGAGTTTCTGGTTTGTCCACTTCCCCCAAGCTCAGTTTGCTCTCACAGGCACTGCCCCTCCCAGTTTCTCCCAAGAGGAAGCCATTTACGACCCCCCCAATATAACATTTGCCTGAGTCCAGGACAGGACTTTGTTCAATTTCCTGTAGTCTGCAGGTACCCCTCCCTTAATTCAATCAGAGAGGTGTGATCTCCTTTTGGTGGGGGCAGCAGGATGCAGCCAGGCCTGGGAAGAGTTGTTGAGCCAGTTCAACTCCTGTCGGGGGTAGTTGTCAGGCAGAATTCAATTTCCTTAAGCCAAGCTTCAGCCAAATGTCCTGTTTGTTCCCAGATTAAATCAAACTTACAATTTTTACACATGCAGCTAGAATGCTGATTCTAAATTCAAAACCATGACATTTAACAGTTGCAAACTATGTGACACTCGAAAGTAGGTAACTCATTTAATTTAAACATTTCGATTTTAGTGGTTTTAAATCCAATTTCAATTAAGCTGCTGACATCCACAGCTCAGCCAGTTTTGTTATAAACATTGTTTTGGGCTCTTCATCTTTCCAAATTTAGTATGCACGCAAGAATTCATTCTGCCACATGTCTGCTGGTGTTCAGTGAGATTTTTGGATATCTCGCAATGTTTGAAATGGGCATTTTGAGCTTGCATTCAGAGAAACAAAGGGTGATTTTTAAAGTGATTTTTAGCTAACAGGCACTGCTGTTTTTCTCTTTGGCCCCCCATTTCACCCATGGCTCTTCTGACCCAGCACGCTCGCACTGGTGGGTGGCAGGTCAGCCGAATATTTTGGTGTGCGCACAACTGCGCAGTTCTCTTGGACTCTGGGATGGAAAGATGGGCGGCGACAGCTCATCCCCACATCTACCCAGTCTATTGGTTCAACATGGGTCAAAACCCTTGACAGACCACATTGATGTCTTGGACATTGCGGTGTGTATATCTCAGAAACAGTGTATCCTAGGGCCTGGAAACGTGGTGGACCTTGAACTTCTGTTCCTCACGTCCAGACACTTGAAATTACCTCTGCCGGTCCTTCTACGACCACCTTGATGTTTCGCTGCTTCCAGCCAACCATCTCATGTGTGCAGAGGCTTAAATCCAGGGAATGGATTGGTGTGTCCACATGTAACGTAGCCAGTGACATCCACAGAGTCCTAACAGGTAACTGTGCAAAATATGGTGCAGATTGGCTGAACCGTGTGGAATTGTATGAGGAACAAACAAAAAAACAAACAGATATTCCATTTTATATATATGTATAGATATCTGTGTCAATGCTTCTGTCCCTTGCACTGGAGTCCTGTCATACAAAAACACGTATTTGCAAAGCCAACAGGTTTGGTTTGCATATAGGTATTAGACAGACATTTGCCAGGCAATGACATCATATGCCTTGGTGCTCACAAAGTTTCCCAGCTGTTCCCATATTATGGCCAGGTGTTACCCTTATGGGAGTGACTGACAAATACCTATCCATGCCTAAATCAAAACCCTAAGCTGTTGGTGTGGCCAATGCATTTTGATTTCATTTTGTCTCCCTAAGTAAAAGTGTGTATGCCCGGATGTGGGTGTCTTGTTTGCTATGCCTAGGGAAACAAGCTGCACCTCACTGAGTTGATCCAACAAGGCCCTACCTGAAAATGACAATGCTAGGATGGCAAGTATGGACCACATTCATATCTTCTTCTCAAGCGTGCTCACCAGTGGGGTTCCGACCTATGTAAAATGCATCTTTTTCTGTGTGGAAGAGTTGCCTGAACTGCCAGGTCTTTTCGTGATTCAAACTTGTCAGTACTAAATAGATAACCTCATACTGTTTAAGTAATTTAACAGTGTTTGTATGCAAACAACATACATCATGTGTATTGTGGGTCTTGTTTGGAAAGTATAATGAAAATCCTGCGTGCTGGGTGTTTAGGCAGTGCCGGAAATAGAAATGATTTACTGTGGGACTCCATCAGTGATTGTTGGAGGGGGATGGGAGGATTGCTCCCACCCTCCACTAAACCTTTGCCTCTCAGAAAATGGATCATGAACACTTGGAAAATAACACAAGAGCGAGGGAGTTTCCTATAATGTTGCTGGCAAAATATAAAATATTAACATCTTTTAAAACAAAAATACAGTATTGAGATATTTCCTAAAGAGTACAATCAGAGGTTGATTTCACATTTGGACAAGGGACAACTGGCCATGCTCCTTCTCCCTGCTCTGCCTCTCTCCCCTCAAACACAGTCAGTGCTGCAAAGGTCCTCCCAGTGAGGTCCCAGTGAGGTCTCATCTTTTAATGTGTCTCAGAGGCAGATTATTTACAATAGGAAGTGATTAGAGATGGAAAAAGGTAACTGGCAGTTACCATGACTGTGGTACCTTTTTCTTAAAATGATATAAGATGTGATTGTTGGGTGATTAGAAATTGAGGTGATACAGAACAAGCTGTGTGAAACAATGACCTTGTATGAGATTTTTTGAAAATTCTCATTAATTTCTATGCTGGAGCTTAAAATCACATGGAAGGGCCCTTTTGCAAAAAAAACTTCAAACACAAGTGGTCCCCTCTGTTCAGTTTAAGGTTAAAAAGTGATGCATATGTTGTCAGGTGGATTTATCATGTGACTTTTTAAAGTAATCTGTATAAAATCGACTATTATTTTAGGTATTCAAAACCAAACTTCAACAAATATTTGTACCAACTTGAGCTTGGAAGATGCGTGGTCAAGTATCAAAATTTCAGGATAGGCTCAAATTCTGGCTTTACCTCTTAACCAAAGTGTGCGATCCTGGGCAAATCATTTAATCACACTGTGCCTTACCCGCCAACATTAGGAGCCCCTAGAAGTGATTCAGTTCACAACATAAGCTATTTAAGAAAAGTCTCACTCATGGTCGGTGCATATGTCAGGCCCTGCCAAGAACACACACATCTTTCTTTGAAAATATCAGGCCACATTTATCAAACAATATTGTTAAATTCAAAAGCAAATCAAAGTAAACACATCAAACAAAAAGCCCTAAAGGACAATTGCATATAATAACCAGTAAGTAAACAATATGTAGCAGTCAATGAAGTATAGGGAAGAAGCAAGGGAGCAAGGGCTCCTACTCCCTGCCAAGCCCCCCCAGGAGCGATACCAGGAAGACAGAAAACCCTAAACCTGTACCATCGGCCTCTTGACCCCACGTCTCCGGCTCTATTCTCTGCATGCTAGCACTCTCTTGTTGTGATGCTGGAAATGCATCGGAGGGACAGGGCCTCCATATCCTTGTCCTTTACTGCTTTTTATCATGTGTTCTGTCGTGTTTTCCACACAGGAGTTCATGTGGGACTGCTGGCGGTGCAGCTCTCTCTTTTGGTTTGTTGAACAGACCCATGGGTTACCCTTATGGCACCCATGGGTGGGGGTACAACCCTGTGCCCCTAGTGAATGTTTTTGGGCACCTGTGTGTGGCCCACAGAGCAGGGTAGGGGCTGGTGGCAGCTCTGTGCTGAATTGACTGGTGCCCTGAGCGTCCCCCTTTTTGGGATGTCCAGGCCCTGTCATCGGAATCGGTAGATTCCTGATGGTAACAAGATGGCCCCATGGCCTCCTGCCTTCCATCGCCTGTTACCTTGATCTTCCCGAAGTCCCGGGAAGCCCTGACTCTGCCCCTTCCCCCTGGCTGGATGTTGGGTGGAAGTTCCTTATATGGTAGTGTGGGGAAGAGCCGACCAGACTGGTTAGAGCCTTCTCAACAACCGTATGTTGTGGGTACGCCTGTGGGTGGAACCTGGGTGAATAGAATGTGTGACGAATACGCATTCTGAGTTGTGGATGTCTAGTATCTGGTCTTTGAGACAATGACTGAGACAGCCCTGCCCGAAACTGGTATGAATGCTGTGTGGAGTGCTGAATGGCTGGGTACCTGGCCCAATACACATAACTTGTTGTGAGTGTCTGGAGAGAAGTGAATGGCCTCAATGCACTATGCACCTGATTGGTTGCCTGCCTCCGTGAAGGCCCTTCATAGTGATTGGATGCTTAAGTGTGACCCAGCGGAATGAATGGGAGATCAACAGTATATCTGGGGACCTCTCACTGCTAGGAATCGTGTTCAGAAATGTTCAGAGCTGAAGTCCAAACTTCGAAGAGTAACTGGAGTGAAACTGACGCTTGACCTTGAAGCCCGCCTGGAAGACAAGAATTGCTGTTGCTCTCTATCACGATCTGAAAGCTGCTGTGTCTCCAAGGACTGACCCAGAGAGGACCTGGTAAGGTGCCCTCTTCCCGAGCTACGAGGTACCATCATGCACAGCTGTTTTTTGCCAAACTCCCTGGTAGATAGACCATCGAAAGGCTGCCGACCCGAGCCGGGGACCGCCGCGGAATCACAAGGAGAACTTGAAGACCGCCGTCACCAACCGGAGCCGCCATGCTCCCGTTTGCCTAAGAACTTTCGAATCCAAGGATGCTCTCGTCCGCATCGTCGCCGCTGTATCCTGCTGGAGAAGGCCTGACCGTCGACGCACCGAGGAGCATCTGTCGGTGGGTTTCCCGCCACCCAAACACCACAGAGATGCCGACGACTCGACGCCCTTGCTGGGCCACAGTTCTTCAAACTCTTAGCGGTCCACAACTATCAACACCAAGGTGCCCGCACCCCTCTTCCTGGTAGGACTTTTATGCTTCCACGTCAACGAGCACTGCTAGGAACGAAGCTGCCACTTCATCATCGTAGCTCACCCTGTTCCCCGTCGGAAGTTCGACGACCCGTGACTCCTGCCTTAAAGGGAGGGCACTCAAGAAGGGCCGTCAATTCCCCGACAAGGAACGCTACAACACCAGGTACTTTGGGGTTGCAGAACTATTGGGAAGTCTCTTGAGATCAATATATGGACTGGGCTTGTGATATATCTTTATTCCGCAGGTTGCCAGGTGGGGGGATCTCCACACAGAGCTGTGTTTAACGGTAGTGACCAGTATTTCTGCCAATTGTTCTTATCAACTGCTTTCCTCTTTTCTCTACTGATGGTTTCCTTTACAAACTGATTTGTGTGCCATTTAACCATCCCGTTGATGAACTTTAAAGAGATCTAATAGTAATTGTGGTACCACGTAGAACTGTATATATTTGCCATTATAGATAACCGAGTACAAAGTGAGTTATCGTTATATTGTATATAACTTTGAATATTAATTATATAAAGAGTGTGTTTTAACCGAAACAGTGTGCGGACATTCGTTTGTGGGTGCTTGGGGACTACGCTGTACTTAAGAACCAGCCTGCATCACCTCCTGAGAAGCTAGGCCTTGATTGCTCGACCACGTACCAATAATAGAGAATCTTGGCTGGGGTCCTCTGTGCCTCTCCTCTGCCATATAGAGAGCAGAAGTACAGACACCCCCCTCCGGGTCTTTACACTTGTGCACTCAACTGAATTAAAATGTTTTGAAAAAATGCACCAAAAAAAGAAATTGTGCTTCAAAATTTAATTTTGTAAGAAACAAAAGGCCTTGATTCATGGATTATTTGCGCCGAAAAAAACAGGATTTGTACGCCATTCTGCCCGCAAATCCCCATTTGTTAAACAGGGATTTGAAGCAAAATGGCGCACAAATCCTGTTTTCTTCGGCACAAATAATCCAGGAATCAGGGCCAAATGTCTTATTCCTTGCTTATTCCTTGCTTCAGTATACTGAAGGAGGATGGGGGGTTGTCTTTCACAACAAGGTGGCGAAACCACAAGCACTTCCTACAAGGCCTTCTGAGAGTAGACACAGTGTTCAGGGAGGCACTGTTGAGAACACACCATCTGATCGAGCAAACACTGGTGTCTTGCTCCTCAGCCCTCACAGAGGAGACAGCATCACCCTTGATTCTCCCCAGCCAGGCCAAGAACGACATGGTGAGGGTTTTTTGGGGCAGTTGGGAGTGGAGATAAATGGGATTGGTGGTCAGGGGGAGATGATGGAAGGTGACTGGGGAGGTGAAAGGGGAAGGACAAGTGGATATAATAGAAAGGGGATAACAGATGGCAAGGGTACATATGTAGATTGATTTTGCAGCACTATTTTCTTTGATTCTCTTTTGCTTTGTACTGTATTTTATACAGCTGTGCAAATGTATTTTTCTGAATCTGGGAAGACATCTTTTACTTAATCACGGATCTGGGAAATCTGGATTAATGTCAGCACTTTGTTTAGGGTACTCCTACACCTGCAGCCAATGGAAATTGGGCCCCCCTGATCACAATCATGCCCCCCCCCAGATGCAAATTCCTGGAGCCGGGCCTGGTTCTTAACTTGGGCGGTGGCCGTTACCTACATTGGAGGCCCACCAGCTTGGGCCATATCGCCTCTTTAGGTGCAGATTGTGCTATAGGACAGGGGCACCTGGGATACAGAATTGCACCATTTGAAATTGTTTGCACCCTAACTTTGTATATACCTTTTTTCCAGGCCCCTTTTGCTTTTGAAAACCTTCCATTTCCACAGATTCTTTAATGGGCAAAAGTGCGCAGTTTGACACTGATGACTGTTCAGTGGGATATATTGAGAAACATTAGACGTGTATCTTAAACATTTTCATTTAATTATAAAGCGCTTTGGTTAAAAGCGCTATAGAAAAACCATAACATAAATAAATAAACATCAAACAGTAAAAGTCTCTGGCAGTTCTGATGCATTAAACCTGAAAACAATAGTAATAGCTGAAAATCGTCTCAGTAACAAACATGCATTATGCAATTACAGAAATTGCTAAAATGAGAGTAGACTATATACTTCAAACACAACACCAGGACATACATTTAATGCAGATTTCTACATGCATCTTTTTTTTTAAAACATGTAACACAAGTTATGTAAGTCTGAGGTGTACTTAGTTGCCACACAAGTGGGTATTTGCCCAAACTACATGTAAGCTTCTTTGTCTTGCCTGGAAAGTCCTCAGCCTACTTTGCGGCATCCTCGTCTGCACTCTCAGAGCACTCCTGTTCTCCGGCTTGAGGCCTGTTTTACACTCCTGCGCCTTCCTCTGCAGCCAGTGGAAGCCAGCTGGGTTGGAGTCGGCGTCTGCCAGCGGCGGCACATTACACAGGATGTAGAACTAGACATTTTCCACAGATAATGTGGGGTTTTTCTTCTTTTTTTTACTTTTGAGCACAATGCATGCACTTGTGACTCTCTCGCCGCCAGCACGAGGGGGATTTAGAGAAAGATTCTTGTAATTTGGTGACCCTGCTCAGAATGTGACTTTTTAAAGTCATGGTACGCCATCCCTCACTGTGTTCGATGCCCAGGGGTTGTTCAGGCTCCATAGCCAGGTCTTCGAGATGCAGGCCAACACACAATGGGCCTCATCACGAGTCTGGCGGTAACCCTTAAATGAGGCAGTAGCGCAATTACCGCCGCATTTAAGGGTCTGCCAGATCTTGGCCTTGTCGGATTTCCCCCCGGGAAATCCGCTGCAAATTTGCCGATTTTCGGTTCTATTACCGGTGGCGTGAAATCCACCGGCGGTAATACTGCGAATTTTCCCCATTGGGCCCAATGTGGAATGGGCACTAACCATTCCGCCAAACCGGTGATTCGGCACTAATAGCGCCGGGGGGTTTGGCGGGAGGGCTAATAGCGCCGGCGGTAATAGCACCGGCGTTACCGCCCAACTTGTGATGAGGCCCATTGAGTTAAACAGCTATTTGAGATCCACGTCTGGGATAGAGTATAGGATGGTGTGGCAACCCTCAGGGGAAACTTCTCGATGCTAAATATTCCTGCGGAGTAAATCTTGAGAGACAGACACTTCAACACAAATACCTTAACATCTCTGGTGTCAGTCACAACCATGTGGTGCTCCTAACACCGCTGTGGGCTCACACCGAATCACACCCATGACTTCAGTGCTCTCACTATCCGCCTTCCAGAGGTTTATCTGTGAAAACAATCATTTAAGATCTGGCTGCCAGGGGGCGCTGTTAAGCAGGTAGGAAATAGCCGCCTGATAAGAGAGCTCTGTCCCTGGCAAAATCCTAAGAATAAAACATCCTCATAGTGCCTACTAATTGAATCTCCCACACAAAGGAAGAACGCCAGATGTGAGGGGCAACTGCAAACCCGGGCTGGGGTCCCCCGACCACCTAAATATTGTGCGGCAGCCTCCTAAAGCCATGGTGCTGTAGCACGATCACCGAAGCTGGCCACACCTCCGAGGGAAGTAGGAGGAGCCACTACTATAATCCAGAATAGCAGAGGCAACAACGAAGGAGGGACCACATGTACTCTGAACCCATTGACAGGGTAATTCATAGAATTTCGCAGAAAAGTGTCGCAAGCGGCTGGCGCAGAGTGTCCGCGTGCGATTGACTGCGCCAGGCACGTGCGCTAAAACCGATTTCCGCGCACAGCGTATTCATGGATTTCATGCTCCCAAACCAGCCGTGGCGCAGAGTATCGCAGCGACCCTGCAGCAGCGCCAGTAACGCCCCCATGAACGCCCTCGCGCAAGGAAAAGCCATCAAAATCGCTAAATCATCGCAAAGGGCTGCGCTAACCCTGGACCAGTTTACAGGGCTGCCAAACAAGGAACGCAAAGCGGGTAACGTGCATATCAGGGGTACGCGTGAAGTTATACACGCGATTAGCCAGGGTACGTGTATTACAGGGGTACGCGGGAAGTTTAACACGCGATTGGCCAGGGTACGTGTATTACAGGGGTACGCGTGAAGTTATACACGCGATTAGCCAGGGTACATGTATTACAGGGGTACGCGGGAAGTTTAACACGCGATTGGCCAGGGTACGTGTATTACAGGGGTACGCGGGAAGTTTAACACGCGATTGGCCAGGGTATGTGTATTACAGGGGTACGCGGGAAGTTTAACACGCGATTGGCCAGGGTACGTGTATTACAGGGGTATGCGGGAAGTTTAACACGCGATTAGCCAGGGTACGTGTATTACAGGGGTACGCGGGAAGTTTAACACGCGATTGGCCAGGGTACGTGTATTACAGGGGTATTCGGGAAGTTTAACACGCGATTGGCCAGGGTACGTGTATTACAGGGGTACGCGGGAAGTTTAACACGCGATTAGCCAGGGTAAGTGTATTACAGGGGTACGCGGGAAGTTTAACACGCGATTAGCCAGGGTACGTGTATTACAGGGGTACGCGGGAAGTTTAACACGCGATTGGCCAGGGTACGTGTATTACAGGGGTACGCGGGAAGTTTAACACGCGATTGGCCAGGGTACGTGTATTACAGGGGTATGCGGGAAGTTTAACACGCGATTGGCCAGGGTACGTGTATTACAGGGGTGCGTGGGAATCATCACACGCGATTAGGCTGGGTGGGTCCTCACAGGTGTTCCCTGTACACCCTCCACGGCCCCTGCAGGCAGCCTACAAAACAGGGGACTACCCTGCACACCTGCTCATGTCCCCCTGCACCCCCACCCCCCAGCAGTGCAGGGGCAGCCTCCACCAGGCCCCCACTCATGTCTCCCACCACCCCCACCCTCCCGCCACCAGGGGCAGCCTCCACCAGGCCCCCACTCATGTCCCCCTGCACCCCCACCCCCCAGCAGTGCATGGGCACCCTCCACCAGGCCCCCACCCATGTCTCCCACCACCCCCACCCCCCCGCCACCAGGGGCACTCTCCACCAAGCCCCCACCCATGTCTCCCACCACCCCCACCAGTGCAGGGGCACCCTCCAGCAGGCCCCCACCCATGTCTCCCAACACCCCCACCCACCAGCACTGTGGGGCACGTGGCCAGCAGGCAGTCAGGCAGCAGCAGATGGCAGGTGGGAGCGTGCTCAGGGCTCTGGGGGGCAGTAATTTGGCCTCCTGGCCAGGAGCGTGGTCTCTCATGTGTGAACGCGTGGACAGCCTGATAGGGAGTGAAATCCCACACGTCAGCAAAGGCCCTTAGCGCGCAAACCCGTCAACAGCATATGCGCGCCTATAGTCACCTGCACGTGCAGGAAATTGTTGCGTGACACGTCCCAGTGTCAAAGCGTGTGATTGGTGAAAATGGATCTACACGCAGAAGTGACAAAGCGTGTGATTGGTGAAAATGGATCTACACGCAGAAGTGACAAAGCGTGTGAATGGTGAAAATGGATCTACACGCAGAAGTGACAAAGCGTGTGATTGGTGAAAATGGATCTACACGCAGGAGTGACAAAGCGTGTGATTGGTGAACGTAAGTGACGCTGTACGTGTGGGCCTGTATATAAGGTACATGTAGAACACCATTTCCTTGTACGTGCTTTTCGTGGAGAGCGAGTGGGTGAATTCTGTACTTCTTGTCGTTTCACACGCGATTTACTTCACGGCGTTTCCAGTTCGTATTCCCTGTTACCTCTGACAGCTTTTTCTCTTTTTTCTCTTTTACTGGTTTACCTGGGCCTGTTCCCTCAAACAGTGTCCCCTTCTACTGTTGTCCTGTCTTCTCAGACAGCGTACACATCTTCTTTTGGCGGGGGTTTAGCCAGCCAAACGCGCTCATTCTTCACGCTCTTTTACCTGGCAGACGGTGAGTCACGCACGTATCCAACTTCTGTGCTTGCCCCGTGTGTAGCCTACCCCTTCAGAGGTCATTCTAGGCTGCGTGTGACACGCATACGTTCATTCTTGTGTTACTGGGTGCCACAGCGTAGTGCAGGTTTTTCTTTCTGCACACGTGGTCTAGGAGGGGTTGCGTGCACGTCATCTCCCTTTTTTGGGCCTCCTGTGCGTTGTGTGACCCGTCATCTTTCCCCAGGGGTTACAATCAGCCGTGCTAGAGCACTAGGGTACAATTACCATCTGGTACCCAACCCCTTTGACCCCCAATTGCCCAGGACAATTGTCTACAGCCACTCCCATACGCACATTAATATCAGTGCCATGGCTGGGAGGCGAGGATTCCGTAAGGGTGGCAAAGGTGGAAGAGCCACAAGTGGTGGCCGTGGTGGATCCGGTAGGGGACGTGGTCGTAACTTGCAGGGTGAGCCTGTCCCCCCATGTGTGGAGGACCAGTCAAGGGCACCCATCATCCCCCCCCTCCCCCCCTCCCCCCCTCCCGTTGAGGCTGAAGTGGCTGACACCATCCATGCTCAGCCCTTGTTGGACCAGCCCATTGTGGCACCAGACCTGGCTGACTCCATGGCTGACTTCCAGGTCAGCAGGGCTACGACACGTGCGCTGGTGCACGTTGATGCCATCATGCCACGTGGATATGGGGCAGCAAGGTCATCTGCTGCACCAAGGAGGCAGGGCGGAGTGGCTGCAGGGGCAGCTGCGGCTCCATCCACCCCAGCCCTCACACACCCAGCCAGGACAGTGTCGGTCCTAGTCCATGCTGCTGACATTCCCCCTGACACCATCACACTAGAGCCAATGCCTGCACCAACTCCCATGCTGAGTGTGCAATCCCACACTCCTGATACAGAGTCCACCAGGGCTCCTGCCCCTAGTGTCCAGAGCGGCGCAGGACACTCAGGATCACCACCACCTTCCAAGCGGAAGAGGAAGAGTGCTCGTCCGGCACAGGCTGATGCCCCAGACACGGCTACACAGTCCGGCCCGTCCAGGAAGCCCAGCTTCACGGATGACGAACTGAATGCACTTGTCGAGTATGTGTCCGGACATGACAACGAGATGGTCATTGTTGCAGGATCCAAGACCACACCTGCACAACGCCAGGCACACTGGCAGACCGTTGCGGACATCGTAAGTGCCCTTGGAATCGTGAGGCGCACAGCCAATGATTGCTATAAGCGCTGGAATGACCTAAAGCGCAGGGCAAAGAGTAAGCTGGCCTCAAGTCATGCCGCAACTCTAGTGACTGGAGGTGGGTCTCCAGTAGTAGACATGGAACTCACTCCACATGAGTCAGTCGCTGGGACCTACGTCACGGAGGAACAGATCCAAGGCGTGGGAGATCTGGCTGATTACGAGGCATTGTCCGGTGAGTGCACATGCATGTGTGTGTCATCCATGTGCATGGTGTGTGTGTGAGGGCTTCTGTTTGGGTGCCAGGTGAGAGTGTGTGCGCCTCAGTCGTATGGGTCAGCCATGTGCTTCATGCAATACTTCCTGCGCAGCTGCATTTGGCCATAGCAGTATCCCTTCTGCCAACAGTAGACATCTAGCACAACTGCACGCCAGTTGCCCTTGAAGTGTCACCTTGACACAACATATTTGCTTATTTTTCACTGTTCATTCAGTCAGTTTGTTTGCATTCCACCACTTTCACTAGGCATGTCGCTGTCCACTAGTCACATGTCTGACATGGGTATGGTAAAGTGGAGTGACTTTGTTACCTGGATATCATTTGTACACACATGTCCCTGTGCAATTTGACCATTTCAGACTGGCAGCTCCAGGTGAAAAATCTGACCTGTTAGAATCAGAAAAGCTATTACATGCGGGAACTGGACTGAATGAATAGGTGCTGCCCTCCTCTCCCTCTTCACTCAATAGCAATGGTACATGCCATCTGTGTGATGGCATGTGTGTTTCACCTGCCAATCACAGGCCAATGTGTGATGCCACTGCCAGGCAGCATGCAGAAAATTTGTTCATCTTCCATCTTGGTGTCATCAGTGTGTGCCATTTGCCTGCACTTCATACGCAGTGAGGGTGCATGCATGGGAGGGTTTTAGTCATGTGGGACATGTGTCAATCAAGTACTGGTTCTCTTGCTTCTCAGCCCTCAATGTGTGCCATGGTGCTAATGCCTGTTTCCATTACTTTGTTTTCATGTCTTTGCAGGGGAAGACGCACCTGATACTGCTGGGGTTGTGGAGATGGTGCAGACCCAGGAGCTGTCCCAGGGCCGACCAACCACCAGTGAGGGACGTGGTGTGGTGGTGGGGGAGAACCCACAAGTGCTGCAGGTCGTGCTCTCAAGGGGTGTCTCTGGCTGCACCTCCCCCGAGCTGTACTCAGGTGTTGATTCGGATGAGACCTACGTGCCGTCGCAGGTGAGTGTTCCAGGGAGGGATTCTGTTCTGTCTCACCCACCTGCACCAGGGTCAGTACCCTCCATGGGGATGTCAGTGTTGGCAGCTACGCCTTCGGTGGTTACGGATGCAGGGTCACACTCCGCGACATCTGATCATGTTCCTGGGCCAGCAGATCAGAGGGGGAATGCAGTCCTGCAGCCTCAGGCAGTGCCGGCACAGCAAGGCGCAGTTCGCCTTGCCCCAGACAGGTGTGGTTCCCGCCGACATGGTGGCCGTACGCCACCCGGCAATACCGCATGGGAGCAATCCATTTACGGTATGGCTACCCAACAGGCTGCATCATCCGAGATGATGGTTCAGGCCATGGATAGGGTGGCCACTTCCATTGTCCCCCCAGAAAGGCTGATGGAGCGACTAGAGCAGGCAACCGACTCCATCTGCCAGTCACACAGGGAGGACATGTTGGGGTCCAACAGGGACAGGCGGGCGGCACTGGCGACTCTGCAGGAGGCCATCTCCATTGAGTCCCAGGGCCACAGGGAAGCCCTGAGGCAGGAGCTCCTACACCTCAGGACGACTCTTGTTGAGCTTGAGGCTTCAACACACCAAAGGACAGAACAGCAGCTGGAGCGTCTCACCCGTACGCTCTCAGCTGAGATGCAGGCAACGAGGGCGGAGGTCCGGGCATCCCGTGAGTTGTTGCATGGGGACCTCCGCACACTCATCCTCCAGAACCAGACCTACCACACCCGCATGCTTGCAGCCATGGAGGAGCAGACTAGGGCCTTGCGTGGGCTGCCTCCCATAGTGCAACCACCTCCGGATGCAGCTGCACAGGGTGATAATAGCGACAGCAGTGATACTCCCACAATAGGGTAGCCGTGTGGGCCATGAGCCCATGGAGGTGTTTTATCTTCCCAGGATCCACGCAGGTGGGTTCTGGTGTGCATCCTGTCCTCGGACCTCCTGGGTGGCCTCCCCAACCCCCCCGGGCCCATCAATGGCCATTTTTGATTGTTTCTTATTTTAATTTTTATTTTGATTTCTTTTATTCCCAATTTTTTTGGGACGATCTGTTGGCTTCGATCTGTTGGCTTCGATCTGTTGGCTTCGATCTGTTGGCTTCGATCTGTTGGCTTCGATGTGTTGGCTTCGATCTGTTGGCTTCGATGTGTTGGCTTCGATCTGTTGGCTTCGATCTGTTGGCTTCCGTGGTTCCTGTGGGCATACGCTGCATTGTGGCTGGGCACATGCAGGCTTGTAATGTATTTGGTTCAGATGCTTGGGTTTGAGTCACACACACCCCTCCTGCTTCCCGTTTCCATGGGCTTGCAAAGGGTGTGCCCAAGTGACAGTGAATTACACAGTGACGTTGGACTCCCATGAGCTGTGTGGCCAGTCTGTAGTCAATACTGTGTATACATTCATAGTGCATATTGCTGTTGTGTTGTACACTGCATGTTGCATTGATGTGTAACTCTTCTTCTGTGTCTACCTCCCAATTTGCAGGTCCCTTCCTCAAGTCCACACAAGGACCTCTAGTCTGGCGATGGGGACCATGTTGGCAGCAGTGCACCTACAACTCTACATGGCGCCAACACTGCACAGTTGGTAGTGGTGGGAGTGCAGGCATTTCCAGGTGGTGAGACTACTAATATGTAACATTTTTGATGTCATGTTAATGGTACTACGTGCTCAAGTATGTTGATGGTCCGGCATTGCTGTGAGCATTTCAGGTGTTGCAGGTTTCTAATAGTGCCACTGTACATAGTGAGAGTGATGTCATGTTGTGGGGATTACTTTGTTTACCTGCAATTAGCATGACATGGCACGGTGTGTCGTGTGGCAGTGCTGGGGTTGGGTTGGCTGACATGGCACTGTCCTCTTGTTGCATTTTGCAAGTGGGTATTCATTTTAGCTGCTTCAATGTGTAACTTCACAAAACTGCATTGGTGGTGTCTGTGTGGGTAGGGATGCACACATTGTGACACTTCCAGGTGAACAATCTCAGGCTGACATGGAATTCCCGGTTCATTCTCCAGACATTCAGGATCAGTGTCAGGTTGAGTCATCATTGATTGTCAGATGGAATGTGCCAGGGCAGTGTGCACTCCACAGGGGTGTGATTTCTATGTGAAGTAATTAGCCACTAGCTGTGTACGGGCTGCCTCCCCCCGTGCCCTTTCCCCTCCCATGCGCAGCGGCTGTGCATGTGGTTGGGGATGTGGGGCCACCACCATGTCCACGGCCAGGCCCCGGCGTGTTGCAACGTTGTGCAGGACACATGCTGCCACTATGATCCTGCACACTACTGGGGGAGCGTATAACAGCTGCCCGCCAGAACGGTCAAGGGAGCGAAAGCGTGACTTTAGCACTCCGAATGTGCGCTCCACTATGCCCCTGGTTGTAATGTGGGCTGTGTTAAATCTTACCTGGGGTGGCGTGGTGGGGTTCCGAATTGGCGTCATCATGTGGGGGCTGAGAGGGTAGGCACTGTCCCCTGTGGAGGTGGGGATTGGTATCATTGGTGAGGTTGTGACCTTGCTCAGTATCCAACATGCATGCATGTGCAGTGGCATACATACTCACCAAGCAGCCATGTATCACCATGCCGCCCAGCTTCTAGGTCCCGGCTTAGGGTGGACATTCGGTAAATTAAGCTGTCGTGGGTGGAGCCGGGATAGTTGGCATATACTGAGGTGATGATTCCCTTGGCATTACATGCTACCTGCACGTTGATGGAATGCCAGTGCTTGCGGTTCCTATAGATGTGCTCAGATGCCCTGGGGGGACGTAGAGCCACATGGGTGCAGTCGATGGCACCTAGCACTTTGGGGAATCGTGCCACTGCGTAAAAATCCAGGGCGGCAGCATGCCTTTCTGCAGGTGTTCTGGGCAGGTATATGTGACTGCGGACTGATGGGCGTGCAGTCATGATGTTCAAGACCTGGTGTAGGCAGCGTGACTGGGTGGCCTGTGACACCCCACCCACTATGGCACTTGTCCGCTGAAATGATCCAGTGGCTAAGAAGTGCAGTACATTGAGGACCTTCTCCAGGGGGCTGAGTGCTTGGGAGCACAGGGTGGGTGATGTGAGGTCATCCTCCCACTCACTCACCAGGTCCAGTATGATGTGTGGTGGAAACCTGTACCTCCCATACACCTGGTCATCAGGCATCCCGAAAAGGCTGGTTCTGGGTGTGAATATTCTGGCCCTGACTATCCTCCTCCTCCTCCTTTGGTAGCCCACTGCCACTGCTGCTAGGAACGGTATGTTCATCCTGGCGTCTGAGCTTGTTATTGTTAAAGTCCGCAATTTATGCTTAGCGCGTGTTCTAGGCGAGCGTGTGACCCGCGCACCCCTGGAATCCAGTTCCCAGTCCAATAGCGTGTGGAAATTCACACGCACCACGGGATACAGCATGTGACCCGCGCACCCCTGGAATCCAGTTCCCAGTCCAATAGCGTGTGGAAATTCACACGCACCACGGGATACAGCGTGTGACCCGCGCACCCCTGGAATCCAGTTCCCAGTCCAATAGCGTGTGGAAATTCACACGCACCACGGGATACAGCGTGTGACCCGCGCACCCCTGGAATCCAGTTCCCAGTCCAATAGCGTGTGGAAATTCACACGCACCACGGGATACAGCGTGTGACCCGCGCACCCCTGGAATCCTGTTCCCAGTCCAATAGCGTGCGGAAATTCACACGCACCACGGGATACAGCGTGTGACCCGCGCACCCCTGGAATCCAGTTCCCAGTCCAATAGCGTGTGGAAATTCACACGCACCACGGGATACAGCGTGTGACCCGCGCACCCCTGGAATCCTGTTCCCAGTCCAATAGCGTGCGGAAATTCACACGCACCACGTGATACAGGTTCGCTGACGTACTTGCGTGTGTAAGTGGCCGCGCACCCATTAAATACACGTACATAGGCCAAACGCGTGTACGCGCACTTTTGTCCAATTACACGCGATGACACTCTGACGTGCAGTATCTCCACGTGTGCCCCGTCATCACGTGCTGAGTGGGGAACACCCGTGCGGGTCACAGACGCGCTTACGCGCTGAGGGACTCTGGTCCAATAGAATCGCGTATGCGTGCTGACGCGCTTACGCGCTAAGGGCCTTTCCTCGGATTTCACGCTGACGTGCAGGATTTTCACGTGCCAAATCACTCCGTATCAAGCTGGCCACGCGAAAACACACGGAAGCCCACGCTCCTGCCCAGAAGGCCGAGTTACTGCCCCCCAGTGCCCCGAGCAGCCTCCCACGTGCCATCTGCTGCTGCCTGCCTGCCGGCCTGCCTGCTGCCACCGTGCCCTGCCATTTGGTGCCTGCACATCAGCCATCTGCAGGGGTCCAGTTGCTGTGTCCACCCCTGCTGGAACTGAAGACTCCCGACTGGTATTACATCGCTCCACAGCCCAGCCCCAGGACCCAGTTGCCCACCCACACCTGCCTCTGGGGTTGCCATGTCGGGCACTTCTACATCTGGCACCAGTGGCAACCCCAGGCCAGAGGGGCAGAGGGGCACCAGCTTCACTGTCACCGAAGTTGGTGTCCTGGTGGAGCATGTCCTGGGGCAGTATGATGCCCTCTTTGGATCGTCCCGCGCCAGCAAGGAAGGACGGAAGAGGATCTGGGCCGACTGTGTGGTTGCCATCAACGCGGAGGGGGTGGCAACCCGCGACGTCCTGAAGATCAAGAAGCGCTGGGAGGACTTGAGGTCCAGGACCCTTGTGAAGGCCCAGCGCCTCGTGGAGGGGGGCCGGGGCCACATGAGTTCCATCCAGATGAGGGTCCTGGAACGCGTACGCCCAGCGCTCCACGCCCAGATCCTTGAGAGGGAGGCCCGTCTGGAGTTGAGCGGTAAGTGTCCATGCATTACTGTGTGAGACAGGGCATGTTGCGGTGTGCTGGTTCTATGATACTTGCCTGTATGTGTGCCATAGGCCATGTATGCATGTATGTGTGCAGGGACATCATGGTAATGCATGTGCGACCAGTGATGTGTGATGCACATGGTTGTTGCATGTGTTGAAATGCCGCATGGGGAGCCCTATTCAGATTTTGAACATGAGAGCATGCCAGTCTCTGTACCTGGACATGGGTGGGGGTGAGGGATGGGTGCTGATGCCAGGTACATATATGGTAGCCATGTCTGTGTGCCTGACCTGCGTGTCTGTGACTTGTGCATGCCATGGATGCATGACACATGTGTGTGACAATGCAGAGATTCAGTAAAGCAGCCAAATTACCCTTGTATCCGCTGTGTTTGGTGTGTTTGGGGCCAGATGGATGTGACTGAGGTGAAGTGTGTGCATGTGATGGGCATGAGGCATGATGCATGTGAGTTACATATCATTGAATGTTTCAAGAGTCCATTGGACATGCATGGAAATGTCCATGGCATGCACCATGCCTGTTACTGTGTGTGTTTTGCCTGGACTGACCCATGTGTTGTGGAGGGACATGATGGAAGTGTACTTTGACAGTGGTGCTCATCTGCTAGTGCTTCCTGTCTAGGGGACCATTGTACAGTGCCCTGATGCTTGTGTTCTTTGTCTCCCTCTACGCAGCGGCTAGTGAAGAAGAGGGCGGAGACGGCGCTGTGGAGCAAGGCGGCGGGGATGCCCCCACGGCTGCAGCGGAAGGGGTGGGTGGGACCCCACAGGGGCCTGCTACGGTGGGAGACGGTGAGGAGCCATCCAGGTTGGTGGTTTGCACAGAGGAGGAGGAGGCCGCCACTGGGGCACACATGGGGCCTGGTGGGGGCATCCCTGCTGGTGCAAGTGGTGCAGTCCAGGGCCAGGGGCAGGAGGCAGCACAGGTCACCGTGGAGGGGCCTGTGCATGTCGCTGTCCCTGACCCTGTGAGTGCACCACCATGCACCAGCAGGGATGCCCCGTCCCAGGCCTGTCCGCAGGTAGAGGGGATGTCCATGTCACCTGACTCCCCTCCACCTGCGGACGTGGGAACCCCTGGCCGTGCGGAGAAGGTCCTGATTGGGGTCGCGATGCGCACGGCTGTGATTCGTGATGCCGTGCGTGCTTCCCGGGAGAAGCACGCACGTCATCACGAAGTGCACCGTGCCGACGTGGCCCAATTGGGATCGGCCATGTTCGGGGGTTTCCTGCATGTGTTGGCCAATGTGGCGGCCCTCTCCTCCTCTGTGCAGGCTATCCACCAGTCGTTCTCCTTGCCGTCTTCCAGCCCAGATGCCACCAGGGCCCCCTGTGGACCTGCCCCGACCAATGCAGCCAGCTCGGTGGGGATCCCATCCCTGCCACAGTCGGGAGTCAGAGATCCAGCAGGGGTGGACACCAGAGCAACTGGACCCCAGCAGATGGAGGATGTGACGGCATCATCGGGCAGGGCACGTGCACGACGGCGTCGGTGGTTTCCATCAGCCTGGATGCCGTCGTGCTGGCACAGGCAGTTGCGTCGGAGGCAGCAGCAGGCTCAACGTGGGAGGCATCATGGCTCGGGGCCATCAACATCAGGGGTGCAGGCATCGGCCGGAGGGCAGGAGAACCCTGGAATGGGAGTGGCTTCCGTGTGGGAGAGGTTGTGGCAGCGGATAGGTGCGGAGCGGCAGCGGGCAGAGGAGGAACGGCTCACGATGGTCAGGGCGGAGGACTCCATGCGGAGGGCGCTGAGGCGGGCTGAGTGCCTCGAGAGTCTTCGCAGGGAGTTTGAGCTTGACACTGCGTTATCCCTGCGGGACCTCGGGGCCAGGGAACATGCCCGCCTCCAAGCCATTGACCAGGAGTTCGATGATGCCCTGGCCCATGACAACAACCAGTGAGCCGTCCGAATAGCCCGCTGCCTTTGTATATAGTTGTATAGTTAGGGTTAGGTTTCCTTTGTTTTTTTGATTTTTTTTTGGTTGCGATTGGACAATGCACCACTTTTTTGTATATAGTTCACTTTTTAGTTAGTAGTCAGTTAGGTTTACTTTGGTAGGGCTCATGGACCCAGGATGATCTTCTTCATTGGCTTATTTTAATTTTTCATAATTTTTTCTTGGACATTCATCTTGTTTTGTTTGATTTGCTTTGTGTTTTTTCTTATTTCATTTCCATTCTACTTGCTGTTCAATACATATTATTTTTTTAATCTTCAATGTGTCGTATCATCTCATTGCTTTCAGGCATGTCATGTTGGGTGTTTTGTCATTCACTTGCAGCCATTGTGTGTGACAGACATGTGTTAAATTGCATTATTTAAATTGGGGGTGTAACATGTAATTGCCTTTGATATGTGGGTGGGTGTGATAGTTGGTTGGGCCTTTTGGCAGGGGAGGATGGGCATTACGGACATGATTGGGGAATGTTGGGACCCAGGTGCAGGGGGGCATGGATTGGACATGGGTGGGGGCCTGCTGGCAGGTGCCCCACAGTGCTGGGGGGGTGGGGGGGTGGGAGACATGAGTGGGGGCCTGGTGGAGGGTGACCCTGCACTGCTGGGGGGTGGGGGTGGTGGGAGACATGAGTGGGGGCCTGGTGGAGGGTGACCCTGCACTGCTGGGGTGTGGGGGTGGTGGGTGACATGAGTGGGGGCCTGGTGGAGGGTGACCCTGCACTGCTGGGGTGTGGGGGTGGTGGGTGACATGAGTGGGGGCCTGGTGGAGGGTGCCCCTGGTGGCTGGGGTTTGGGGGTGGTGGGAGACATGAGTGGGGGCCTGGTGGAGGGTGACCCTGCACTGCTGGGGTGTGGGGGTGGTGGGAGACATGAGTGGGGGCCTGGTGGAGGCTGACCCTGGTGGCTGGGGGGTGGGGGTGGTGGGAGACATGAGTTGGACATGGGTGGGGGCCTGCTGGCAGGTGCCCCACAGTGCTGGGGGGTGGGGGGGTGGGGGACATGAGTTGGACATGGGTGGGGGCCTGCTGGCAGGTGCCCCACAGTGCTGGGGGGTGGGGGGGGGTGGGGGACATGAGTTGGACATGGGTGGGGGCCTGCTGGCAGGTGCCCCACAGTGCTGGGGGGTGGGGGGGTGGGGGACATGAGTTGGACATGGGTGGGGGCCTGCTGGCAGGTGCCCCACAGTGCTGGGGGGTGGGGGGGTGGGGGACATGAGTTGGACATGGGTGGGGGCCTGCTGGCAGGTGCCCCACAGTGCTGGGGGGTGGGGGGGGTGGGGGACATGAGTTGGACATGGGTGGGGGCCTGCTGGCAGGTGCCCCACAGTGCTGGGGGGGTGGGGGGGGTGTGAGACATGAGTGGGGGCCTGGTGGAGGGTGACCCTGCACTGCTTGGGGGTGGGGGCGGTGGGAGACATGAGTGGGGGCCTGGTGGAGGGTGACCCTGCACTGCTGGGGTGTGGGGGTGGTGGGTGACATGAGTGGGGGCCTGGTGGAGGGTGACCCTGCACTGCTGGGGTGTGGGGGTGGTGGGTGACATGAGTGGGGGCCTGGTGGAGGGTGCCCCTGGTGGCTGGGGTTTGGGGGTGGTGGGAGACATGAGTGGGGGCCTGGTGGAGGGTGACCCTGCACTGCTGGGGTGTGGGGGTGGTGGGAGACATGAGTGGGGGCCTGGTGGAGGCTGACCCTGGTGGCTGGGGGGTGGGGGTGGTGGGAGACATGAGTTGGACATGGGTGGGGGCCTGCTGGCAGGTGCCCCACAGTGCTGGGGGGTGGGGGGGGTGGGGGACATGAGTTGGACATGGGTGGGGGCCTGCTGGCAGGTGCCCCACAGTGCTGGGGGGTGGGGGTGCAAGGGGACATGAGTTGGTGTTCATTAGTTCAAGGAGACATGTGCCTTTGCTGGGGGGCATGCCCATGGTGGGTGGGCTGCCTGCGGGACATGACCAGGGATGCAGGGTAGTCCCCTGTGGTGTGGGCTGCCTGCAGGGGCCGTGGAGGGTGTACAGGGTACACCTGGGAGGACCCACACTGTCAAATCACATGTGGAACTTCACGCGCACCCCTGATATACACGCGCCCAGGCTATTCGCGTGTGGAACTTCCCGCGCACCCCTGGAATACACGCGCCCAGGCTGTTCGCGTGTGGAACTTCCCGCGCACCCCTGAAATACACGCACCCAGGCTGTTCGCGTGTGGAACTTCCCCCGCACCCCTGAAATACACGCGCCCAGGCTATTCGCGTGTGGAACTTCCCGCGCACCCCTGAAATACACCCGCCCAGGCTGTTCGCGTGTGGAACTTCCCCCGCACCCCTGAAATACACGCGCCTAGGCTATTCGCGTGTGGAACTTCCCGCGCACCCCTGAAATACACGCGCCCAGGCTGTTCGCGTGTGGAACTTCACGCGAACCCCTGATATACACGTAGCCCGCTCCCCCAGACCCGATCGCGTGTGAAACTTCACGCGAACCCCTGTGATGCACATACCCTGCTGAAATCGCGTGTTAGACTTCCCCGCGCACTCCGGTATACACGCACACGTATTTTTTGTCAGCGGGTGTCCGTGTTTGTGGGTACCCCTTTGCACGTCATTTTTCCTGGAGGGCCACAGTATGGGACATTCATCATGGCAGTATATAGGTGCGATTTGTTGGCGCACCTTTTGGCGCACATTTCTTACAGCCGCAGAGACGCTACCGCCTGCTTTCTTGTGGCGGTCGTGTTTGTGCCTGTGCGCTGGTTTGAGCGTGCGCTTTTTTCCCCTATTCTATTCCATGAATACGTGTTGTAGGCGAGCGTGGGGGCGTTCCGCGCACTTGTGCCCTGTACTTCCCCCGTGACGCCCACGTTTTGGCAAGTTGTTCCCCATTCCGAGTGTTACGCCCGTGTTCCGCCTACTTTTGTTGCGTGCGCCGCGCTATGTGCGATTTTCGCTGTGGCCTGTGCGATTTTCGCAGTGACCTGGCGCACGCTGTTAGATGGCCTGTGCGCCAACGTGCGCCGCGCACTTTTTATCGCACATCCGCTGGTTTTCTCGCGCACGGCCTTCCATGAATCGACGTGTGCTGCTTTTCGTGCGATTTTCGCAATTGCACTGCGATTTTCGCTATTCCACTGCGATTCGCACGTTTTTGCCCACTTGCGCCGCGCTAATTATTCCATGAATCGGCCTCTGAGTCGGTTCAACTGTCCCACATCAGCGGCAGTGCAGTAAGGTCAGCACAAGGAACACACGTATGCAGTGGTGGATCCCTCGGTCATCCCCAGAAGTCAAGACCGAGGATCCGGCTCACCAGACACCACAGCGTGAGGGTAGGGTAGGAGCGAGACACAGCGAAAGTCAGAGTGGGCGCCTGTGGCCCCTGACCTGGAGATAACGTGACCGCACTCGCGGAACAGGCACATGAGGCAAGGGCGATCCAAAGCCCACAAAGACGGTGGTGATGGCCTGCCCTCCTGGGATACACTGTGAGTGTGCCTTTCGGGTATTCTGGATCCCTTAAGTGAACGGGAGACCAGAACGGCCCTACTTCATGGCCAACAGCGTGGACAGCGCGCCTACACCCGAAGTGGCCACAGCTACATGCTGTTACAGTGGTGTGGGTAGACACAGAAAGTGAGGGAGACGGGGACCCGGCGTACTGACAACTGGGGGAATATACCTTGCTGGGCAGGTAGCAAGCCTGTTGCACCCTGGTGACTCCAGCTAAGTTGGACAGACACTCAGGGATAACACAGCAGAGCAGAGAGCCTGTGCACCAGTGCAGACTCGACAGAGGATACACTTGGGAAAGAGTCGATTAGGCACTGTGCACGGAGGGCCTGCTATTACACTGCCTTTTTGTCCCGGGGCCTAGCCGTGAACCCGGGCCCCTCGTACGGACCTCCACTGATATAAGAGGCAACACAGAGAATTGCTGATCCCACTTTAGGAGGGATAGACCAAGATTCCTCTGAAACAGACCCCTCAAGACCGATAAGCCGCAAAGAAGAGAGTTGGCGTTCCACCATAGACTGTCATCCAAAGAAAGGCCACTACGGCACATGTGGATAAAGACCTACGGTACAATAAATCCCGGCGCACTGCAAAATTGATCTGTACAGATACCACGAGCAAATTCGTACAGGTGGAGTGGATTGGGGTAGTGGAGGACACGGTGGGCCAACATGACCGCGACATTGCGAGTCTTAAAACAGAACTTGCCAAAGTAAACAATTAATGTGACGATCATTTCTAAAATGCTGAACTATAAAGACAGAGACGCCCTCCTGCAACTGTCCAGAAAGCATGAAGGAAACATCTATATTTACCCGGATTCTGCTGCTGGGGTCCAAGCCTAGAGAAGAACATACAATCCAATGAAACGGCTACTGAGAGCACAACGAGTCCCCTATGCCCTAATATTTCCAGCGAAACTACGAATACAGCATGGTGGCTGAGCACATTTATTCGAAACTCCGACAGACGCCATGTCCTACGAGGAGGCATCTCTTCCTGTCCTACCGTTGATCCGTGACAGAGATCAAAACCAGGACCCGAGAGGGGAAGGCGATCAGGGGAATTGGGGATTGAACGGGAGTCACTGTTATGATTATTGTTTTATTCCATAACAATGTAAGAAAGCATGAATGATAGTTTAAATCCCTGAGTCTGGGCGCTATCATGTCAGACCAGGATAGGCAAGGCAGCCAACGATGCGAATCAGGGACTTTCCATGGTTAATTGGGGGACACATCATCAAGTTGTGGTAGATGGTGCGGGGGAGGGAGGTAGGGGGTAGTTAAAAATGTTGGGAAGGGTGTGGGAGCGGGACTTTGGATGAATGACCAAGAAGGGCTTGCAGAAGGCTTGGGAAGAAAAGCTGGAATCAAAAAGCTTGCAGACGGGTAAACGGGCCAATGTGACACTAAGAGGCATCTATTGGTCTGCAGATGGACACACATGGGCAGTATGGACAGTATGGACAGTGTGGACAGTATGCTCAACAAGAAATAAATGAGTGAACCAATAGTACTGTTATCATGGAATATATGGGGTCTTAACAACCCATTCAAAACTAGAAAGGTTCTGTCCTATCTCGAAAGGCACTCCCCTAAAACTGTGATGCTACAAGAAACACATGCCCTGGGCCCAGTGCACAATAGATTCGCACCAAAATAGGGTCAACAAATATAATATACCTCATATTCGTCGCAAGCAAGAGGGGAAATCACCCTAATACATAAATCATTAATGTTTCAAGCCAAGGATGTTCAAATAGACTCTGGAGGGAGATATGGTATTGTTACTGGGGCGATCATGGGGGAAGAAATTGTGTTAGTGAACACATATGGCCAAACACACATGACCCTAGTTTTTTTGCTCACATATCCACATTATTAGGGAGGATGATGGATAGCCCCGTACTGTGGGGTGGGATTTTAACACAATCCTAGACATAACTAAGGACAGATCCAGCACCAGACACAGAGGGATCACATCAGCAGCCCAAACAATCAAGCAGACAATGACTCAACATGAGTTGGTGGATGTGTGGAGGGAGGAATATCCAAACACTGCTGAATTCACATACTGAGTTCAAAGCCCTTTAGGAACGTGCACATTAAATGGATGGGATCACACCAGAGTAATTCTGAATCCAAATAATGGAAAAAACTCAGGGAGATCGCAAAAGTACTGTTGTATTAATAATTATCTAAAACAGGGAGGTTACAACAAATATCAATGGATGTACAATCAGTGTCTCAATAATCTCTGCAAAAAACATAATTGTTATTACAATAATGCGTCAGAGTGACGTCATACTACGTGGCAATAATTAAAACATCGAGGACTGAGATAGCTTAAGGGAAACATCTAAGTATAATTTTCTGTAGGAGCTAGGATTGTTATTGGCTGCCAGATATCACGTGGACAACTTATGCCTGCCTCTAAAAAACATGTAACTTCAGAAACATTAGATACACAGTTTCTCATTGATCTTCAAACTACAAGGTCCTTCATTATATAGACTAATATAATTGGTTTGCATGTTTGTGCCATGTCTGGAACATTCGGTTCACTTAACAGCACAGAAGCCAAGACCCAGGTGCAGGCACCCAATTAGCCAACATCTCTCATCGCCCATGCCTTCTGCCATGAAATTGTCTTTGTACTTGGCCTTGCAGAATATCCTTGTCTTTGAGATTGCACAGGAGTGAGGACACTCGCAATTTTGTCTTGGACTTCAAGTTCACGCTCTATTTCCATCCTTGGCTCACGTGACAGGAGACCACGATTTGGTCCATTTTGCAGCTTTTAAATGCTCTAAATGAATTAAAGTTTGGCATCCTTTGTGTTCCACCTTGCACCTTAATGTGAAAAGGTTCATCCTCCGCATTCTAGTTCTTCTTTAGAACAGATAGCTGATCTTGCTTCTTGAATCTTGACTCTAGGCCAGGCAGCCTTGCCCTTAAACTTCATGAGCCGATTATTCTTGATACGACACAGTTTTCTATTCCAGCTTCATGGGTTCTGGCCTACTAAATTGATGATACCAGTGTCCAGTTTACATACAGTGGTGGCTTTGCCTGCATTCTATTCACTACTCATAGCCAGCTTATATGATTAGCAACTGTACATTTATTGAACGGTTGGTTTTCTGCAGTACTTCGTGCACGTTTAATCTTCCGTTTCTATATTGGGAAAACTCTCTCAATTCTTGACGTCATCATTAGGTTCTCAAAGATCTATACATCATCTTTAGCCCGCATCCCGAGACATCGTGCACACTTCTTATGATGTCATTAATTCATTGGTTAGCTTCTTTTCACACTCCTTCAGGTTTTTCCTCCTGCAGGGTATCATTACGTCGAGGGTACATTCGTTAGGCTTGTCTCAACGGGTATCTTCTTTCAAACACTCACTGCGGTATTGATATTATGGCAGATTTTAGGCATGGCATGATTTCATGTCTCCAATACACAAGAGGTAGGGGGCAGGATCTCCTGCAGAGGCAAACAGCTGCTCCTCCACATTCCCCCCTCTGGTTGAGTCCTCAACCACCTCCCCAATTCTCTTGGTGTCCTTGTATTTTCTTTTGAAGTAATATCTCTTTAGTGTCCACATCTCTGTCACCCCCCTCAGGGTGTCTGCTATTTTGATGTGTTCGTTCACACTCCAGGTCATGTAGTTACATTGTCCATTTGGGGTACTGTAGACCCACCATCCCATGTTTTTCTTATGATCCTTTTGGATACCAGAACTTTGTTCCCTCAGGAGCTACAATGCTGGCCTTTATGTAATCTCTGATGGCGTCATCAGTCAGCTCCCTTGCTTCCGGTTCATCTTTGGCATCAATCATGATCATCATTCCTACTGCTTTCTTAGCAGGTTTCTTACATTGTGCAAATATTATCCTTATCAGACAGAATCCAAATACAATTATCACCAATATTGCTCCAACAAACTTGAACAACGTCCCCATCCAATAAGGAATTCATGAGAACAGGAATGTGAACCAACTGTCATCTTCAATGGCTGATGTTTCGTCCACCATTTTTATGTGCAAATCTGACAGCATCCATATGGCCTCTGGTAACGTCCCCTTCTCTCCGTCATGGGATGGTGTGAATGTGCAACATGATAGCCCGATCTTGGCGCGAACACCTTCTTCCATAGCTGTGATCTTGTTGAGGACATACCTATTCTGGAGGGTCACCATCCTTAATCCTTATGGCCCTCAGTTCTTCTTTTATCACGTTAAATCCCTTTATGGTAGCATTGATTGTCTGGAGCAGCTCCCATCTGGTGATTTTGTAACCACCTGGCATTTACACCAGTTTGGATTCCAGGCATGAACATGGATGTGAACAACACTGCAGTTTTACTGAGTTATTTGTGCTCATCAGGAATATCGTCAAAAGCCTTTTTTGATTTTTCTGAGAAGTAATTCAATCTCTTTCTTTGGAGCTCTACTGATCTTCTTCCTCGCAGGTGATCATCTACTTTTGGAAACTTTTCAATCTTTATGTCACTTTGTGGGATCACCAACGCTGGAACATGGATGTAAACAAGAGAGCATACTCCACCCCAATTCCTGGGTAACTTCATATATGCTCTGGATCCGCAGGGCCAATACTGATCCATTAGGACAGCCGTCCCGCTCCTCATTCCTGCAACATCCATGGTGTTTTTACGCTCTATGTTAGGTCCGACATAATTCTTTCCCTTGCCTATAAAGCACATAGTCGCATTTATTAATAGGACTACGGATACTGGCCAGCTTCATCCTCCACCCATGTTAGTGAGTTTAGAATATTTAGACCATGACTTCAAACACTCATCGATCACCTTCTGTACTCCTTGTACTGCTTCTTTTCTTAGTAGATGAGCGTCAACAGTCTGGAGAACCATTTGTTGTGCCATCCTAACCCATGCTTAGCTAATGCTCTTTCTATAACCACATTGCCCTCTTCTGGAATAATTTTTACTGTAAGTATTACATTTTGCATCTGTAAATGTACAATGTGCTCAATAACCGCCACCAATAGTCTCCTTATCACTGGACCATTCTTGGGATCATGTAAAAAGGTGTGAATATCAACGTCTCTCCTAACATGGGCAGGGGAGGAGTAAAGAAAGAACACAAAAATAGCAACCACAAGACTGTTCATATTAGTGCCAACAGGTATCATGTATCTTATTTATTAAAACAGATATCCTCCATGCAATGAATCTGGATATTGAGCTCTTTTCAAATTTCTAATCAAGAACTGATGTTTAGGCATAGTTATTGATGTATTATTGAATTCTTCAATATATCTCTAAAAGGTTATTTCAACCTCTGGAATTCTTCCGCAAGTCTTTGCACTCCCTGCTAAAATGTATAAGGAGTGTCCATTGAATTCCATTCCAATAAAAGCACGTACTAATCACTTGTTGCTTATCGTCCTTCTTCTTGATCATTGATCGAGTCTGTACACGCAGTCATTCTTCTTCTTGTCTTGCTTCCAGGTCAGCAACTGTTGGAGGGGGGTTCTCACCTTTATAAACCTTCACATTGCTTAGAGGCAGCCAAGCTCGTCTTCCTGATGCCTTGACTGCGGAAAGGGATACTTCCTCAACTATGAAGGGGCTGTTGAACCTAGGTTCATGCCACGGTCGAGTGAAGTTTTTAATTAAAATAAAATCTTCAACATATAACTTTGGTGGTGGCATTAGTTCATTTGGATTGGTCACTGGACCGTTGTCTTCCATGTTTTTAGACCTCTCCCCTCGATGCTTGACTTGATTTGAAATGAAAGAAATACTGGTAGTCATTCATGTCAAATAATCGTGCATTTCATCACCTAGAGTCTTTGCTACATTCTGGGCATCACTCCTAATCCTAGATCGAGGTGTAAGAGGCATTCTCATACAATGCCCCATCACTAGTTGGTGTGGGGTGAGGTGGTGGTCAGAACCTGACTGATTCTGAAGGGCAAATAAGGCTAGGAGTAGGCAATATATCCATCCCTTCTTTAAAGTCAATTTTTTCTTGGCAATCCTTTCCTTGATGAGGCTATTGAGTCTCTCACATATCCCATTTACTTGCGGGTGATAAGCAGAAGAAAACTTGTGTTTTATGCTTAATAGAACCCCTATCTGTTCAAATAACTCATTGACGAAATGCGGCCCATTATTGGGTACTTAGTACTTTGCACATACCGCATCTTGGAAAAACATTGTGCACTAAAGACTTTGGTGCGCAAGTGTCATCAGGGTGTGCACATGGGCCGGTTTCGACTCACCCGGAGGAGGGACACACCACCGCTAATAGATACCTATATCCATTATATGTCTGCAGCATATTGACATAGTTGATATGTAGATTCTGAAACTGACCATTCGGTTGAGGTATTACAACTGTAATTGTTCTTAGTGTATTGCCAGCAGTAAACTTTTGACACATGATGCAATTCGCCATGAACTGTGCAATGAATTCCAACAAATTGGGAACACACCAGTCTTCTGCAATCGTGGCAGCAAGACTTTCTCTGGTTAAATGCGCCGGGTAATGTAGTTGCTCAAGTGTGACTTTCAATAATGCTGTCGGCATTACTGGTTTTCCAGTTCTTTCCTGTCACCATACTGCTTCTGTGGGGGATAAAGAACACCCCCTTCTTTTCCATAGCTCTTGCTCTTCCTATGGGGCTCTTCCCTGAATCTCTATTAGTTGTGTTATTGACAGAATATTAAACCCTTCTCATGCTAACATGTTTCTTGTTAAACCTTCCTTAATTTCCTTAATATCTTCAGAATCAAAACTTGAAACAGCTGGGGAATATGCAACTCTTTTGGCTTCTATGTCTGCGGCTTCGTTTCCACAAGAGATAAAGTCTGTTCGTTTAGTATGGGCTGCGCATTTCACGACTGCTAAGGCCACTGGGAGTTGTAGTGCCTTGGTGAACCGGTCCAATAAAGACGCATGTTGTATGATGTCCTCTCATAACTGAGTCTAAGATACTGCTGTAATATGCCAAAAGTTTGTACCCCAATGTTGTCCTTTGTTTACACACTGCTGTCATGACTGCCCCATTTGTGTGCAAAAACAAATAAAACTCCTCATCATAATTGGGAATCCCTACAACTGGAGCTGTACGAATTGCTCTTTTCAACTCCTCAAATCCATCCTCCATTTCTTCAGTCCATTCTATTTTTTCCTTGCCCACGTGTGCTTTTTTTAGTGCTTGCAAAAGTGGCTTGGTGTATGTGCTGTAATCAAACACCCAGGCTCTGCAATAATTGCACAAGCCCAACAACTGTTGCATTTGTCTCACTGTGTTTGGTTTTGGTGTTTTCATGATTGCCTCAGCTCTTTCAGGTGTCACTTTCTTCCCCTCATATGAGATCAACTGGCCTATGTAACATCTCTTCCTGACAATACTGTAATTTCTCCTTGTCTACCTTATATCCTTTGCCTGCTAAAATAATAATTAGTTGCATATAGTCCTGCCTACACTCATCTTCTGTGGTGCTGCAAATCAATATGTCATCTACATACTGTATCACCGCACTTTTAAGATCGATATTGCCTAGATCCATTTCTAGGACCCTGTTAAAGATTGATGGGGACTCACAATAACCTTGAGGCAAACGAGGATGTTTTAGCCTTTTTTGTCTAAACCTAAAGGAAATCAGGTCTTGTGAGTCCTTGTGCAGCAGGATCGAGAAAAACACATTTTCAAATCAATCACAGTGAAATACTGAGCCTCCAATAGAATGCTGCACAATATTGTTGCAGGATTAAGAACTAAAGGAAACTCTGCCTCTACAATCTGGTTAAGGGGTTGCAAATCCTGAATGAATCTCCATGACCCCATTAGATTTTTTTTATTGGGTACACCGCAGTATTGCACAATGATTCTGATGGTACCAGGATCCCCTGATTCATCAGTGCCAAATTATTTTGGAATATACCTTCATCGACTTCTCGAGACATGGAGTACTGCTTTGCTCTGGGTAAAATTGCTCCTGGTTTGAGTTTTATTTTAACCTCCCTTATTCCCTTCAATAAACCTACGTCACACAGGCCTGTGGTCCATAGCACACTTGGCACTTTTTCTAGATCTTCCTGAAAAAATACTGGTCGTTGCCACATTATCGCCATTCGCTGTAGGATCTCTCTGTTCTCAATCCTTATCCAGTATGTAATGCTCATGAAGAACACCACTTTGTCATCGATAAATTTGTTTCTGAACATATCTTCATCTGTTATGTCAGTCAATCTGTACCCTTCCTCAAGAGCTATCACTGTTTTCCATTATCTACCTTCATCATCTACCCCTTCAAGCATGGCTATCTCGCCTCGAACTATAGCTGCTTCCAACTCAATAGGGATAGTCTGTCCATCTTCCTCATCCATTGGTATTTGTGGTCTAAACAAAAATTCATCAGGTATTCTCACAATCATCCCTACCAAACTTGGTAGCCATGTTAGCAAAATGCTTACCCCATATAAAAAGATTTCTGGCTCCACTGGGACGCCTCAAAGAGCTACTTGCCCTGTGAACGCCAGTATGTAATCTGCCACATTTAAATAGTGTATTCCTAGAGTGGAGTACACTATTTCTTGATCAGTAAATGAAATTGTTATGTTAAGTTTTGTCATTAAATCGCTTCCCAAAATGTTAACTGGTGTCTGCCGTGAATATAACAAAGGAACGGACATGTCACATTGCCCTATGGAGACCTTTAATTTATCAGTAAAAGGAACTAAATTCGTAGCTCCAGAGAATCCTTGCGCATTCATCGCAATACCTAACATTGGGTATTTTCCCTGCCGTATACACAAACAAGTTGCCCCAGTGTCTACAAGAAAAGAAAAGGATTTGCCCCCTATCGTCACATTGACCCTCGGTTCCTCTTGGGGGTCTGGTGTCACAGATAGTACTGAATTCATCAAGTCACCCTGTGAGCTGTCGTATTGAGGGTACAAGTTCATCCCCGTCCCTGTGAAAGGGTTTCCTCCTACCACAGTGGTGCCTCCTATTCTAGGCATCAATACTTGTCCTATGTTTGCATATTCTTGTGTCTGCATAGGGGTGGACCGAAGGCAGTGTGGGAGGGTGGCAGGGTAAGCAGGTACCTGGGCCCGGAGGACAGAGGGTGGCCAGGTGCACGCTGCCAAGAGAGAACAGATCAGCATGGGAGAGGGGGAGCGAAGGCAGAAGAAAAGAGGAAGGTCTTGAGGTGCTTCCGGAACCAGAGATGGTTCTCCTCAAGTTTTAGAGTGGCAGGGAGGCTGTTCCAGAGGGAAGCTCCAGCCGAAGACAGAGATCGACCCCCAGCTCATTTCTTTGAAAAACGACTGACCCTGAGGGAGTTAGAGGTAGGGGAGCAAAGAGCTTGAGAGGGGAGGTATTTGCGGAGGGATAGCTGAAGGTATTTTGGACGCAGGCCCCAGAAAGCCTTGTGGACAATGCAGAGGGTTTTGAATGTAATCCTTGCATTCACTGGGAGCCAATGGAGAGATTTCAGAGCTGGAGAGATACGATCCCAGGGCTTGAGGCCAAGGACAAGACTTGCAGTCCTGTTCTGGATTAGTTGCAGAGGGCGAAGAGTAGAGGCAGGTAGATTTAAAAAGAGGCTGTTACAATAGTCAAACCTAGAGAGAACTAGACCTTGGGAGACCATGAGCTTCTGGGGGAAGGAGAGGAAAGGCAGAGTACCTCTGAGGAGGTGCAATAGGAAGTTTGACTTTTTAGAGACCTCAGAGATGTGGGTGGAGATGGAAAGTGTGGAGTCAAATTTGACCCCGAGGCTCTTAGCCTCGCTGGTGGGGGTAGGAGGAGGGCCAAGGGAAGCCGGCCAGAGAGTGAGGGGCAAGGATGGTGAAGGTGTGCCGATGAGGAGGATCTCCGTCTTTCTACCATTTAGTCAGAGATCATTGGCGGCACACCAATCTTGAATGGCAGTTAGGCAATCAGAGATGATAGAGGGAGAGGAGGTGGCCGAGGGCAGCCTGAAAATGATTGAGTGTCATCAGCGTAGCACTGGAAATTTGAGCAGAAAATGGCAATGCAGTGGGCGAGAGTTGCCAGGTATTGGCTGAAAAGCCAGGGCAAGAGGTTAGACCCCTGGGGAACACCACAGGTAGAGAGGAAGATAGATGATAGGAAAGACCCAAAAGATACTAAATCCATATTAAATCCTAGACTAATCTCTGAGCTATGTGTGCGAAACACATCTACTCCTGATGTTATGAAACAATTAACTCAACAAAATATAAAATGCATATCCTTAATGCCAACCCTTGCAAGCTGTAGTCAATTCAACGATATAATGTTGAAAAAAGAAATATACTGCATATCAGCTCCACAGACAAACTAGAAGTGCACGGCATGACACAAGTGGGGGATTTCACAATCTCATCAGACTGCTTGGCATTCTGCAGCCAAAAGACAATGGATTTCTGGGACACATTGGTGTGACTTTCTGGTAGCACCTCCCCTCAACTCAAAATAAAGAGCTTCAAAGGCAACTCCGTGGCAACACTGGATTCAAGTAGGGCCAGAGAAAGACATTTGGCTTGGAGGGCTGGAAGACTGCCCCTCTTTGGGGGTAAAGCCGGCCTACTTGGTTCTAAAGACATTTCTTCTTAAAACTGTTATTTCTGTAACCTGAAAACTTAATGTGAGATTTTGACAGTACGAATGTAAATTTTACGCTTTTAAACCAAGATGAGGTAGACCTTTCTGACCAGTTGTGGATGCAAATGCTGGAAAAATTAAATTTCTGGGAAAAGTCCAAAGGACCAGGTTATGAAGGCTTGATATGAATATGACCCACATTAATCTGCCTCAGTGCACCTATTTATAGATTTTTAGGGGAGACAGTTCCCACTGAAATTGCGAAAGATTATTAGAAGGGCTAAATGACACTGTACAAACTTGGGAGTTGGAATGCCATGCTTTGTGTGAAATGTCATTTGCCTATTTGATTTGCAAAAGCGCCACAACTTAAAAAATGTGCAATTTATGTCATAACTGATTTTTGGCAAAATTAACTGTGGGAGGGCCATATGCACTGTAATCACACACCGTCAGACTGTCATGTCCTTGAAGTCCAACCGGCTGACAGGAAGGCGGTGACCGCCATCCCTGACAAATCCAGTTGTTAGAGGCATGTCTAGCCAAAGCTTGCCCCCATAGTATAATCCTATGATGTCATCCACCTTATATAAGGTGGAGTCTCAGAGAGACAAAGGGCTAACTGACCCCTGATTTCCGGCTTCAACGTCCTGAGATCCAGACACTTCATACTCACCCTGCAATATTCCAGATTCCACTGCCAAAAAAGGGATAGCTGACCTAGGCCCTCCTATCCAGAACCACCCTGCAGAACTAAACCCCACCACAATCCCACTAATTCAGGGAGAAAGGGGAAAGGTGGCTGAATCCTCATTGGGATTATCCAGCGCTACCTGCTTGACCTGCTACCTGCTTGACCTGCTACCTGCTTGCCCAGCTGATCAACCCACTGTCCAGTGACCAGACCAGGCCCAGCTGTTCCCTTCTAGGAGAACCTGCCGCATTGTACAGTGACCAGACCTTACCTCGCTGTCCAGAAACCTGGTCCACTGCCCAAGCTACCCCATTCAAGTGCTTGTTAGTATTTCCCATCCCCCCAGCAACCTCTATATCAATACTCTAAACCTTCCTAATTTTATTTCAACAGTTAATCTGGAAATAGCCATGCATAGTCAACAAAATATGATTTCAAATAACCTTTGCCTTGCCCCATCTAAATATTTACACAGTATGAGCCTAGGTAATCATGATACCATCCCATCTACTATAACTGGCAGAAACCTCAAACTTCGTGCTAGACTCTCCAAATTACATAAACCACTTACAAGATCTCAACCATCGACAAATAATAGAACAATCTGCCACCTTAGTATGAACTCTAATATTACCAACCGGCTTACTCCCACATCTGATCTCTGCGCCAAGGCGAATCAGACTAGGACAGCTAACACTATGCCCAGGGTCCCTAATAGTCCTACTCCGATCCAGATCTCAGCCAAAACAAAGGCTCTCCCCCTTAAGATAGCACTCTTAAATCTGAGATCCTTAGAGGCCCATGACATTGGCATAGCTGATCTATCACAGAAGGAAACCTGGACTTCCTTGCTATAACAGAGTCCTGGCTACACAATGCCGCAGGACCTGCGCTACTGCTAGCTATACCAGACGGCTCTACCATCTCCAGACAAGATAGCGATGGAACTCGAGGTGGAGGCATTGCCATCATATCTAGACAGAGCCTATCATTGAGACTAGTCCCACAATCAGGCCTGCAATCATGTGAAACTCTCACAGTTAAACTACCTCTAAACAACTCCCAATGCACTTAATTTATAGACCTCCAGGACCCCTTGGGATATCTGAAGAAGACTTGCATAGTATACTTGCCACCAAACTTAAACCATCCTCCCAACTACTGTTTCTAGGTGATTTTAACCTGGGATTTAACGATCCTGTGGATAAGCATGCTTTAGAAATAGCTGATACCCTTAATGCCATTGACCTATTGCAACAAGTTAACAAACCTACTCATATAAAGGGTAGAACTTTGCACTGGAAAGCCGATTATAACTGTACAAGTACCATTACCGCTATCACGCCTCAACTCTGGACTGACCATTCTCTGGTGACCTTCACATTATCAACCACCAGACCCCAACAAATGACTTCACACAAGGCTCCACCTTGTCTAACTAGAAATAAAAAAAAATATCACTGTAGACAAAGTGATCCCTGCTATCCTACCTACCTTAAATGCATTGCCCGATAACCTTGACCCGAGTACCATGGTGCATGAATATAACAAAATCATGCTTACTACAGCGGATAAAATTGCTCCACTCAAATTAAGAGCAAGTAAAGCTAAAAGCACACCTTAACAAATGGTTCACCCCACAACTAAAGGACCTCCGTCTACTGAAAAGAAAGTGTGAAACTACATGGAGACTATGCCCTTCTACTGAGAACAAAAATAAACTAACAACCACCTCAGCGCACTATAAAAAAGAAGTTTGCCTGGCAAAAAAGAATTCCTATAATGAACGCATTGCCAAATCTAATTCTAGTATGAAGGAATTATTTACCATACTAAAAGAACTTGAGTCCCCGATCTCTACACCTGACATATGTAACAAAAATAAAATCTGGTGCTCTGATATTCAACAGGCACTAGCTAATAAAATCAACATTCTCCAAAATAAAATAACACTAAAGAAAGATCCTCTGAATTTACCACACTCAGCTAATACCATCCTATTTATTGACACACCAACTGCCCAGACTAACAGATTCTGTTTTAGCAAAACATCTGCCCTAGAGGTAGAAAAAATTATTTTATCCCTTAAGCCATCCAATTGCAAAGGAGATATCTGTCCAGCGCAGATCATAAAAGATGCTGCTAGAGACCTCTCCCCATTTATCTCTAAACTGGTCAACGCTTCATTCTCCTCTGGCACTATCCCAGCCAATTTAAAACAATCCTGGGTTCGCCCACTTCTAAAGAAGCAAACTTTAAATTCACTTATTGCCACCAACTACCGCCCCATGACAACAGTACCATTTCTATTGAAAATACTGGACAGAATTGCCTATACACAGATTCAAAAATACCTTGAGCTTCATAAACTTCTAGGGGTTAGACAGCCCTCTACACGGGACAGAAACCGCCTTTATAGATTTGAAAACACAGATTGATGAGCTGAGAGATGGAGGGAAGACAGCACTGCTCGTATTACTTGATCTCTCAGCTGCATTTGACCTGGTGGATCATAATGTCCTATGCAAACACCTGCACGCACCAGCCCACTTCTCCATGGAGGCTATCAAATGGATAGAATCCTTCCTGGGTGAGAGAACCATGACGGTGTTCTCCCCATCGGCAGCGGCGGACCCCTCCCTGATCCTATGTGGGGTACCTCAGGGCTTGTGCGTCTCCCCTACTCTACACAATATCTTCACCAGGCCTGTGTTTGATGATCTGGACCTTCTGCGTATCACCTACACTAATTATGCAGGTGATACACAGATTCCCCTCCCGTTTTCTGGGGATCATTGCGAGGACTTAGCGTTGGTGAATAGGGTATACCTCATCATTCAGGCATGGATGGCCACTCACAGCCTATGCCTGAATGATGACAAGACAGAGCTGATAATTCTGGGTACTCAGTCTAACATTAACAAATTAGGTCATAAATATTCCTCATTTACCATTGATGGAAATATTATTAAGGTATTCAAGGAGATAAAAGCACTTGGTTTCTACCTCAACTCCACCATGTCTTTTGATAAACAAGCTAAATCTCTAGCCTCTACCACTGCTTACACATGTAAGCTTATCAGAGCTGGCAAGCCTTTTCTCTCAAATGAAAGTTGCATTATCCTGGCCAGAGCATTACTTCTCTCCAGGTTAGATTACTGCAATGCCCTCTACAGTTGTGCCAACAAAGCAATCATTCAGAGATTACACATTTTGCAAAATAATGCTCTAAGAGCTGCACTAAGCATGGACAAAAGACTTCACATTGCCTCAACCAGACCTCAATACAAGTGGCTTTCCACCTATAATAAAATACAGTTAAAAATTGCCTCTTTGGCTCACAAAGCCTTAAACAATGTTGCACCTAGTTACCTAATAGACAGACTGACGAGAAGAAATTCTAATAGGCCTACAGGAATTGGAAATACCAATTGCCTTGTGGTACCAAGATTTAGGCTCACTAAGATAGGTGGCAACAGCTTCCCTGTGAAGGTGCTAAACTTTGGAACTCCTTGCCTCATGTGCTGAGAGTAGACTAACCTTACTTACACTTTAGAAAGAGATATATCACCCATCTCAACTTGACTGTTGTTTAGGTAGTCTTTCTCCGACATTACACTTCACCTCATTGACGCTGTCTATCTTGTAAATAATTATTGGAATTACACTGTATAGGTCTGAACTGTATATAAGCTGAACATTTTACATTTTACTTGTTACCTATCCTTTGACAAAGTAATTTTACTTGTACATGTATGTGGTCATATTGTGAATTACCTGTAACTTTGTAAGCTTTGCATCTTCTTATTTGCTGCGCCCTGTTACCTCCGGGTTTGTTGCGCATTAGAAATAAAGAAACAAACAAACAAACAAACTCCCTATGTGTCATGTTAAAGACTCCAATCAAGCAGTCCCACTAAGTCAGTGCCTTGTCTGGTATTGCTCAAGGGAAGCCCTTATTTATATATTTGTATGTCCAGTTCATGTACTCTGGATGGCAACCCTTATATAACACCCCTCTCTTAGAAACCCCCTGACCCCACTGAGCCAAGAAGTAAGTTTGTTTTGCAAAATTAAAAGGTTTATTTGAGAATTAAACAATATATATATATATATCGCACTTTTATAATACATTAACAATTGATATCACACTGGTGAATATGAGCAGTAATCAGCAATAGGTAATCCTACAATAGCACAGTTCTGGTGACTTATGACTAGGAACAGGGGAATAAGGTTTCAGAGAATGCTTTATATGGTTCAAGGAAATGCAAGGTGGGACAGAATGCAACACAGAAATAATTTGATATGACTTCAGCAAAAGATAATATGATTACTTCTCTCTGACAATTCACTCCCCCCCTATGCCAAGTAAGGAGATGGAAGTAACACGCACAATTCTCAGGAATACACACAAATGCAATACAAAGTTCCAGTTCCCCCCAGCAAGCTTAGAGGAAAACAGGTATGATTTTAAACACAGGCAAAATCCTTTTAAATGTGGTGGCAATGAAGTGAAAAATATACTCAAATTGCTTTTAATTCCCTAAAGGAGATTCAGGGTGAGTGAGAGATACTTTAAATCAGTTCAGGCCAGCCCTATCAATGCTCTATGAATGATTGTCAGGTTGCAAAGGAATTTCAGCCAAGGAATGCAAGGAGCGGCTGTTTTGACACGTGAAGAAATTTGAGCCAAATCGCAAATTGTGGCAATTTTTCCGAATGTGTCGAGCGCGATTACGGTTTTAGGTTCCTTGGAAAGCTTAGAATCTTAGCTTTAAAATGACAGTTAAATTCCGTTCCTAGGACAAACGGTTCAAGAGATACCGACGATTTAGTGAAGGTAGATTTTCAGAAATGAAATTTTAAAGTTCAGAATGACAGATGACAGTTTTGCAGCTTTGAATCAAAAGAAGGGACACGATTTCTATGATGCAGTTCTCAATAGGTTAAAATAGTTTAAATTAGATTATTTTAAACTAAAAGATTGGGTTTTGCACAGTCCTGGCTGAGTACTCACACTATAATTTTGAAAGGAATGGGCCTCCGTCCCCGATCTAGTCAAGTTTGGCTGGACTCCGGTACTGGTTCGGCGCACCGCGATCTGGTCTGGGTCTGCTCTCTCTGGATAATTCTGCCTTCTGGGTCTGCTACCGGTTCTGGCAAAAGTTCTTGTCTCTGGAGATTGATGGATTTGAAGTCTGGAGTATCTGGATGTGAAGTCGTCTGTCAGCTTGCTCCACAAGGAAATGGAAATTGAAAGTCCCTGTCTGGCTTCCAGTGGCTCTTTTTATGTGCTTAGAAAGGGGGTGGGTCGGCTAATTCTGCATGCCCAACCCTCTCAAGACTTGATAGGTCAAAGGATTCTTTGGTCCCTGATTTGAGAAAGGATAGTGTGTCAGAGTGATGTCAGCCATTGACGATCTATTGAAGAAACGCCCCTTTGCTTTTACCTTAGAAATCATTTTTCATAACTACACATATTTCCCAGATACACAGTTGTTTGACATTACATGTACATATTACAGATTACTTATGGTCCATGCTTGTTCAACTCTGATCTTCCTAAGAGCTTGCATTCAAAAATGACAACTTATTTTCATTTTTAGTTGATTTACCAATATCGGACATTTACCAAAAATGGCACACATGTACACCGCCTTTCTACCCACATTCCAGTAAATTTTCATTTTTCTAGCGTGAACCCCGTGTCTGCAATCTCCATTATTCATGGGGTTTTTCCTCAGAACATCGTACAGAATTGAGTTTAGGCTCAAATTGTAGGTACAATTTACATTTTAAGGATCTCCAAATTGTACATTCCTGTCATCTGGTTACAATTAGTTATCAGTGTTTTTATAAAACATATATTTTCCTTCAATTCACTTCAGTGTTTGGGTCCGCCCACAGAAACTTGGAAGTCAGGGATCACATGTCTCTTCTGCCAGGCAGAGCTCTGTTTACAGTCCACACCCAAGTTAACATACCCCATTCAATTGCAAGAGTCTATTGTGTCGGCTGAGGTCAGCAGGCCAGGGGCCACTCTGCATTTGGTTAGCCTGTCCATGGGATCTCCTGGCTTCTTGTGTGGAGTTCTGAGGTGAGAAGGTTTCCCATCCTCTTAGACTGTTAATTGAATCAGCCTGTCTTCTGTGAACCGCAGGTGTTCATGAATTTTGATTAACCAAAAGGCTTTGAAGTTTCCAGCTGGCTCAGGACCCTTTGGCAACTCCTGGAGTACAGTTCTACTGTCAGAGTTTAGACCGCTAGCGCCGGCTTGTGTCCAAAGCTAGTACAGCACCCATTTCTTTTAGGAGTTGTCTTGAATTTGACAGGAGGATTTTGCTTGACAGCTCTAATCCTTGCTGCCATTCTTTTGATGGGCATCCTTACAGTAGAGTGGTGATGTGGAACCTCCCACAAGAAGGTTGAATCTTTAGAGTGGTCTTGTGCCCCTGATTTTAGCAACTTTTTGACATCAATTAAAAACGGATTTTGAACAAATTGAAATGGACATTTTGAGCTTGCACTTCAGAGAAACAGCAGTGATTTCAAGGCGCTTTTGATCTAACAGGCACTGCTATTTTTCCTTTGGCACCACCTTTCACCCCTGGCGCTTCCGGTCCATCACGCTTGCACTGGTGGGTGGCAGGTTAGGCGACCATTATGGTGTGCGCAAAACTGCGCAGTTCTCCTGGTTCTGGGATAGAATGATGGGCGGCGACAGATCAATCCCCACATCTACCCAATCTATTGATTTAGTTTTGTTCTGGGATGGAATGATGGGCGGCGACAGCTCATCCCCACATCTACCCAGTCTATTGATTTAGTTTTGTTCTGGGATAGAATGATGGGTGGCGACAGCTCATCCCCACATCTACCCAGTCTATTGATTTAGTTTTGTTCTGGGATAGAATGATGGGCGGCGACAGCTCATCCCCACATCTACCCAGTCTATTGATTTAGTTTTGTTCTGGGATAGAATGATGGGCGAAGACAGCTCATACCCACATCTACCCAGTCTATTGATTCAGTTTTTGTTGACGCCTAATAATTCAACATAGGTCAAAACCCCCTTGACAATCAACAAGCAGCAGAATGACTAAATAGCTTAGAAAAATGTATCTTCAACAAAGCTGGATTAGAAAACGTATTGACTCTGTGTCCATACTGCAGAGTAATTCTAAAACGTAACCCTGACGTAAAACAAGGTTAGTCAATGAAGCAATTGGTACAATTGTTGGCTTCCAAATATAACCACATGAAAACAACATTCATTTTGTCAACATCCACTTTGTCAAACTTGCAGAAGTTAGAAGAAATAGGCAGCACAATAGCACATTTCCTTCTTTTCAAATCTCTCTGTCTCTTGCATATGCTGTAATTATTCACAAATCGCAAGGTCTAACCCTAGATCATGCATAGATTGACATTGGCAGCACAGTCTTTAAAGAATGTATGAGTTACGTAGCACTTCTGTATCTGCATACATTCAATGGTCTATTCCTAGTTAACTTTGATGCAAACAAAGTCAACACTGACATTCCTTGCATCCTAGAATACAACAGGCTATGTGCACTCTATAACCCCATCTTTATATGTACCCTGTACCTCAGAAAAAAAAGCCTTTAAAAAGAAATCTAATATAAACAGAACTAATAACAGATCTCCCCACAATACTGCTAGAGAAACAAAGACCAACTGCTGCTCCATCAAATAACACAACCATACAACTGTCTATTACAAAATCAACTGTATGTCCATTAAAAAACAAAGAGACAAATGTCTCTTCTCAAAAACAACTTCAGGCCCATCAAAGAATGCAGAGGCACAACTCTTTGTTCCATTTATATTCAGCAACACAACTGGAGTAAATTCCTATGCAAATGTAGCAAGCAATCTTCTCTTCCAGTTGCCACCAATTGTTCACAACATTTACTTAAACGGCTCAGACCAGTTGTCTTTGCAAATGCTCGTCCTTCATAGAAATCCCATAAATAATCCTGACAGCGCTAACAGTGTCTCAGGTATAAGGCAAAATTAGACTACTGTACAGGAATGGTCAAATTCACCATTAACACACAGGAAGGTCCACAGGAATTCCTAATGTACTTACTACAAATACTGGAAACCAAAAACATCCCTATAAATGAAATCTTCCAGATTTCAAACATGTGGAAGCATACATACACTCTCTGCAACCATGTTTCACAAGACCACATCCATGTTTCACAAGACCACATCCCACATGAACGATTTCTATATGTATCCATACCAATTTGTGAATCTATTCCATTTTATCAGCTTCTGCAGAATGCAAATCATGGCATATTATGACCTTTTTGCAATTCAGACAATCGTTCCACCATACAAAGAAAATCACATAGCCAATATGTCATACTACTGCTTCTAAGATACAATGCATATGGTATGAAAAATAACTGTAAGCTTGCAGGCTTCAAACACGGCCAAGTATCTCTTGGAAAGAAAACCTTCACAACAGAAGGTATAATATAACACGTTGTTGCCGCAACTACTTCAGGGCACTACACTGCATATGTGAAATAAAAAGTAGTTGGTTTGAATGTAACAATACCTCTGTTATCCCAAAACATGGGTTACCAGCAAATTTAACAAATGCCTACTTGATATTCCTTCAACCCAAATGTAGTCACTAAACTATACCACAATTAACAGTTAGAATACGCTAGCAGGTATCTAACTATTTCAAGCATTCCCTTAATTACAACATACTTCAAACAAACATACTTTCACCCTTGCACTTACGTAACTGTAAACGTTTTTTTAAAAATCCAGTACAGATGTTTTTCACAATGTCCTAATAATTATGTAATGTCAAAACAACAGCAGTGCGTCATACACTAATGTTGTAGCAAACATAGTACTTAAAATGTACTGGTTATGAGGTTTTATTGAAACTGTGTACCACTACAACTTTTGTACGATCATGCTTAACCAATTGTACTGTTTTTTCCACAGAAAAGAAACCAGAGATGGCAGCTTGATGACGGTACAACACTAAATAGCGACAGCAATCTTAATCAACTATATATTCTGTGAGCACTATCCTCTATTGTACTACAATCATAAATACCATATACAATTCAATTATATAATTCCTTCATATTACAAACACTTTGTACTCCCATTACATTACATCAATTACTTTACACATATTCCTACTATGGTGATTCTGGCCATACTCCTATTACATTGCCTATAATTACAATACACATATTACTACTGTGGTGATTGTACCCAGTGAACGTATATCCAGTGGCCATGCCCCCCTGCATCTGGCCACTGACCACAACACAATTAACTGTATAACAAGTATGTGTCATACACGGTCAACTAATAAAACTCACCCACAACCCTTTGCAATCGAAATGATGTCCACAGACAACGAAATTGCCTGTGGACTCGGCAGCATTTCCAAACCCTTTTTTCACCTATAAAAACAGCTCTACATTACCTTCATTCCACTTTCCTACCATTTCTACACCCTCTTCCAGCCATCAAATAACACCAAATGTCTTTTCAAAACTGGCAGTTCACGGCGCTGTCCGCAAACTACTGCAGTGTCTGTGGACAACTACGACACCTGCTCTGCCTTTTTCAACCTACAAAAACAGCACCATAACATCTTTTTCCCACTCCTCCATCCTTCCCAGTCCTTCTTTCCATCACCAAATTACCCAAAATGTGTTTTCCAGACTTTTTCCTGTCCAGGGCCCGCTGCGGCTGTCTGCGTATCCAACATGGCAGGCACTTCCAAAAATCTGACGCACCTAATGATTTTCACCATCCAATCTGCGGGCACGTCCGATGTTCACAAACCTCATGTTGGTCCCTGGGACAATCAGAGGCTTGTCCACAGACCGAACAGAGAAGTGAGTCCCCGAAACGAACCCAGATATCACTAATTTATTTTGGCCTACTTTTTGGTCGTTTTAAAAAAAACTACTTGACAAATTTACACCAAATTTACAAAAGCACGCTTGCAGGACCAAACCACTGCTCCTGCCACAAATTTGGTGAAAATCCATCCAGCAGTTTGGGCTGTAGAAATGAGCAAAATAATCTTTGCATTGTGTTTATGGGGAAAAAAAACAAGTTTTGGGACCCCTCCTATAACTTTTCCCCTCTTGATGAAACCTCACCAATCTTCGAAAGATCAATCTGACGGGGCCATATACTTTTTTTGCAAAGTTTTGTGAGGATTCATTCATTCAGGGGGGCATAATTATAAGCCGCCCGAAGAGTGCTCTTCCTATGGGTTGAGTAACTTAACCATAACTACAGCGCCGCTACCGCAGGCCCTGTGTTATGGAAAAATCTTTAGTTGAAGTGCAGTTAAGGTGAGTAAACTTAACGCAACAAAACCATTGAAATTCAGCGCATTGGGAAACTCAGGATTGGCTTAACTCTGCGCGTTCCCGTTGATCTCTCCATAATGCTATATCCCCCATAATGCCATGTGGTATCGCATTGTGAATCCCTTCTCTTATAATATATATATGTGTTCTTGTGCTTTGCAAAGGGAACAGGTCGAGTTAAGTCCATCCTGAGTTTTCCAATGCAGTGAATTTGAAGGGTTTTGTTGTATTAAATTTAGTCACCTTAACTGCACTTCAACTAAAGATTTTTCCTTGAATTTCAAGGGTTTTCTTATACCAGAGTTTTTTATTCAGGGCCACTGCCCACGCCGTGCCATCTGCATATTTCTTGGTGCCCTCTGGCCATGTCCTTCGGCCATGGCCAGAGGGCATGGCCTATGGCCGTGCCCAATATATATTTTTCAGCACCACTGTATTTTCTTTTTGGTGCCACTGACCACAGCCATGCCCACTGTATATTTTAAAACACTAACTGGACACTAACCATGACTTTCGGCCGTGCCCACTGTATTTTTTGAATCACTCCCTGCTCACTAGCAATGGCTTTTAGCTATGCCCACTAAGTATTTTCTTTTACACTAACAAGTCACTGGCCATGGCCTTCAACACTACAACACTATGAGGCCTTCAGCCATTTAAAATGCTACCAAGCCACTGGCCATGGCCGCACCCCTGACCTCACTGTAGCTGTGTAAATATATATATTTTTTTAAAACGTGTTCTCCATAACCGCGGCTATAGTATCAATGAACTACATATAACCGCGATAGTCCGTAGTTTTCAAATTAACCAAGTGCCCCATCAACTCCCATTTGCCTTCCCAGCCCTCTCCCTCAAACACTTGTTGTGTGATGCACTTTCCTTTCCCGATCGCGTTTTCTCTGATAGCCGCGTTTATCAGACCGGATATCAGTCTCTAGCCCACCTCCAACTCCCAAATTTCACATGGTGGCCACTCCCCTCCCCCCCACCTCTAGCCTGCTGCCATTACACCGTTCTTTCCACCGCCAAATGCCATTTTCCTGCTTTTCGTTTTCCGATATTGGCGGGTACAGTCGCAGCTATCTCTCGCATTGGGGAAAAAACAAAATGATCTGCACAATGTCAGCCAAATCCACTGCACGAGTCAATAGTTATTAGCAAGTCATTTTTGGGACTTCCTACGGAACTAACGTCCCACCGCTGCCGCGTGCGCGCATGTGCGTGCGTGCGTGTGTGTAATCATTTGTGGGTGTTGACTTGCTTCATTGATGCCGTTTTTAAGCATAGAGCAAAGAAAGCCTGCATTTCTTTGCAAGGAGGTGGGTATCTAACAGGGCACTTTTGCAAATGCACATTTTGCTTTGCAGAAAACTTGGAACTATCAGGCATCAATGCATGTTTGCTGTTATCCCAGCTGAGGGTAAGGGGGCCCACGGGCATTATTTGGAAATGGGCCCCACACTTCTTCATCTGTCTCTTGCCTTCTCTGTTCTTCCTTGTGAGTTCCAAGTCTAGTTTGAACAGAACATTTTATTTTTTGCATCGCCATTTTATAGGGTGTGTCTGTGGGGGGCCAAACCCTCATTTATGGAAGAGGAAATGGCACCAGCGCAGGTGCCTAAACACACACACAAGGAGTTGCACTAACGAGGCCTGCTGCCAGCTGTCTAGGGAATTGGAAACAGGTGATGATTCCCAGCTGCCTGATTTTGCTTGCTGCGATGGCGCCCGTATCTGCTGGTGCCCAACGTAGCTTAGTGTGTTGGTCAAGGGCTTGGCTCACCCTGTCCTAGCAAATTATTGCCAGATGCCGCCAGTTTCCTTGATTGGACCATGTCTACAATCTGCGAGCAATTCTGCCCCTTTCCCTGGAGGTTTGGGAAAGTGCCGTTAAAATGCACGCGCTTAGTTGGTCTCAATGGCGTGCGCTATGTGTGTATGTCTATGCGTCTTCCTAAAACATAGCTCAGTGGGTTCAGGCACACGTTTCAAAGGGTCGCAGATTAGAATCCAGATTCCCTGCCCCAGCACTCCAGTGCAGCTGCAGCAAGCCCAAGGTAACTAACAGGAGGTTAGCGCATTGAAACTATAATAATGTTAAAAGGCGCTATATAAATGACAAGCACAATAAACGTACGCCACTGCTAAAGGGTTCGCCCATGATATAGATGATAGATGTGGACTCTGGCATAGCCTGACAGATGTCCTCTGGCCCGGGTGCTCAGGATCTCGCAGGCTTTGTGTGTGGATATGGCAAGGGTGAGCTTGAGGGGTATACTCCTGCTAGTGCGCTGTGGGTATAAATAGACTTAGTGCTGCCAAGCATCTCTGACCCTCGGCCCTGCCTGCTGGGAGCTTTTGTTGTATCAGGTTACCCGTGAACAGCTTCCTAAACTTTGAGGTGGCGAGTTGTGAGCAGGTGACGGGCAGGTCCCATGGGGCATATTCCCGGCCGGCTGCTACTCACTAACTCAGGACTTCAGGCTGCTTTTGGTGGCATGTGGTGGGCACACTGGGTCATGGTACATCTCAGATAGGCGCATGCAGTGCTGGAAATTAACATTAACTCTGGGAACAGTGCCCCCTGATTGCGGGAGAGGAAGGAGTGGGAAGTGGGTAAAGCCCCAGCCCATGGCAAGACGCCCTCTTCAAGGAATTATTAGTATTATGGTATTTATTTATTTATTTACAGTGGTATACAACAATACAGATGCATAACGGAGCGCTTTTCAGAGGTAACAACAGAACAGATATGCAGTGGGGCCGGGGGTAGGATATGGAGGTGCACAGAGGAGGGGTACAGTTGTGCCTGGTGGTGGTGAGGTGATGGGCGGGTGGCGTCTAGTGAGTCAGGTATGATATGATAAGTCATTTATAGCGCACCGATAACCAAGTGTTTCTAGGCGCGACAAGGAAGGGAAGACGGAGGACAAAACAACGATCTTACTAGGCCTTGTTTCATTCAGATCGTGCAATTGCGGTGGGATCAAGGTGGCGCGAAGGGCGACATGATGGCCTAGGTGTTGAGGAGGAATAAATACAGTGCAGCTGGGCAGCACCAGCAGGAGGGACTGGACCCTGGTGATATGTGTAAAAACAAACAGCATTTTGGCAACATAAGTTTGGCCACATCCTTTTATATTTAAACTGTGCCTATGATAGTGATTCAGGCATGAATGCCTTCTGGGAAAGCAGGACACACTGGGCACACGCCTCATTGCATTCGCCAAAATACTCACCCTCAGAAAAATGTATGTCATCATGGTACATATGTACCCATCCAGACAGTCTATGGTCGTGCATGTGGGGGTTGCACTGTTTTGTACCGAGCTCCTAAATGAGATTCTGTGGACATATAGGAACTTTAATAAAAGCAAGCAATCAGTGCAACCACCTAAAAGCCCACACCCGGATAAGAAAAGAAAGAATGCAGAGACTTGTGTGATACAGCTTTCTGGGGTGATAAGCAGGGTGTTCAGGGAAGAAGTTCAGTAATTGTAGAGAAAGGGGAGGCTTAGAAGTCACTATGGTCCCAAAGAATAGATTGGGGGTCAGGGCCCTTTAGGCAGATCCATCTCTGAAGCTGAACGGTGTGGAGCCGGGCACCAATGTGTTTCTTCTGCAGTCAAGATGAGATCAAGTCGCTCAAGTTGATGCAATCCCACTGGTGTTTGGCCTCAAGTTGGTTAGAAGGTGCAGGCTCAAGTCGGCATTCAAGACGGTGGCTTCCAATGGTTCGGGCGGTGGTCAAAGCAACAGAGCAACAATGGCTCTACTGGGCTAAGTCGGTGTTTGAGACGGGCAACTTCAGGGGCTTTCCGCAGTCGAGTCAGTTGCTGCGACGATGTCGAGTCCGTGACTGGGTCGAAATTATTGGCCAACTTCAATGGGTAAAGCCGGCATCTTGAAGTGTACCAAGAGGTTTGAAGTTTGGTAGAGTAACAAAAAAAGCACTGAAGCTCCTATGCTGGCTCAAAGGGTGTAGAGCACAGTCGATTGGGCGAGAAGATGTCTCGAGGTGCTGACACAGGATTCCAGCTCGGTGTCCCAATCCAGGTTTTTCAGTTCTGCATTTCCACTCCAGGAAGTTGGCTGACACCTACATGGGCTACTTCACCTCCCGTGCAGAAGTCTGCTTCAGTGCCACGCCCAGCAGAGGGGCCGTGGTCCACAGCAGCTCACCCCCACTGTTCCCTGGAGATTGTTAGAGGACAGAGCTTGCCTTGGTCTTGGATACCTTCTGTCTTCGTCTCCCTGGCAGAGGACTTTGGGATGGGCCGTATCCCCAACAGAGGTCCAGTGAATCAGTCTTCTTGTCCTGAGAGTATAAAGATGAATCAAAGAAGGAGGGGGTGCCCGCTGCCTTATAAAGACAAACTATCTGAAGGGTTTGGTCCCAAGCAAGCTTGAAGCAAAGGGTCCAATTGACTCTGCGGTAACATGTGGGCTTTGCCTTAAGTCCTCACACACAGAGTGACTTGCCTACAAGAAATGGGGGATTGGAAGAGGTAGAGAACCCTTGTCAAAAGAGAAATTATATCGTGCCTCCTATTGCAATGAAATATGTATATTGGCCTACACCAAGCTGCTTGTAAATCGCTTGCAAAGAAATCTGTGTTGCAAGTTCCTGACCTAAAAATCAATGTAAGCCGCCATTTTAGGTCAATCCGCCATTTTAGGTTTGCTTTGTAAAGTCACCCTGTGAGTTAAAATGGTGGACGATGTCATTCCGAAATACAACATGTCCGTCTTGACCTCTGTATGTAGCTAATATGTAACTTGCCTGCAGACCACTTGTTGAGGTTGTGAACTGAGACATTGTCCTTCGTTGACCTGTGTGTAAAGGATTACTCGTGCAAAGAAACTAATCCGCGAGCATATGTTAAGAACAATGTATTCAAATACTGAACATAGAACACTTGTTTAACTACATTGTATTAATGTTTGAGAAGACCTGCATGGAAAATCCCGGAATACACAGTTGCCGTATAGGCTTGTTGATATATGTATTAAAAGCAAACCAGTTACATGTGGATATGTAAAATAGGCAAAATAGGCATGAACCCTAGATCAGTAATGTATTAGAGGAATATTAACCTGAAGAAGGTGTGAACATCGTGTTCGCAAAGGAGTATAAAAGAGCCATGAATTCTAATGTACAGCGTCTCTCACTGAACACACTGAACCATGCTGGAGTTCGTTGTGTTGCACTGAGGGCCGATAGCTATCTGATTTTGCTCTGCTCTTCGTAACTGGATTCAGTATAAAATAAAGTACTTTGTATGTTCCTTTGTAACCCGTGTCTGGTGTATTTCCTTTTGGCGTACTCAGCCTCGATATTTTGATTTTGTTTTCACAGTTGGCGCCCGAATAGGGACCCTCAAGATTGATGCTGGATTGTCGAAGGTTGATGCAGGCTATCGGACCGGGATCGGACGGTGTGACAAAAAGGGGCCCCACTGAACGAGACGCGACACCTCAGCAGCGCTGCACGACCCGATCCCTGGACGATTAGCTTGTGGTCCGAGACGGCATTTTGACGAGGGTCCACTTATCGAGGGGGGCAGATTTGCCGAAATCACCACACACGAGGTAAGATTATTTAGGTAAGATTCTTTGAAATCCGATCAGACCTCCAGAGGTTTGTTCAGGTGAGTCGTGACCCGACTCTTAATTTAACCCTGATGATTTGATTTTGGCGTATTGTATCTGCAGACACAATTATTGACCAGATAACACCAATAATTTGATATGCCTGGGAAATTGTCTACCTGCTTCAGGGCGTTGTTCCGCAGCGATAGACAATCTTTGGAATTTAGCCGTCCGGCACCACAGGAGGGGTCGCTGGCTTGTACTATGTACTGCAGGCATGGCATTGGAAGTATAGTGTTTAATGACATTTGGCATAGACAAACCAGACATGCCTCCGAACTTCAGTGGCGAAGGTAGTTTTGAAATCCCTCGTATTAAGTATTTAGAGTCAATTCTATTAAAGAAAAAGGCTAGACCTGCAGCATTTGATGTTTTGCAGAATTGGAAAAAAGAAGTGTCGCAGAAACTTAAAAGTAGAGAAAAACATGCGCGCCGTCATAAGACGAACACCAAAAAAGCATTATTGTATGACCAAGATAAACATTCTGAATCGACTAGGAATATGGATAGGGCTTTCTCACTTGGAATTCAGAAAATCTATCCTTCCAAAGACCTCCATGCTTCCGATGAATTCATAGACAAATTGTTAAATGAATGAAGCCTAGTGCCTCTGCGCCACCTCTGTATGTTCCTCTTCCTGCTGCTTTGCCTCTTCCTCCTGCTATTCCTGCTCTACCTGTTGTTGTTCCCCTTCCTCCAGCTCCTCCACCTCTTCTTATCGCACCAGTTACAGTAACTCCATTGAATTTGCCTGCTCCCTCTCTTCCAAGTGGTCCTGAGCCGCTTATAGTCGATCGAGGTGCAGGGTCGAAGGTTGTCACTCGCAATACTGTACCACCAGAGAAGAAACGTGATTTGATTGCATGGGCTAAGCATTGTATGGAGAGGGATGATCAAGCTAATGTTTTTGCCACACTTTGTAATATGGATAATTTTCCTGAGAAAAATGTTTTTATTGAAGGTTTAGGGATTCATTTATGTGTAATGCGGGGAAAATTAAATAATACAGATCTCCCGCAAGGGTTAAGGGATCAAAATACTTTAGCGTTTTCTAGAGACACTGTGGAGAAAGTAAATGAGCATGTCGAGAGTTTATTTGGGTATAGAAAGGAGTTGGAAAAGTTGCAGAATGAGGATGACGAGGGGGAAAGTATGTATGTGCAGAATCGGTTCCTTCCTTGTCGTAAATCGATATCTGAGGAAGCACAAATTTGTACGAAGGACGCACTTCGATGGATTTCAGATATGTCGATAGCTACAGTTGAGGTATATGACACATATAGTCAGTATACGCCAGAAATGCAGAGGAAAGTGATACAGGTAATGATAGAGTACCTGCAGGATCATTGTGTAAAACAAAAGATTAGTTGTCCCACAGAGTTATTGAGTATTTATAAGAGTGCTTTGTCACTTGACACTTCTTCGACTGCTTTAGCGCTCTGTTGCTTAGCAAGAGTTCGGAGTTGCCTACTTCTCAGTTGCCTATGAGAGAGGTTCCTCCAACATTTGTCCCGAAGGTTGAGGGTGCGGCCGATGTTGCACAGGGTATAGTTGCTGTAAACATTCCTGCACATTATGTATCACAGTTTGTTCATGTCCCGTTCTCAAGACAGGAAGTGAATACTATTAGACAATCTATTCCTGATATAAGGAAAAATCCGACAGGATTCTATAAAGAAATAGAGTCTGTCTTGCAGTCCTCAGTGTTCACCTTAGAAGATATTGATCTGTTATTTCCTGTACTGCTGCCCGTAGATTTGTGGAAACAAGTTAGAACTATAGACGACGTACCAGGGTTGTGAGATACATGGGTGAATATAACTAGACTCGATGGAGAAAGGCCAGATGGTGAAAGACTCCCTCAGGTGATACTAACTTTGCCTGATAGAATCATTGCAAAATTGAAAACTATAATTCCAGAGAAAAGAATTATTTGGGACAAACTTACGGCTTGTGTCCAAGGGAAGTCTGAGGGTGCTACCGAGTTCTTTAATCGGTTTGAACAGGTATTCTCGGATTTCAAAAGACAAGACCTAGGCACAGAGTCTGAGAAAAGGTTATTTGTAGACACATTTGTGCGTGGATTGCTGGACATCCAGTCACAAATTATGTCTTCTGAGAGCGCTTGGCAGGCGAAGTCCCAATCAGAAGTGCTGCATATGGCTCAGTACTACGAGAACCGTGTCAATAATGAAAAAGATAGAGTTGAAAAACAAAAAGGTGATTTGAAGACTAAAGTGCTATTACAGCAAATTGTTAGAGCACCCAGAGGGGGTAGTTTGCAGATTAGAAGTCAGTATGTCCCGCAAGGGAATGTGCCCTTGGGTCCTGTGAAAATTAACCAGTGCGCCTATTGTCGTCAAGAGGGTCATTGGCGTGCACAATGCCCCGTCCTTCGACAAAGGTTGAATAACACATTTGGGAATATGGGCAGACGATCCAGAGGTCGCCCGGGTGTAGGGGGCCCTGGTAGAGGTCAGTTTACACAGGATCCTCAGCAACCTTTTTCACAGGATAATCAGACTCTGAGTGTGGATACGAGGAACATATTTGATCATCCTTCTGCTGCATATTTATATGAAGAGCTTCCTTTTGATGACATTCCGTTTTGTTAGGATTGCCCGAAGCAGGGTTTGGAGCCTACACCTATTCCCATCAATTAGAAAGGTCCCTACGTTGAAATGGTGCTGGGAAATAGTAAACATCCGTTTTTGATAGATACTGGAGCGCAGAAGTGTTCCATTGATCATTCGCGGGTTCCAAACATTCCACTGTCAGGGCAAAACAATGTTTCTGTAGGGTTCTCTGGCACGCCAGTTGTTTGTCCGGTTTCTTCGCCGGTACCCATTTCTTTGGGTCCCTTTATGGACCACTGTCCATTTCTGTTGACTTAGAATTGTGGAGAGAACTTGCTGGGGTTGAACCTGTTAAAATAAGTGAATGCAGTGATTTATTGTTCTTCTGATGGAGTGTGCTTGATGATTTCACCACAGCAATTTTCTGTCTCGCAATTCTTGACTAGACCTTTGCCGCCAGAATTCATTGATGTACCAGAGAGCTTATGGGCTGTTGACGACAATGATGTCAGTGTTTTACAGATTGAGCCTGTTAAGATAGTTTTGAAACATGGAATTGAGCTGCCACGCATTCCTGAGTATAAGATTTCAGTTGAGGGCGAGCGAGCTTTGAAATGCATTGTTTCCGATTTTGTGCATCGTGGGGTGATTGAAGAAATTTCAGGAAGTTTGTGCAATAGTCCGATTTATACCCGTGTACAAGAAAGGCGATAATGCAATTCCATTCCGTTTCATAATTGATTTACGTGCCATTAATAAAGTCGTTGCTCCGCAATTTCCAATTGTGCCTGATGTGATGACAATATTAACCATGATTCCAGCTATAGCTACTTACTTTAGTGTTGTGGATCTAAAGAATGCTTTCTTTAGTATTCCTATACACAAGGATAGTAGATACTTGTTCGCGTTCACCTTACGGGGACGCTCGTTCACATTTACTCGTCCACCTCAAGGGTACACAGAGAGTCCTAGCATCTATAGTAGGGCTTTGAAAGAACAGCTTGATACCCTTGAATTGCCCTTTACTTGTACATTGCTTCAGTATGTTGATATCTTGCTTTTAGCTGCTGACTCTGAGAGCGCCTGTAAGGAGGGCACTGTGTTATTGCTTATCCTTCTAGCTAAGCATGGTCACAAAGCTTCGCTTAAAAAGTTTCAATATTGTTGCTAGGAGGTCGCCTATTTAGGCTATCTCCTGTAAAAGGAGGGAAGAAGATTGACACCTGAAAGAATAAAACAAATTTCTGGCATGTCTGTCCCAAATACACAGCAGGAAGTTAGAGCCTTGATAGGTATGGCTTCTTACTGTAGATTGTGTATCCCACATTTTTCACTAGTGATCAAACCGATGTTGGCTTTGACAAAGAAAGACATTTCTTTGCCAGTGCCGTGGAACGCGGACCACCAGCAATTGTTTGACTTGCTCAAGGCTGCATTATGTTCGGCACCAGTTTTGGGCACACCAAACTATGAAAAGGCCTTTGTGTTGTTTGTGCATGAATGTGATGGATGTGCTTTGGCTGTATTAATGCAGGAACATGGAGGGAAGAATAGGCCGTGCGGTTACTTTTCTTCCGCCCTTGATCCTGTAGCATGCACTTTGCCAAGATGTTTGCGAGCTGTCGCTGCTGCTGCTGCGTCTGTAAAACAGAGTGAGGGAATGGTCCTAGGCCATGATCTAACCCTGATGGTGCCTCATTCTGTAGATGTTCTACTGAACCGAACCCAAACGCAACACCTCACTTCTGCACGGTTGACAAGATATGAATTGATCTTGTTTGCTCCTCAAATTAAAATTAAGAGGTGTTGTGTTCTTAATCCGGTTGAACTCCTACCTTTCCCCCAAGATACTACTTGCGGCGATGAAGAGTCGCATAATTGTTTGTATACTACCGAACAAGAAATAAAGTGTAGAATTGATTTGAAAGACACTCCTTTGGATAATCCGCAAGGAGAGCTGTTCTGTGATGGCTCCTGCTTCAAACTTCCGGATGGTACATCCACAGCTGCTTATGCAATCACCACATTAAGCACGGTCATGGAAACCAAGAGAATCACGCATAACTCCGCACAGGCTGCAGAGATTAGAGCATTGAGCCGAGCTTGTGAACTTTCCGAAGGGCTTGCAGTAAACATATATACTGATAGTCAGTATGCCGTTGGGGTGGTTCACAACTTTGGGAGACTTTGGTCAGAGAGAGGGTTCTTAAACTCACATGGCACTAAAATCCAACATGGCTCCCTAATAGTACGACTACTCTCAGCGCTTGCGCTCCCTACTCAGTTAACAGTTATGAAATGTGCAGCTCATCGAAAGATTTCAGATGACATAGGGAAAGGGAATTCTTTCGCTGATCAGATAGCTAGACAAACTGCTAACGATCCCCTTATGGAGATATATGTTTCAAGGGAGACTGTAAATGCTTATGCAATGGATGAGGGTGTTGGGTCTGTATGGGATATCCAAGCTGATGCCACATTAGAAGAATCCAAGAGGTGGGCTGAAGGCTTGGGGAAACCTGATGAAGACTGGTGTTGGGTGGACATAGCTGAAGGGAAATGGCTACTCCCTGACACATATATAATGATGATGGTCATCATGGCCCATGGTCCTACGCATGTCTGTGCCCAGAAGATGACAACGTTTGGGCAAATGCCAAAATTTCAAAAATTGCCCAGCGCTATGTCCAGGATTGTATGATTTGCCTACAACACAATGTGGGAAAGGGGACAGCAACTCCAAGGGGAAGTTTCGGGCCACCCTCTGTCCCCTTTGAAGTTATCCACTTTGACTTTATTGAAATGGAATGATGTAGCAATAAAAAATATGTGCTGGTGGTCATCTGTGCTTTTAGTAAATGGGTTGAGACTTTCCACGTCAAAGATGCTACAGCCATGACTACTGCGTAAACCATGTTAAAGGAATATTTTCCACGGTTCGGGCTGCCAAGAGTCATCTGGTCGGACAATGGTCCACATTTTGTCGCTGCTGTAATTCTGCAGATATGTGCGGCATTACAGATAGACAAATGGTTCCATTCGGACAGACATGCTCAGAGCGCCGGACTAGTAGAAAGACACAACGGTATCATCAAGAACAAGCTCGCTAAGACGTGTGCCAGCACTAAGTTAAAATGGCCGGATGCCTTACCGATCGTGTTATTATCGATGCGTACAACCCCTCAAAGTAAGACTGGCTCTCTCCATTTGAGGTGGTAATGGGGAGACCTGCCAATATCTGGATCCTTCCTAAATGTAGCTCGTTAAGAAATGTTGAAAATGTATTACTTTCAGATTATTACAGCCAGTTGACGAAAAACCTGTATTTGATTTATCACCAGGTACGAGAGGCTTTACCTGTGCGATACGAGGGCCCGGGCCACAGTATATGGCCTGGAAGTTGGGTGCTCATCAAGGCATTTGAGAGCTCTTCCTGCCTTGCACCTCGCTGGTGTGGCCCGTTCCAGGTCCTTTTGGTCACCCAAACAGCGGTGTGGGTCTCTGGAAGAAAGAACTGGATCCACATGTCCCATGTCAAGTAACCTCCTCACCTAGTGCCACACGTTACAGAAGAAACAGAACCCCTTGCTAATGCTGCAACCAAAAATCCCAAAGCAGTAAATAGTACCGAGAGGGTGTCGGAGAATCTTTGTGAGCCCTTGAGGCTTGGGGAAACAGCCATTTTGTCTCCACACTCTTCAAGGCTTTTGCATCCAGAAACTGCTGTTCCAAATTCAGCATCTTGACTTGTCACTGATACGTTGCTTTCAACGGGAAGTGACGACACATTGTTTCCGGATCGATCAGTACCGGGAAAAGCAAGGTACAATCTGCGTCCAAGAAAATAGACTTACGGCACGGTTCTGCTGTGCATCTGATAGACTTACGGCACGGTTCGGCTGTGCATTTGAAGAAGAAAAGGATCATCGAGGGCTTGTTTTTGCCCAAATTTGAGAAAGGGGATTCTGTTGGCTAGGGTTGTGGAAGGACTAAGAAGATGCGTGGCCGGGAAGTCGCCAGCAATGAACATTGGGGTTTCCGTTTGAAGACTACAATGCCTGCCACCGCTACCGCTCGTATGGGACTTGTAAATGATGGGGTGACCAACCGGGACAATGGACAATATGCCTGGGACCCGAAAACGTATTGCTGTGTTTTTATAATGATATTTGGGTTTTTAATAGTCACTGTCTTAGGATTGTGGTACCTTGAGGAAACGCATCCTTTAGAATCCTTGTGGCCGACTGAAAATGTACCTACTGTTCCTACTCCCTTTGTACATTTGCGTACTCTGTCCCCTAGGGACTCTCAGCATAGACAAAGGTACCACAATAATACTCTGCTACTTATCATGAATGCTACGCATGCCATTTTTAATAAGTCTAACTGTTGAGTCTGCTCACATTTACCGCAACACGGGGATAAGGGGCAAGGTTGGTATATTCATCCTTTACCTTTGACAACTGCTTGTTATGCTTCTCTTAGAGCACTGTTCTTTGGCCGTTGGAATGATAGCATCTCAGGGAACTTTGACGGCACTAATTTGAATAGTTTTGAGAAACGTGTTTTGACTCCCCTGGGATGCTCGCTTTCCGCAAACAGGAGTAAACCTAGCGTTGCTTCTATTAGGCCTTCTGATTGACTGTCTCGTCCTTTCCAATCTTTGATTTCCTTTAAGATGGTTCCGATAGGCAATAAGGATGCCAAGTTGTGCCAACGTTGCAAATTTGACTGGTGAAAACAGACCTTTGTATGCAGGCGAACCTGTAGTAATATAGCATTCCCATGGTTGCCCAGGGATTGGCAGGGAACCTGTTATTTACAGATCCTGTTACCTGGGGTGTTTAGAGCTAGTACAAAAGAAGTTTCAAAGGCTTGTCCACGGTGGGACAATAATGGTGACACTCCAGCACAAATCTTGGGAGATATAGCAAAATCAGTTGTGCCATTTTGGGGGCAGATAGCGAATTCCGAAGATATCAGAAGACTAGTGAGAGTACTGTAGAGAACCATCAACCGGACCACGGACATACTCTATAATATGACATTAGAACAGAAGGCGATAAGACTAGCAGCACTTCAGAACCGGATGGCATTAGATGTCATTCTGGCTGAACGTGGTGGAGTGTGTAAATTGGTGGGATCCGCTTGCTGTGTTTTTGTACCAGATTCCTTCCCAACCATCTTCAAGGCAATATAGAATATGCACGTCCTAAGTTCAGAAGTGCATGTTCCCGAGGGAAACTGGGATCTTAGCGCTTGGTTCTGGGACTTCTTGCGATCTTGGGATTGGAAGGTACTATCGGTCTTGCTGATTATTTTGGGAATCCTGTTGTTTCTTTGTTGCTGTATTCAGTGTCTACCTAGTATATGTTCGATGCTAGGGAGATGTTGCGCACAAGCGATAGGTCGGATAGGACATAAAGTGTATGCCCCAGATAAAACTCCCAAAGAGTATGATGCATGGAGTTATTTGCAAGGAGATCCAAAGTAAATTGGCACTTGGCATAGGCCAAAAGGAGGGTTTGTCAAAAGAGAAATTATATTGTGCCTCCTATTGCAATGAAATATGTATATTGGCCTACGCCAAGCTGCTTGTAAGTCGTTTGGGAAGAAATCCGTGTTGCAAGGTCCTGACCTTAAAATCAATGTAAGCCGCCATTTTAGGTCAATCCACCATTTTAGGTTTGCTTTTTAAAGTCAACCTGTGAGTTGAAATGGTGGACGATGTCATTCCGAAATACAACATGGCCGTCTTGACCTCTGTATGTAGCTAATATGTAACTTGCCTGCAGGCTACTTGTTGAGGTCGTGAACTGAGACCTTGTCCTTCGTTGACCTGTGTGTAAAGGATTACTCGTGCAAAGAAACTAATCCGCGAGCATATGTTAAGAACAATGTAATCAAATACTGAACATAGAACACTTGTTTAACTACATTGTATTAATGTTTGAGAAGACCTGCATGGAAAATCCCGGAATACACAGTTGCCGTATAGGCTTGTTGATATATGTATTAAAAGCAAACCAGTTACATGTGGATATGCGAACTAGGCATGAACCCTAGATCAGTAATGTATTAGATGAATATTAACCCGAAGAAGGGTTGGATATCGTGTTCGCAAATAGTATAAAAGAGCCATGAATTCTAATGTACAGCGTCTCTCACTGAACACACTGAACCACGCTGGAGTTCGTTGTGTTGCACTGAGGGCCGATAGCTATCTGATTTTGCTCTGTTCTTCGTAACTGGATTCATTATAAAATAAAGTACTTTGTATGTTCCTTTGTAACCCGTGTCCGGTGTATTTCCTTTTGGAGTACTCAGCCTCGATATTTTGATTTTGTTTTCACACCCTAACAGAAATCAGGATGGTGGAACCCATCTTTCAACTGACCTCTCCCTTCTGGCTACTCTAAATGTGTCCCCTTCCCATGCCTGCTGACTTCAAAGAGACTCTATCGGTCAGCACCCTGGTGTGAGTGTGACAGTGGCTTAGTGAGATCTCATCAGAAGGATTCCTGTGCCCTGAGGTGAAGGTGTTGCACTTCCGGCAAAAGGCAGCATCTGGGCCATTTATTTATTTATTTATTGTGCATTTGTAAGACACTTATACAAGTAAATTGTGTTTCAAAGCGCCCACAGGGCAACAGGAAGGGAACATGGGAGTGAAATGCAAATATAACAATGAAAGATAGAAAGAGTCAGTCCTACTAGGCCTTGTGAGCGTTCAGAGTATATAAGTGCAGAGAGAGAGAAGGGATAAGGGAGGGGGTAAGTGCTCGGAGTACCACAGGGAAGTGCTAGGGAGTAAGCAGCAGTTACAGCAGTTAAGTGACTTGGTGAGTGGTCAACTGCCAATAAATAAGTGCAGGCCAGTGGGTGCCAAGGCAAGTGCTGGGACCGGGCGGTGGCTGAAGGTGAGTGGGTGAGGAAGTCCAGGGCCCCAGTGGACACATAAGTGCCCTGGTCTCCAATTTCAGCAACTGTGGGATTTAACAGAGGAGGAAGGGAGGGAAGGAGGAGGTGAAAAGGAAAGTCTTGAGGAGCTTCCGGAATTCGAACAGATCCGGCTCAAGGCGAAGAGGAAGGATGAGGCTGTTTCATAAGAGGGAGCCAGCCGATGAAAGAGATTGTCCATCAGCTCGCTATTTAGTGAATCACTTGACACGCAGAGAGTTGGTGACAGAGGAATTTAAAGATCTGGAGGAGAGTATTTAGTGAGAGCCAGTTGTAGATAGTACGGTCCCAGCCCCAGACATCCTTATGGATGATGCAGAGGGATTTTAATTTGATCCTTGCAGCAACTGGGAGCCAGTGGGGAGATTTTAGGGCTGGAGAGATGCAGTCCCTTGCCTTGAGACCAATGAAAATCTCACAGCCCTATTCTGAATTAGATTAGCCGGAGGGGTCGTAGAGAAGAAGAGGGTAGATTGATGAAGAGGCTATTGCAGTAGTCTAGTCTAGAGAGAACCAGAGCTCTAGAGACATTTAGCTTCTGGCAGAAAGTAAGGAAAGGAAGGATTCCTTTGAGAAGATGAAGTTGAAAGTGGGCCTTCTTGGCAAGTTCCTGAATGTGAGGGAGTAAGGACTAAGAGGGGTCAAAGATGACCCCAAGGTTTCTGCCTTCAGATGAAGGAGATAGGGGAAGCCCATAGAGGGTGGCCAGAGTGAGGGGAAGAAATAGGAAGCAGGAGTCCCAATGGGAAGGATCTCAGTCTTGCTGGCATTGAGGCAGAGATCATTGGAGGCACACCAGGACTGGATGGCAGCTAGGCAGTCAGGAATGATGGAGGATGTAAGGAGAGGATCAAAGGGAAGTTTGAAAAAGAGTTATATGTCATCAGCATAACACTGGAAGTTAGGGCACAGGGTGGAAATTAGGTGTGCAAGTGGAGTAATATAGCTGTTAAAGAGCCAGGGAGAAAGTGTCGTGCCCTGAGGGACACCGCAGGTGGAGATAGAGGTGGGGCAGGAGAAAGAGCCCAGAATAACCTAGGATGGACAGTCACTGAGATACCTAGGATATTGTGGAGCCATTATATGAGGATGGAGTGGTTGACCGTGTGTAATGCAGAGGAGTGATCAAGTAGAATGAGAAGAGCTGGAGAGTTAGAATCAAGTGATGCAAGTAGTTCTTCACAGGTGTTCAGAAGAGCAGGTTCCATGCCTTTGGATGCTTGGAATCCAGATTGATAGTCTTGTAGGCAACCAACAAGTTCAGTGTGCTAGGTCAGTTGGGGGAAGACCAGCTTCTCCAAGAGTTTCCCAAAGTAGGGGGTGATAAAGATGGAGCGTTAGTTAGCGTGCTTGAGGGAAGAAGGGAAAGATCCAGTAGCAAAAGAGTGGTTGCTTAAATCAGCAAGTGCAGGCGCAAGAGAGCCAATATTGTCCTTAATGGTTCTGGAGGAACAGGGGGATACCTGTTTGGAGGAGACCTGCATGGCCTGGACAACTCTGGTGACCTCATCAAGTGTGATAGGAGAGAATGAGGAGGGAAAGGCAGAGGGTGGATGAGAGGCCATAGGAGGTAGGGCGGTGGGGTAAGGGTAGGGGAAAGGGAAGCGAGGGTGCTCAGGATGTCCTGTGTTTTTGCAGTGAAGTGTGTGGCCAATGCGTTGCAGGGGGCCTGGGAAGGAAGAGGTGAGGTGGAGACTGCGGAAGGGTTGGCCAGTTCCTTGCAGATTTTAAAGAGTTCAGCCATGTTGTTGGATGCATGAGAGATGCAAGCCTATATGTGGACCCTTTTCTCTGAGTGAATGGAGAGTCGGTATTGCCTTTGGAGCAGGCGACAGGCCAGTTTGTCAGAGGATGAGCCTGAGGTCTGTCAATTCCGTTCTGCAGCTCTGCACCTGCGTTTCAAGGCTGCAACTTCAGAGTCGTACCAGGTGTTACGCTTGGAGGCATGTTTCAGGTGGTTCCTCATGACTGGGGCAAGAGTATTAGTGATGGCAAGATGGAAGTTGATGAGAGGAATGAAGGTAGATGAGAGGACAACAGCTGACACTTGTTTCATCAGACGAATGGTCGTAAACAAGGTTGGCAGGGCTGGGGGAGGTGCGGTCAGATGACAGAGAGGACCCAGGTGACAGGAGAGGAGAGAATGTTCTGTCTCCAGGTGACAGGAGAGGAGAGAATGTTCTGACCAGGAGAGTGGGGTGGTGAATGGGGAGGAGAGCAAAAGATCATTGTGGATGAAGGTGTCAAGAGTGTGTCCAGCCAAGTGGGTAGGACCAGAAGGGAGAATGGGGAGGGTAAGAGAGGTGCAGAGGTCACAGAAGAGAGTGGATGCCATGATTGAGAAGTCAAAGTGGATGTTGAAGCACCCAGAAGGAGGAGTTTTGAGGTGGTTGTGAGGAGAGAGGAGGAGAATTCAGCCCATTAAGATAGGAATAGGGTGGTAGAGCCAGGTGGCCTGTAGATAGTGGCAATGGTCAGGGAGGATGTAGGAGAGATGACCAGCTTGCAGAGCAGGCTCTTGAAGGAAGAGTAAGGCTGGGAGGGTTTGAGGGAAGAAGGAACCCACTCAGGGAAGATCAGGGCAACCCCACCACCAGCACGGTTAGGGCAAGGCTTGGAGATCATTGCATAGCCATCAAGGAGAAAAGAGTCAAAAGCAGTGCCTGAGTTGGCATTGAACCACGTCTCGGTAAGAGCGAGGATATCAAGGTCAGTCTTCAAGGAAGAGGCAGATGTTGGCCGAGTGTTTGATAGCAGAGCGGGCATTAAGCATGGCAAGATGCAAGAGGTCACTGCCTTTGAAGGTTTTCCAAGGAGGGGTGTAGGGGTGTGGAACAGCAGTCGGAGGAGGGGTTGCTGAGAGAGAGGTAGAAGGAGTAGCAGGTGTAGGAAGGAAGTTGAAGAGGGATGGCAAACAATGGTTGAAGAGGAGGAGGTTCGGTTGAGGTCCCTGAGCCATGATAGTGCCATGGTGATAGACATTAATCATATGCCTGGATGATGTAAAGCCAGCCAAGAGTACTTCCGATCTAGTGCCACCATTATGGGTGAAGATGTGAGAAGAGAGAGAGTAGAGCTAAGATGAGGAGTCCATAGATCTGCAAAGGGGACAGAAAAGAGAATATCAGTAAAAATCTGTCTGGAAGTTGCGCTGACATAGGTGTCTGCAATTGGTAGGCCGGGGTTAGTGGTCAGGATGTCTTCTTTAAGCTTTTTTTCTTTTTTCTTCCAGACTTCGTTAGAGAGGGAGGATATGCGATAGTATAGCAGTTAGAATAGATAGGGGGCGATGGTAAGTGCCATCAGGGTGATGGAGGATAGGATGGAAGATAGAGGACGGACTGTGTAACCCAGCACAAACACAAGCTCACCAGGCGCCCTAGTAGCCAGAGAAGCAAGAAACAGATGCAATGGAAACACTTTAGTACCAAGGAAGGGGTGTAGACATGTCAAATATACACCAGGATTTGAATTTCCAAAAGGCACAGAAACACAATGAAAAATGGGGAGCAGAGAAGTTAAAAACACACCAGGATTTGTGTTTCCAAAAAGCAACGAAATGCAATGCAAAATGGGGGTATAAACATAACCAGAAATTGAATAAAGAGAGAGGATTTGGTTAAGAATGAGGCAGAATGGGAAAAAAGGCACACCTGCTTCAGATAGCTGTGTTAGATTAGTTAAAAGGCATAGCAATGACTAGGACAAGACTCACAAGTATTTGTGACGGGAGGACAAAGTACCAGAGCACAGGTTTGCGGGGAGTAGGCTGCATTCTGGGTGGCTGTTCCATGAGGCTAATAGGTCCTGGACAAATGAGATTGTGGTGGGCAACGGGCTGGGAGTCCTTCCGGGTCCTCCCAGGCTCAGGCAGGGGCCTTAGTGGTGGGCCTTAGGGTTGGGGCCGGCTTTTGATTGGCCTGAAGTAAAGCTGGATGATACATGGCTAAAGCAATAACTTGGGAGATCTGGCGGATAAAGCTTTCCCACTTCAGGCGGTGCTCGTACACCATGACCAGGCACTTTGTGGTGACTCCAAAGCAAATTGGAAAGTTTTGAAGAAGTGAGGTGGCAGCAAGACTGATAGAATGACTTTGTGACCAACTTGAGGCTTCCAATGAAGCAGGGAAAAACTCCTGGAGAACAGAAACATCAGAGGAAATCACAGCCTCAGATGAGCACCAGCCATGTGTAAATGTAGTTCCCTCTGACCTACAAAAGGGATCAGCCATGCTTCTTCTCTGAACCGCAGTCTGAATGGGTTCAGCAGGATCTCCTCCTCAATTCAAATCTTCCCACTGCAGCTGAGAGTGAGATGCTATATGAGATCCGCTGGGTCCGCGCCTCAGCAGGAAGCCCAGGCGGGCACCAACAAAAGCTCAGGGCTTCAACAGGGCTTCACCCAACCACGCTGCAGACTCACCGCACCTAGCAATGGACCCCTGCCAGCAGGAAAGCCCAGACCAACAGGCTGCTTGAACAACGAAGGCAGAACCATACAACTCTGATGCAACGCAGAGTGTAGGCATCTGCAGCTCCGATGGTAAGGGCTGTCGACACATTATTGACAAGTTTCCAGGCCACCGAGCACGCAAGTGCGTTCCACCTCTCCAGCACCATCTCACACAGCACCAACCATCCAAAAGAGGTCCCCAACAAGTGCGGAAAGGAAAGCAGCCCATACAAATCTGATGTCACAAAGAGCCGGAAACCAAATGCAGCGCAGGGAATACCTACATTGGCAAAACGATGGCCACAGGCGCTGCCAGCCGCACAGTACAAGTGACCCTCATTGCAGCAGAGAAGCGGCTTTCCGATGAAGTTGGCTCCTCCAAAAGACACTTGTGCAGCACTTCAGGGTATCAGTGAGGTGGTCTGCTCACCGAGGGACAGACGCCCGGCCCACGAGCAGCGGCCACCCTGCATGGCAGAGATGCAGGCCTGCAATAGATATTAGGCAGCCAACAGTGCTCTGACAGTCGGAAGCACTCCACCAAACGCCTCCAGATAATTAAGGTAGGCGTACCGTAAAGAGGGGAAAATTAAAAAGGATATTCCTGGGCCATTGCGGGAGCATTCTCATGATGTGGCCATCTTGCTTGCCTCCGAAAGTGAAGCTCCTGATAGCATCTGTGGGTACAGTCAGGCACTAAAAGGCACACACATTGGTCCTGTCATAGCTGAGCCCTGCTCACAAAGCTGAAACTAGTGTGATTTCAAATTTCTGTGGCTGTATAATTGTGTGAACCCAGAAGCCACCATGTCACCGCTAGGCATGACTTATCTTCACACATGTATGTGCCACCAGGCACAATTATTCATTTTTAGGTCAGAGGTACAGCCAGTTAAAACACCACCTCTTCCTGCAGGAACTTCGTGTTTCAGCAGTTGTCAGGAACGCACAAGTGACCTTTGAACCTGCCCTGTGACACTGCAGGACTGGTGCCAAAGGTGAAAGGAGGATGTGAAAGGAGGATGTCTCAGCAAAGGAACATGTGCGCACAATACTTTGGCTTACAGCATTTTTTTACAGTGGGGTCTGATAGGCATACCACCCTTTCGGAAATAGAATTACCTATAACATTTTATACAGCCAAAATGGTGCACACAACCCTTCCCTGTGTACAGAAGTGCTGCTTATGTAAAGCAGAGCACCCAAGATCAGCTCAGAAGCAGTCAGGGAGATTGCTACCTAGCCTGGGGTTTTGGGCCTCGGGCCTCCACAGAATGACACTCTGCAAGACAAACTTTGTTGGGGTGCAGCTTCGTATTCTTGTGGCACAATTCATTCACAGAATACCTACATCTGGAAAAGAACAGGAAACAGACTGTGTGGAATATTGTGGGTGTTGTGCAGACTATCCAGGTCTTCACTCACAAAAGGCCAGGATGACCAATACTACAGGTGCCACCTGTATAAATACACCCTTGATGCGTATTCCAGCTTGCATGTTCGCGGCACACCTGGTGGTAAATCCTTCGTAGATTACCTGATTCTGGGTCAGGGTTTCGTTAACAGCAGAGCAGCTAAGTCACTGCAATCTATTGGATGTGCCAGTTTCCAAAGAGCTAATGAGCAGGGGAGGGTCAGGGAGAGGAAGGCATACCCTCCCACTTCGGAGTTTGCAGCCATGCACACGTGCCGCATTGGCCTGCAGTTCAAAGCATGTGATGTTGCTCCAGGGGATCTGGACTAACAGTGAGTTAGAGGATGTCTTATGGGAGAGTGCCACTGCAAAGACAGGTGGGATGGAAAAGAGTCCGTCCCTTGTCAGGTTCAGTGGTGTGAGCAGAGCCCTCTGTACAGGAACTGAGCAGTACAAATAAGAAGGAGGTCTCAGTGTGCAATCATAGACTTCTGCTCGAGAAACACCCTCCCCCACCCTTTGACACTCAGGTCAAACAAGGAGGAGTCTGGAAACTACAAAACCTGATTGGAAAAATCTGGAATTCCAAACTCTAAGGACTGGTAAAAAGTTATATATGATATTATATGCAAATCTAGTGCGCTCTCTCCCTGTCTCTCTCACTCACTCTGTGCTCTCCTTTTCTTTGTCTCTCTTTTACTCAATGGTTCAGTATATTTCTTTGAGGGTAAGCCTTGTGTCAGGTGCATGTTAGAGCCTCTGCAGCTGTTGCTGACAGCTCTGCAACTAGAGGAAAAAAACTGTTATCTTAAATATGTCTGTAGTAGTAGCAGTTTGTAATTAATATAGTGCTTTTATACCATTAGTATGGCCTCAACGCATGTGTGGGGTTGAACACCCTTGGGGGATCAGAGTCCAATGTATGGGAAAATTGTCAGAAAGATTAGAATGCGAGTGTGCATTAAGCCGAGATAGGGAATTGGGGGGGCTGGGTATGCCCCAATATGCTACCCATGATGGTAAGGCATGTGGATGGGTGCTGAGAGGTGGTCAGCAGAGTGCGCGAATGCAAGAGACTTATGTGTCCAGCTGGAACAAATTGTTTGTCGTTGGTCGTAGCTGAATTCTGATGCAGGAGACTCGTTATGTGTCCAGCTAGACTGAATTGTTTTGTCGTAGGAAGTAGCTGCCTTCAGTTGGCAGAGATGTTGTGCCTCATGTTTTAGTCTGGTGTATGGAGGTGAATGCGTGTGAGTGGGTGGACGTGCCTGCGGCTTGTGTCCACCAAAGAGGTGCTTGACTATGTACCTGGGGGTTCAGTTGACAGCTTTCCCATTGGTGTAGCCGAGTGATCTGAGTCGTCCTGTCTGCTCCGGGAATTGTACGTTACCCTGCTCTACAGAGTATACTGGGGAGGCACAGACTGTCTCAAGGCCTAGATGTCATGAGGTTAGTGTGAGAAGAGAAGATCTTCCAGTTGCTGGAGGGAATATCCAGATTTGGAGGGCCCTGCTGATGGAGATATAATCCTCATAGCGGCAGATGTTCAGTGCAGGGGAGTTGCAGAGTGTGGGAGCTTGGATGGGGAATGAGGATCCTCCAATTCTGGTGGAGTTGAAAGGAGGGATCACCAGGAGGAATGCAGAGCTAGATCTAAGGTTTCTGGTAGGAAGCCAGTGCAGTACTCCAAAGGCAGGATGATGCATTCGCTGGGTGAGAGGGTAAGAAGGAGTCTGCTGCAGAGATTTGGATTTTCTGGAGTTTCTGAGCTGATAGGCAGAGGTGCCCAGATAGATTCACCTAGATTCAATCCATAGGCTCTCTTCTACACTCCCCTAGATTCAATGCACTGCCTACTTTCTGCATTAAGATTAGAGCATGGGACTGGGTTAGGGCAATGGCTATGTTCTGCATTCAGAGCATGGGCCTGGGTTAGGGCAATGGCTATGTTCTGCATTCAGAGCATGGGCCTGGGTTAGGGCAATGGCTATGTTCTGCATTCACCCATATTGAATGCACTGGCTACATTCTACATTAGGATTAGAGCATGGGTTTGGGTTAGGGCAATGGCTATGTTCTGCATTCACCCATATTTAATGCACTGGCTACATTCTACATTAGGATTAGAGCATGGGTTTGTGTTAGGGCAATGGCTATGTTCTGCATTCACCCATATGCAATGCACTGGATACATTCTGCATTAGGATTAGAGCATGGGTTTGGGTTAGGGCAATGGCTATGTTCTGCATTCACCCATGTTTAATGCACTGGCTACATTCTGCATTAGAATTAGAGC